>NC_045617.1:77581365-77885829 GCF_009829155.1 Mustela erminea | reverse complement strand
TTATCCCCTGTGTGTTCTCTTTTCCCACTGGAAGAACTGGAAGCTCAAAAGAGACGTTTTCATTTTCTTGTGGTGCTGCACTGGCCTAGTGTAGGGGCAGTGTGATCAACATGTAACTGCTTCCCTTAACCCTTGTAAAGCGGTCTGTCTTGGTCTCTGTGGTGCAAGGGGTGCTTGAGTCTCACTTTCCTGTTCTGGGATTGTCTCATCGGTATCTTGTTTTTGAATAGTTATTATTCTTTTGAGGAAATTGACCTATGACACCACCTTGTTGATGTCACTCCAGTATCTACTTTATAGGGCTCTTAGGATGATTAAATACATTAAATGTGTAGTTGCACAGAGCAAATGCTCTAAAGGTGCTACAATTATTTTTCTGTTGCTGCTATAGCAGATTAGCACAAACCAGTGGCCTAAAACAACATGAATTTATTATCTTCTGGTTTTGTGGGTCAAAAGTCCAAAATAGGTCTCTTTGAGCTAAAATTAAGGTGCATTCTTTTTGGACGTTCTGGGGAGAATCCATTTCCTTGCTTTTTCTAGCTTTAGAGGCTACTGACATTCTTTGGCCTACAGCTGCTTATCACGTTGATCTCTGCTTGTGTTGTCATATCTCTTTCTTATTTTTCTACCTACCTCTTTATTTTATAAGGGCCCTTTCAATTACATTGAGCCCAGCTGGATAATCCAGGCTAATTTCCCACCTCCATATCTTTATCTTAATTATCCTGCAAAGTCCCCTTTGCCTTACAAGGTGACATATTCACAGATTCTAGAAATTAGGATGTGCCCTTCTTCAGAGGAGCTATTATTTGGCCTAGGACAGGTGCTCTGATTTTGGCAATAACTGTAGAGTTTGTCATTTTTTGATTAATGAATTTTTATTTTCCTTAATTTTTTGTGATTGTTGTCTGTGGAAAATAACCTAATCTTTTAAGAAAATATTTTAATATTATTGAAAAATAAATAACAAATTCGCAAAGTAGTTACATGAAAATTATAATGAATAATCTGGTTTGTATCCTTAAGGTCACCTTACTGCTACCGCATTTAAATATATGTGGTCTTTATCATCCCTCAAACACTATACTCAAAATTTAATCACATGATACCCCTACAATTTGCTATATTTGTAAAATGAGAACATGCCTTTTACATAGGATGTATTTTTAAATGAATGTAATTTTGCCGGTGTGAAATGAATTTGATAGTTCCCTTTGGTTTTCTTTCCATGAATCATCCCTCCTTGAATGTCCCATATAGTGTAAATTCCATAAGGCCATAGATTATTTTATATGCTTTGAAGGTACTGGGCATGTCTTTGTACATAGCCTACATTCAGTAAATATTAATTAATTAATTAATTAAAATTAATTAAATATTAAATATAAATGAATGAGCTTAAGGGTAAATTTCATAGCAGGAGGAAATAAATGAAGAAAAGATTTGGATGACAGTGAGTAGTTACTTAAGGTCCCTTCTCACCTTTTCTTTTCTTTTTTTTAGATTTTATTTATTTATTTGTCAGAGAAAGAGAGAGACACCAAAGCAGAGGGAGTGGCAGACAGAGGGAGAAACAGACTCCTGGCTGAGCAGGAAGCCTGATGCAGGATTCGATCCCAGGATCCCGTGGGTCATGACCTGAGCTGAAGGCAGATGCTTCATTGACTGAGTCACGCAGGCATACCTCACCTGTTTTTGATTCTGCTGTGAAAGTATTTCTTTAGGAGACTCAAATTTTCTGAGACTTTTCATAATTATTTTCTTGAAAATAATCCAAGATATCATAATCTGGTAATCGTATTTATTTTTCCCAGATGGATTATTATTTTCTATGAAAGAAGACAAGCAAGCATGTTTATAGTCCTAAATGAATAATAATTACTAAATCTTAGAACATTAGCAAATCTAGAGAAAAGCAATCTATGATACTATCAAGAAAATCTCTTTGAGTTTGCTTCTTATCTCTTATCCCCGCCTCCAAATTCCAGTAAATAGAAGATTTTTAATGTAAAACAATATTAAACTGACCTCTAGCTCACAAAGCAAAATTTTGTTTTTGACTTTGCTCTTCCTCAGTTACAGAAATAAGGGTGGTATATTATAATGAAATATCTCAAATTTCCTTGTCTAATGAATGAGATTGAAAACATTTGACCTCTTTTGTACATGAGTGCATAGATAAGTGACTATCCTGGAAACAAAACTTGAATCGATGGCTTGGGTTAGAATTTAATTTAGAAAGCCAGAAATAAAAGTTGCTACAAATTGTAAGATTTAGAAAGCCAGAAATATGATATGCTATGAATTTTAGTTCAGGAATACCTTGCCAAAAAAAAAAAAAAAAAAAAAGAAAGAAAGAAAGAAAGGAAGAAAGACCTTGAAATCTTGAAGAATTTAAAAACTTTTCCTCTTAGTTTTTAGAAATATCATGCTAATTTAAAGGTTCACGGCATTCAATTCATCCTCTTTTCCAGATGGTATCAGTCCTGACATGGAGAATTGGAATTAAAAAGATGCAGGGAAGGAAGCAAGTCTTACAGAAAATATGATTGCTTTTAACAACAAAATCCATGAAATGTTTTCAGTCACTGAGGAAAGAAATAGAAAACAAATTAAACTGAAAGGATAGGGATGCCTGGGTGGCTCAGTTGGTTAGGTCGCTGCCTTTGGCTCAGCTTATGATCCCAGGATCCCGGGATGGAGTTCTGCATTGGGCTCCTTCCTCAGTAGGGAGCCTGCTTCTCTCTCTGCTTCCGCCTGCCACTCTGCCTACTTGTGCTCTCTCTCTCTTTCTTTGTGACAAAAAAATAAATAAAATCTTAAACTGAAAGGATAAAGCTTGAATGTGAATATTTTGTAAGTGAATAAAAAATAAAACATCTCACCTGTAGTGTGATTGCAAATAATTCCATCATTACAGGCACATCTTATTTGTCATTTTAAAAAATTTGTCATTTGTTGCTCCAAACTCCCAGAGGACGTATAATTTGGTGTTTACTTACAAGTAAAAATAAGATTTTTCTAGTGCATTTACTCCCTCTTCCATAAATGCCTGCAGCCAACAGCTAGCTGCAAATGGATTCATTTTTGATTCTTTAAGAGCTCTTTAGTACTTCTTCAATAATACCCTCTTCTGTAGGCTCTAGTAGTGGAACAATGTCATAAATTCTTTTGACTTTCACAGCTTGACCTTCCGTCTGTATGTAAAGCCAGCATGTAGGAGTCATAAACAGCAGGCTTTGTAATGCTTGAGAGATCTGTGTGGGCATTATTTATGCCAGCCAATAGCTATGGTTGCTTTTATATAAATATAGCCAATGTTTTGTCTGAGGAAGCAGAACAGCTGACTATCTCTTCTAAAAATAGGTTATTGATTCTGTATATATTTATGTTTAAATTAGTACTTCATTTCCAAATAGGAGTTTTATTCTGTATTGGTGTTTACACACTGAAACAGTTGCAACTTGGGTCAGAATGTTTAAGAGTAAGAATCCTGACTTATTTATTAGGTTATTGATTATGTCCTGGGGTAGAGGAGAAATATATGGAGTGCAAAATAGCCTGGGATTTAAAAGAGATTGTGCATATCGTTTCTCTGCAGTAAGGGTTAGTCCTGCCCAAGGCAAGGTAATGGAGTACTCTAGAATAAATGCACTTTAAAAATCTTATTTTTGACATGAGTTGTGGTTTTAAGTTATTACCAGATTTATTTTCTTTTTAATAATCTATCTAGGCAGTGTTTGAATTATCAGAAGCAATTTTATTCCATTGACTCTGATATTTTTATAATATAGATTTACTTTTAAAACATGAATTTCAATTTAAGAGAGCTGACATTCTTGAATGATATTCCATTTAAAAAGTAAAAGTCAACAAGAATATTTTAGTTGACCGTTTATCCATTTGCCGAGTTAGTTCATTGGTTTTATGTCCAATTTGAAGGCACATTTATTTCCAGGATAGGGAAAATAATTGCCTCGTTGCTACATGACTCTTATTATCATTAACACCATCAATAATAATAATAATAATAATAACAGTTATAATCCAAAACTTGTACTATATGCATGCTGTTATAAATATTTACATGTACTGACTCATTTAATCCTCATCACAACTCTATAAGGAAAATAGAAGAAAGAAGAATTCTGAAGTAAAAGGGGGGGCCAAAGTAAAGAGATCTTTTTCAAATAAGTCTTTTCTCTGTTAGAGATTCACAGCACATATTACTTTTACAGGTTTTGAGAAATCCTGTGATAAACCTATTAAGCCAGTGTTTAATTTATATAACCTCAGGACTTTCTGTCTCCTGAGACAAAACAAAACAATTAACATATCACATAACATGGCTTATGCTTGAGGAAACACTGTTCAAATATACTCTTTTTCAGAACATGGTAACTAGGTGTTTTATATTTCCATTGAGAATAAATGAGACAAAGTGGGAAAACTGGATTAATCTATTACGTGGGATATAAATAAGGGTTCTAAATAAGAATCTATACACTGAATTTATTTCCCAAGGAAAAATTAAAATCTTATTTTATAAATAGAACAGATAGCCATCCATGAAGTATTTATTCGAGGGGTTTGGGTTAAAATATTAGAACAAACTAATTTGTCAAAGTATTACCATCCTCCAGGTAAAAGGCAGAAGTAGCAGCAATAAAAACAACATTAAATTCTTTGGAATGATTAAGACTAAGGATAAAATCAGTAGTATGTGACTGGAATACAGAAATTTGGATCCAAGGGAAGTGCACATAGCAAACAAGTTGTTTCTTTTGTTTCTTAATTTGGGTTAACACACTTCCAAGTCAAAGCGGGAAGAGAGTAGAGAATGGCTAGTTAACAGCAGAAACATCAAAGGCAGTGTTAAAATGGGAGATCAAGTTCAGGTTTCTGACATGAGAGTGGCGAAAAAAATCCTCAGCAGACTGAGATGTGCCTGAAGATAGAATCCTTAACTGGATCCGTTGATATCTTCCTTATCATGAATTAAAAATGAGTGCGCTTGAGCAGGCTGGATCTTTCTTGCCTTTTCTCTTTTTTTGTGTGGCAGCGAAGTTGGTCACCAAAACTAAGCCTCTCTTCCACTTTTGTCCTCCAAATCTCCAACAAATTTCTTTCCCCAGCAGCAACCTCTAATGCCAGTTTATGGTTCTCTTCTAGACAGAATATATTCACAGACACAGATAAAAATGTAACTGATAGATTGAACATATAAATTTAGAAATAAAGTAATTTATTTTTGTCTACCACTATCTCTTCTAAGTCATGATGTTACTTCTTCCTGTGGCAATGGAAGAAATCTGGAATCTGGTTTCATCATTTTGGGTCATATTTCAGATAATGAAAAGTCCTGCAGTCATCTTAGTCCCCCTAAACTCAATCTCAATTAAGTAATTACTGTGTTCATTCTAGAGTAGCAACTATAATATTTTTATAAATTATGTGATTAACTATTTGTTCTATTTCATTATTTTAGCTTTTTCTTTGAAGGTTCCAATCATAGTTGCTTGATCCAACCCTCTTAATCTTCTATATTGTCTTCATTAATTTTAAATTTATTTCCCTTTTACTGGTTCATTTTTTAGTTTTATCTTCTATGTTTCAGCAGTATCTATCTATCTATCTGTCTATTTACCTCCCTATATATATATCTATCTACCTATCTAATTATGATAATTAGATGGATAACTAGATTTAAAAAAAATCTGGTCCAGGATCCAATGAAGGGTTACATGTTGCATTTGGTTGTCATGTCTGTTTATTATCTGGAGCCAGTCCTCAGGTTTTCCTTTTTTCCCATGACCCTGTTATTTTTTGAAGCATGCCAGTCCAGTTAAACTGTTGAATGCCTCTCATCTTTGGATTTATCTGATGTTCCTTATGATTACATTCAGCTTATGTGTTTTGAGGAATATTATAGAAGTAAAACTGTGTTCTTATTGTACTACATTAATAAGCATATGTTATCAATTTGTTCCGTTATTGGTGATAATAAATTTATCTCTTTTTTAAGTGGTATCTGCCAAGTTTCTCTATTCTCTTTGTAATTAGAAGTATTTTGAAGGGAGATATTTTGAAATTATGTAAATATCCTGTTATTCAATCAATAATAATTTCCTATCATTTTCTTTTCAGCTCTTTCTTACTTTCTGGCATAAGATCTCCAGGTTCATATTATTATTTTATTTTCCCAAGGAGTTCTCATTCTATATAGTGGAAAATGCTATTTAGAAACCAAAATCTGACCACTAGTTCTATTTGCTGCTTCTGGTATGCAGTGACTTCTAAGCTTTCCCAACAGGTAGAGGAAATATTCATCCATCCATCTATCTGTCTATCTATCATCTATCCATCCATCCATCCATCCATCCATCCATCCATCCATCCAATCATCCATCTATGCTTACATACAAGCATTTGTATCTATTTCTAGATCTACATCTATATAATCAATAGCATGCATTCACAGTGATAATTCCAATTCCAATTCAATATTGTTGAATTTGGATGATTTTGGTCTTTGGCTTTTCCATACTTGTAATGCCTTTTTCTAATAGTGAAAAATGTGGTTTTCCATTATTTTAAAATCATTTACTTATTTGCTCATTCATTCTATATGTAATCAAACTATTGACTCAGTTGATTACCTCCTCTACTCTGCCTGCTTCAAAGCCTCAACAGTCTCCTTGGCCCTATAGGTTTCACTGGTCTTGGCTGCCTCAAGAGAAAGGAGGTGAAAGGAATAGATAAATATTTTTTAAAGAGTGGAAGGGAGAAAAGACTTTTAAAAATGGTATTTAAGACGGGGGCACCTGGGTGGCTCAGTGGGTTAAAGGCTCTGCCTTCAGCTCAGGTTGTGATCCTAGGGTCCTGGGATCGAGCCCCACATCAGGGCTCTCTGCTCAGCAGGAAGCCTGCTTCCCTCTCTCTCTCTCTGCCTGCCTCTCTGCCTACCTGTGATCTCTGTCTGTCAAATAAATAAATAAAATATTTTTAAAAAGGGTATTTAAGAAAATCAATTCTGTCGTTTTAAAATATTAATTTTAATTTTAAAGTGTTAATGTAAATATCATCATTAATGGGTTACACTTTCTTGAATTCATCATTTGTAAGATTTTCCTTTTGGGAGAAAATGACAAGGTCAGGTTTTAGGCTTGCTAGTTTTCACAGAGCATGGGCTTTCTCTTTTTTCTGTTACAGAGTCATATTTCTTCCTGCAAATATGACTTTTCTGTATAAATCTTTTTATAGCCCCACCTCTTCAAAGTAAGAAAGACATGAGGGTCTTTCTTAGATGTACCAGCTCCAGCTAGTCCTTACGCCCAGGATCATAGCCATGGAATATTACTTTTTGACTTCAAGATGTACCTCAGTTTTCGGGAAGTATATTTTTGCTGATGCTTTTGGACATCTGTTTTCACTGGTTCCCTGCTCTTGAGATTTCTCTCTACAAAGTCTTGTTTCCACTGCCTCCTTTTTTTCCCAAATGAATGTCATCTGCTTTTGTCAGTGCTTGATATAAAATGAAGTCTGGGAATTATATGTGTTTACAAGTTCTCCAAAAATGGTTTGTGAATGTATTAAAAACTTCTTGTAGCTTTTGAATAATTCCCCTGAGAAGGGGAAAATGCTGTTTATGCAGGCTTGAATATAGTTCTGACATAGCGGGTTCCCCAGGAAAACTCTGAGATGAAGTTTAGCATTAGGATATTTATTAAATAGTACTTTTGGCATTGATTCCTGTAGCAGGGATGAGGCGGAAACAGGAATAGGCAGAAAAAGAAGTTGTGCATGCCTGCCTGTGGCCTCAACTGACTTCATGGGAACCTCTGGAGCCATAATGACATTTTAGAGTTGAGTGGGGCCTTTATGTCCTGATATAAATCAGTTATTGATGTAGGCCCCTAAAAGAAATATGGTGGCCTTGGTCGGGGCAGCACTTTCCCAAGCTGGTGCAAAAAGTCTTTTCTTGAAAATGAATCACGGAATTATAGCATGGTGTCCTGGTAGATGACTTTTGGGATATAATTTTCATCTGATTTCAAATCTGTTCATAACTCAGAAATGTAAAGAATCACTGAATTATTGGGAAAATTCATTATATGTATATCTTAACTGTTTTAATCTAGAAAACTAAGGTTAATCAAGAAAGCTTTGAGCTGAATTTAATTTCTGAATCTAGTTGGTAAAAATAGATGTTGTGCTTTTACGGAAGACAAATTCCCTTTACTTATGTGTGAGGATTATAAGTAACAAAAAAAAGTTGTCATTTTATTACACTGCTAAAAGCTAAGACCCACTAACTGTATTGTTTTACATAGGTTATTTCTGAAGTTTGAAGGTTTTATTCTGAGGTTTTAAGCCATTTGTATCCAGTGCCTGAGAGAGTATTGCCTAAAACCAAAAGGGGGCAGCAGAGGGCCACCAGAGCAGTGAGCTGGAGGTTCAGGAACTAGGTGAGAAGGATACTGATTCTAGCTTGGTCTTGGAGACCCAGATAAATAGTGCTCTACTTATGCTAAATAAAGAAAGTAGCGCTTGGGTTTAGGAAGTACCAGTTATAAGCATACTGGGAGAATCCCCATTTGTTCATGTGTAATTCTCATGGGACAAAAACCCTGAAAGAGGAAAAGCAAATAGAATCCAGGTCATAGGGAAGCTGTGAGCTTGCCAGGAAGTGTGCTCTTCTATTGGATCTCTGACCTAGGACCACCTCTGGACTCTAGATCAGAATTACCATTGAGCACCCAGAAATACTATGAGGCTAAAGACAGCCTCAGTAACTTTTCCAGAAATGTATTTATATGCCTTTTCCACTAATTCCTGGTCTAGAATAAGGGATTTCAGAGACATTTTTTCGAAATAATTCTCCCCTCTAACAAATCAAGGTTTTGCTTTTATAGATCAAACTACCTTTTTCTTTCAGTTTCCTGTTTGACTTTTATTATTTTCATTGTTCTAACACTTTATGTTTTATTTTGTTGAAGTGCTCGTTCTTTCTATTTTTCTATATTAATAATAATCGAAGTATAAAAAGTTATGCATTTGCCTACTTAAAGCTTTGACATATCTTATACATTTTAAAAGCTTTGGTAGCTTTGGTTCTCTTTAAATCCAACAATTTTTGACACGTTTTTCATTTTCCATAAGGGTAAGCCTTTTGGTTGAAGTTATGATCATTGAATTATCTTTTTATTACATTGTAGTCAGAGAATATGGCTTTTGTCATTCTACTGTGGAAAAATTGAAATTTGTGTCCCAGTATTTGATTACTTTTTGTTTCATGCATTCTTGAAAAGGATATATTTCCTATGATAAGTTATCTATTTGTGTATCTAGCCTCATTAATTAGGCTCCCCAAAATTAAAATAAATTTTAGTTAATTAATTAATTAATTAACTGGTATCTCTAAAAATAAAAAAAATCCTTTTGAGCTGTCAAAGTATGAGAAGTATTAAAATCTTACATGGAAAACTGTGGGGTTATTTTTCTCAATTTTTTCACATTTCTATTAGATTTTATTTATACTTTAATGCTATGCTTTCTAGCATGTAAATGTTCATTATCCTGTAACTTTGATATTGGTGGTGTTTCATAAATAGAATATTTAGCCTAAGTTCTGCTTTGTCGTTTTACATGAGACTAAGAACCCCAACAATTTTTCTAGAATGTATTTCTCCATCATTAGAATACAAAATTTGCCAGCTTGCCCTTTTTCTGAGATTCAGGTTTATGGTTCCTTTCTCTTGTCCTTCAGAATCTTTTCCTGGGCCTTAAATTTCCTTCATTATCTCTATGTAAAAGGTGGTCTATCCAGTCTAATATTTGCCAACTTGACTTTGACCTTCCTCTCTGTTCTCTTTATTCTACGTATATAGAATTCTTTTCTTGGATCCATAGCCAGGGTGCACATTATTCCCATTAATCCTGTTCTTGCAGTCATTTATCTACGGTGGCTCTGCTGGAAAGGAATAAGATCTTTCCTGTCCTTACTGTTTGCTTTATTGCTTGCTTTTAATTTTTAACTATTATCTTAAGTTGTCCTTCAGAGTCATGAAGCATATGTTCATGTTAATAGAGAACAAAATAAAAAAAATTATTAGTAATTCAAAATCAGTTACTAAATCCAACTCCACACAGGCCTTGAGTTTTCTTGTTTGAAAATTCGGTTTATTAGTTCACACTGAGTCTAAACAACAAAAATTCAGAAAACTTGAAAGGAATGCTATAGCATTAAAAAACATTCATGTAACTTAGGAATATTGTTTAAGAAAAGCCTGCCTGCCATTTTGAACTTCACTCGTTTTGTCACCCTCAATCAAGCCTATATGACTTCTCTGGATTTCTATTTTACCCTTTCTAAAAACAGAGATTAGTCTAGTGGTGCCAGATGATACTTCCTTCCGGAAGGCATTTGGAAATATTTGGATTTGTTTTAATTGTCACAATAACTAAAGAGTGCTACAGAGTGGGAGCCGAAGTATTAGTTATCCTTTAATTCATGGGACGTTGTTGTACTATAGAGAATTGTCCCAACCAAAATCTTGATGATGCTTCCTATGGGAAACATTGGCAGAGGATTCCTAAATTCCACTAAGCTTCTTTAATGTGTTTTGGTTCTTCTGGCTCAAAAACGTGTATTGAAAAGGAATGGTAAAAAAAAAAAAATTGCCCCTAAAATAAATCTCAATTCTATTTTCATTTCAGGAAAATAGTTAATACAGAAGATAATAGTGTTAACATTTCATATGGTGTTTCAGTGTCCTGTGATTCTTGGACTATTGATTTATAATTGCTGGCAAAATTATCAAAAATACCTACCTAAAATGCTCATTATCCTCACATTTAGTTTTTAAAAAATAAACTTAAAAAATTTTAGAATAGTTTTAGATTCATCAAAAAGTTGCAGAGATAATGTAGAAAGTTCATCTATACCCTGCACCCAGTTTTTAAAGTTTTTTGAACATTTTAGTCAGGGTGGTTTTGATGAGAGTGGGTAAGTGGGATGAAACAATACAACTAAGAGAATGAGACTTAGCTTTGCACCACAGAAATAAAACAATACAAAACTAATCATTTCAACTATGCTTCTATAAATAAATAAGTTTTATGATGTATTTATTGAGACAGATTTGTCCATGAGAGAGAAAACTCTTGCCTTAATAACCCACCCGATGATATTAGGAATAATGGAAGAAAATTCCTCAACAGGCTTTGTATTTCTAGGCAGCAGATGTTATATCATGTTCATATTTATGTATGTATGTATGTATGTATGTATGTATTTTGAAAGATTTTATTTATTAGAGAGAGACAGCACAAGCAGAGAGAGCTGCAGACAGAGGAAGAGGGAGAAGCAGGCCCCCCCAACCCCGAACAGGGAGCCTGACGTGGGGCTCAGTCCCAGGACCCTGGGATCATGACCTGAGCCAAAGGCAGACAATTAACTAACTGAGCCCACTCAGGAGCCCCTCTTGTTCATTTTTAATATTCACTACCCAGGGCATACTAGGTGTTCAATAAATGTTAATGAAGTAGAATTGTAATAATCAGGAAGGAAACAGAAGATTGCCTTTCTATCTTAGCTCTTTTCTGTAAATTTTCTGTAAATATTTGTTTGCAGTAATCTGTTTGCAGTAACAGCACAAGAAATAACCTTGAGTCTTTTCACATATTGCTAGTTTCAAACCTTTGCACTGTGTAGCTGGGAGTTCACACACAAAAATGCTATATGAGATTATCTCTAGAATTATTCTGGTTGCTATAGAGAATTAAGAATTTACCCCTTGTCACATGAATGGACTTTTAGATATGTTCAATTTTTATAAAATAAGTAGATATTATACTTTCTTAGATATAGGGAAATTTATTTGCTATAAAATAAGTACCAAAAATATTTTCTTTATGTACTAAATAAAGCAAATTCCAGACTTTTTGGAGATGAATTCTGCGGTTCATGAATTATGTAGATCCTGGTTTCTTTTCTGTTAAAGAAATTTTCAGTAATTTTTCATAGCTAATTACATATCTTCTTTAAAAGGATCAGGCAGGGGTTGTGAGTCTGAAATTTTTGTATAACAACTCTTGTAGAGGTTTAAAAGTCACAGAGGAAGTAAAAATTATGCCTCATAAGAGGCTTATGTACTACTTGTAAATTTATCCAAGTGCTACTATTATTATGGATAGTTGGTGTTTGATGTTAATAATTTATATAAATGTTTCTGTTTCTTAAAACCCAATTCGAACTGGCTTAAGGAAATAAGGAAATTTATCTTGTACTTCAAGATGACTGGATCCAGGGATTTAAATAAATTCTTCAGGATATTCTCTTTTTCCATCACTTAATCTTTTTTTCCTTTGTGGTTATAGCTTCATTCTCTTCTACTACCATAAGCTTCCTTCAAAAGGATATATGTCAGTTCAGTTAAGTACCCCAAAAGAAAGAGAGAACTTGTTTATTTGGGGGTGTTACAAGGTGGATTAAATATCTGCCTATAGTTGTGCCTATTCCTCTCCTAACTCCCATTGTAGGGCAGTGGACAACTCTGGTTGGGTAGGCCTTAGTCACAAAGCCACCTCTTAGGTCATGAAGATGAGGCACTGTGATTTTTTTAGTAGCCCACTTTCCAGACTAGGGTTGAGGAAGGACAATTTTCCAAGGAAAATGGGGACTGTAATATGAACCAAAGATGAGAGCAAAAGAATATGGAAATACTGGGGTTCCCAGGTGGCTCAGGCAGCTGAGCACCGGACTTTTGGTTTCTGTTCAGGCCATGATATCAAGGGATTGCTCTGGGCTCTCTGCTCAGGAGGGAGTCTGCTTCGCCCTTTCCCTACGCATACCCCACCCCTGCTTGCCTATGTGCGCTCTCTCTCTCTCTCTCTCTCTCTCAAATAAATAAATAAATAAATCTTTAAAACAATATGGAAAGACTAAAACAAATCCAAAAAGATGTCTATTTAGCCAAACATCCAACTACATTATTGTTTCCAATAACGAGAATGAGTTAATTCCAATGCCTTTTATGGCAGTTATTCAACTATTTTCTAAGGGTTAAAATACCTATTTTAACTATTCATATTCTTTGGAAAGATGCCAATGAGGGATGTATTTAAAAGCATTTTTTCATTCCTAATTCACTGGACTGGACCTATATTTATTGTCTTTTGTGGTAGACTTGGCAGCAATGAGTAATTAGTTTCTTTTCTGAGGTCAATGGGTGGCAAGTCTTTTGGTCTCAGGCATCCTGGCTTTAAAATATTTAATAATCTGGGTAATTCCTTATTTTAAAATCTTTACATACCATCTATTAAATGCATTTCCCTTTTGAAAAAATCATTTAACTATAAGTTCACCTTGTCTTAAGGAGTATGGACCTTGACAACTTGGAATACATCTGAGTCTAATGAAGCACTGCTTTATTTTCTATGACAAATAGTTTTCAAACCATTAAGTGATCAGTGTCCAGCAGTTGAAACAAACAATGCTACTCTTCATTTAAGATTCCTTAAAAGTTGATGTTAGTTTCTCTGAATGCATTTTGTGTCTAATTTTAGTATGTTTGTTAGAGACACATGGATGCACAGAGAGTTATTTCCCATAGCATGAAAAATGATTTTGGCACACTTCCAACAAATTTTACTATAAATGAACATAGGGAAAGAGAAGAATAAATAAAGTAAGATGAAAACAGAGAGGCAGGCAAATCATAAGAGACTCTTAACCATAGGAAACAAACTGAGGGTGGCTGGAGGGGAGGTGAGTGGGGAGATGAGGTAATTGGGTGATGGGCATTAAGGAGGAACTTGAAGTCGTGAGCACTGGGTGTTGTTTGCAACTGATGAATCACTAAACTGTGCCTCTGAAACTAATAATTTAGTATATGTTGATTAAACTGAATTTTAAAAACTAAATATTTGCCATGTTATATAGAATTTTTCACAACTCTCATATTTTGATATTACATAATTACATATTTTATCCACTGAAGGACATTTTACATAAAGGTAATAAATGTCTTGGTTTAGAAATATGTAAAGATTTGCATTGCTGACACTTTTCAGGGCATATCTTAATCTCTTTAAAATTATAGTGGTGTCCTAACAAACTAGCACTTCAGGATTATATCTTTACTTCAAGCAATATAAGATACATTTTCTTTTGTGCATTTTTGAGAAATAGGAAAGCATCAATGCTTTGAAATAATCAGATTAGAGTCTTCTTGAAATATTCTTTTCCTCTGGGATAAGTTACTCCCCAGTCCTCCTATCTTCTTAGTGGAATTTTCTTTTTCTTTTTCTTTTTCATTCCTTTTTGTTCTCAAGTTTCTCTCTTTGTCCTCTTGTCATTCTCTATCAGAGATTGGAAATTAGTGACTCATAGCTCAAATCTGCATATAGATAGTTAATAATAATAAAAAGCTTCTGCCCAGCAAAGGAAACAAAAACTAGAAGACAACCTACTAAATTTACATGTAAGAAGATATTTGTAAATGACATATCTGATAAAGGGCTAGTATCCAAATATAAAAAGAACTTATACAACTCAACACCCAAAAAAACAAATAATCCAATTAAAAAGGACAGAAGATATGAACAGACATTTCTCCAAAGAAGACACAGCTGGCCAAGAGACACCACCTGATAAAACACTCAACGTCCACTCATCTACAGGGAAAATCAAATCAAAACCACAATGAAACATCACCTCCCACCTGTCAGAATGGTTAAAATCAACAACACAAGGGACAATAGGTGTTGGCAACTATGTATAGAAAAAGCAACCCTCTTGCATTGTTGGTGGGAATGCAAACCCCTGCAGCCACTGTGGAGGATAATATGGGGGTTCCTCAAAAAGTAAAAAATGGAGCTACTCTACGACTGAGTAATCACACTACTAGGTATTTACCCCTCAAATTCAAAAACACTAGTTCAAAGGTTATATATGTACCTCCGTTTTCCTAGCATTATTTACAATAGCCAAATTGCAGAAGTATCCCAAGTGTCCCATGATAGATGAAGGATAAAGAACATGTGGCGTATATGCAATGAAATATTATTCAGCCATAAAAAAATGAAACATCATTGTACAAATGCCATTTGTAACAACATGGATGGAGCTAGAGAATATAATACTAAACAAAATAAGTCAGTCAGAGAAAGACAAATACCTATGTGTGGAATTTTAGAAACAAAACAAATGAACAGGGGCGCCTGGGTGGCTCAGTGGGTTAAGCCTCTGCCTTCGGCTCAGGTCATGATCCCAGGGGCCTGGGATCGAGTCCCATATCGGGCTCTCCCAGCAGGGAGTCTGCTTCTCCTCATCTCTCTCTGTCTGTCTCTCTGCCTACTTGTGATCTCTCTGTCAGATAAATAAATAAAATCTTTAAAAACAAACAAACAAACAAACACATGAACAAAGAAAAAGAGAGAGAGAGAGAGAAATCAAGAAACATATTCTTAACTCTAGAGAATAAAGTTATGGTTACCAGAATGGGTGAAATAGGTGACAGGGATTAATGAGTACACTTTTCATGATGAGCACTGAGTATTGTGAAGAATTATTGCATCACTATACTGTACACCTGAAATTAATATAACACTGTATGTTAACGATACTGGAATTAAAAGAAAAAGCTTAATATAAATAGTAGTAATAATAACCATAATAATTTGGCCTTTCAAATATTTGGAAATGTATCCAATTTAAAAATTGGGGGATTACACATAAAATGTGTTTTCAGCTTTTCCTGGAAAACTGAACTGTCTGGACAACCCAAGCTAGTCCTTCCATCTGTTGATAGTTAGCTGGAGCTGTGTGCTGGCTGCCCATTGGGACAAAGCATGCACTATCACTTCCACCAACCACTGTCTTCATTAATCATAACACACTGAGTCTAACTAAGCTTTGGTTGTTGCTTATCACATGGATTGTTATTTTCCTTATAATAGAGAAACATTTCTTGATTTCTAGATTTCCATAAAAAAATGGAAAATGAAAGACCAAGAGAGCTTTGTGTTTTAAGGAAAATTGGAAGAATGCAAATGTTAATGTCCAAACAGCAAGTCTACCCTCTTATCTCTGAAAATTTTCATTGACTTCCATAAGACAGCAGCTACCATTTTTAATATAAATGTTCTAAACTATATATCTCCCATTTGGGCCTTCTCCCCCTCAACTTCTGACCCATATATTCCATTGCTTGCTCAGCCTCTCTGCTTGAATGTCTCACAGATATTTCAAGCATAACATGTCTTATGTGAACACATCATCTCACTCCCGGCATTCACTCTTCCACCTGTGATCTCTGTTGTGGCAGGTTTATTACTGTTTCCAATTGTTCATTCTCTCCCACCCTCTAAGAGAATAAATAGACCTCCATCAGCTGCCATGTGCTCATAGTGCTTTCCTTAGAAAGAACATACCTTCCTAGGGCATTGAGACTTGGCTCAGCCATGTGACATTCTGGCCAATGAAATGTTAGCAAAAGTGATGGTATACCTGTAAGAGGGGAAGCATCTGCAATGCATGGTTTCACCAGCTCTTAATTCTGTCCACTGAGAAAAACAAATCACAGAGGCGGTACTCTCCTTTCACCTGCATGCTGGAGTGAAAGTAAAAAAAAAAAAAAAAAATGAACTGCTGGATAAAATATGTAAGTAGGGACAGTGATGGAATCCTCAAAGATCAGAAATAGTAAGACATGAGTCTCGCTCTAGGTCACTGTTAGAGTCAGCATTTATACTGAGGGCATGTGTTGCTCCCTAGACGTTTAGATTTTATTTTAATGGGTAGATTACTAAAGTTAGGAATGCTGGGCTTACATGCAATTTGAGAGATTGCAATGAGACACAGAGGCCAATCCAGGTGTGCCAAAGGGGGCATGTTAAGGGGATGTATTATCATATTCAGGAGACAGAGGTAATAAGGATGCTTGCCTATCTCGGTCTTAGCCTTAGGTAAAAGGAAAAACATTCTTCCCTTAAGAATTATCAACAAACCTTCCACCTACTTTGGGGCCAGAATCATATACTCCAAATGCTTGGTAAAAACCCAGGCCGCTGATTTATGTGAAAATGGTACTGGGCTACTAGTACACACAGGTTATCACATGAACTGTTATTTTTCTTATAATAGAGAAACATTTCTAGATTTCTATGTTTCCATAAAAAATTGGAAAATGAAAGACCAAGAGAGCTTTATGTTTTAAGGAAAATTGGAAGAATGCAAATGTTAATGTCCAAACAGCAAGTCTACTCTCTTATCTCTGAAAATTTTCATTGACTTCCGTAAGATTGCATTACCATTTTTAAAATTAACATATAATGTATTATTTCCTTCAGGGGTGCAGGTCTGTGATTCATCAATCTTACACAATTCACAGCACTCACCATAGCACACGCCCTCCCCAATGTCCTTCCCCAGCCACCCTATCTGTCCCACCCTCCCCTCCAGCCACCCTCAGTTTGTTTCCTGAGATTAAGAGTCTCTTACGGTTTGTCTCCCTCCCCACATTACCATTTTTAATATAAATGATTCTAAGCTATATATGTGATTATACGCATGTTTGGCCTCAGTAGCAAACTCAAATCCTCTATGGACGTATAATCTTTAAACTCAGGCCTCAAAGAAGTCCCACTGATAAAGTTCCATAAAACCTTAAGGTGTTCATAAAAATATTTAAAACACACTTGGAAAAACAAGCTACCTTTAACAAAATTCAGTAGAACGATAAAGTGAAGAGTCAGGTTTACAAAATTGGCATACATAACAGATGTTTAAAGCTGCAGTGTAAGTTTCTATCATATTTCATGGACTTAAAGAAGACAGTTTCAGGGTCCTTCCAACCTTCTTTCTATGGATACCAACATAAGAAATCCTGCCTTCTAAGAGTAGTTTTCTTCAGGCTTTGTATCACATTTATTCTGTGCTTCTGTGACTCAGGCCTTTGCAAGAGTAAATGGTAAAGTTCTCAAGCAATTCTTTCTCTCCTGGTATGCTAGAGATAATCCAACTGTAAAGTATTTTAATCTTTTAATTGATATTTACATAGTTTCTTATAAACACATGTTCTTCTTTGTGAAGAAAAAGTAAGGACTTTGAATGAAGTTTAATTAAATCATCAAAAATTCTATCCTAATACGCAATGCTAAATTGTTTTCCATTCACAGAATTATCATTTCATGGTAAACCTCTGGATTTGAACTATTTGTTCCAGGCATAACAGCTTATTTTGAAAACCAATGAATAAAATATTTTTAAAAATGCCTTTTATATTTAGTTTTCGATTTCTGACCTTTTTGAACTCAGTAAGCATCAACAGTTGTCACTTGCAGGGAATAAAAGATTTTCAAATAACTACTTTTATTTTATAAAGGATTACATGGTCCCTCTCACAACTACTCAACTCTGCTGTTGCACAAAACAGTCATAAAAAAATGAAAGAGCATGGTTGTATTCCAATAAAACTTTATGGATATGGAACTTTGAATTTTATATAATCTGCACATCATGAAATATTCTTCTTTCGAGTTTTTTCCCAACCATTAAAAAATATGAAAACCATTCTTAGTGTGTTGGCTGTAGAAAACAGGCAGTGGGCTGGATTTGACCTGTAGGCCTGTGTTACCAGCCCTGCTTTAAGAGTTCACAATCTAGAAGGAGATAAAAGAAAATAAACAGATACTCTTCTTCTTTTTTTTTTTTTTTAAAGATTTATTTATTTATTTATTTGACAGAGAGATCACAAGTAGGCAGAGAGGCAGGCAGAGAGAGAGAGAGAGGAAGGGAAGCAGGCTCCCTGCTGAGCAGAGAGCCCGATGTGGGACTCGATCCCAGGATCCTGAGATCATGACCTGAGCCGAAGGCAGTGGCTTAACCCACTGAGTCCCCCAGGCACCCCGGATACTCTTCTTTTAATACAGTCTTTTAGAGTAGCATATAGCAGGTCTTTTAGCGCCTACCAGTGAGAGGAACTAACTGCTCAAGTGCGTTCAGGGAGATTTCATCAGAGAAATTGAGGGAGTAAGGCTCTGCTTTAATCAGAGGTTGTCAGGGCATCTGGGAAGAACCATTTGAAACTGAGAACTAAAGACTGAGACAGAGCAGCACTTGGAGAACTGCAGGAGGTGCTTCCAAGCTGGAAGGAACAACATTTCTTATACCAGCCCTAGATGAAAGCACAAGGCACCACACTAGCAAGGCTTTTAAGGTCCACCATAGCCCAGATATGATATGTTAATCTCCTCTCTCCACCCTTGTGCTGAACTATTTGCATTTTCCACATTTATCATGCAATTCCTACCTTTCAAAAATTCTCTCTGCAATGCCATTTATTACCAAAGCAATTTAATATTCCCCAGCTATGTCGTATGCATCCATGGTGACTGAAGTCAAGCATCAATTCCAAGACACCTTTCCTAAATGTCAGGTGGGTCCAAGTGCCTTTTTAGTTCAATTTCCTGGCACTCTACTCATACGATGTCTTGGCACTTGTTATATACTACACTGAAATTATTGATGTATGGGTCAGTTTCTTCAAGAGTTGCATGTTCTACTAACTGAACCAGCCAGGCACCCCTTACTTCTAAATCTTTGAGCGATTTTGACTTAATTTTTGTATATGGAGTAGGGATTAAGTTAAGGGTGCAACTTCATTTTTGGCATGTGGATATCCAGCTTTCTCAGCACCATTTGTTGAAAAGACCCTAACCCAGTGAATAGTCTTGACATCCTTGTCAAAGATAATTTGACCATATATGCTAGGGCTTACTTCTTAGTTCTTTATTCTATTTCAGTGGCCTATCTGTATGTCTTTATAGTAATACCACACTGTTTTGATTATTGTAGCTTTGTAGTAAGGTTTGAAATAAGGAGGTGTGAGTCCTATGTTCTTCTTTTTCAAAATTGTTTGACTCTTCAGGGTTTTTTGAGATTCTATTTAAATTTTGGAATAAATCTTTCTATTTCTTCAGAAATATCCATTGGGATTTTGATAGTGGTTGCACTGAATCTACCACTTTTTTCTCTTTCCCTTTCATATAAGGAAAGTGAATAGAATAATACTTATGGTTTTAAAGGAAGATTAGTTATATGGAGACTACATATTCTGGACAACTTGAAATTTAGAGAGAAAATTTTGGTCAGATTTCTATTATTCAGCACAGCTGCCTCAGTCAATCCAAATTCCAGTCTCTGTCTTCATAACTAGGGAAATCATCATGCTATGTGCAGGTCCTTCTTCCCAATCTGTGGGCTAGGAAAGCCCTCTACGGAGATAGCAAGGTTGTTGTAAAGCTAACCTCAATTGTCTCCTTTAAAGGGATCATAGTCTTGTACTGCTTGTTGGCCAATGTCTGAAGGCCATTGTTTCATATATTTTACTCTGTTTTCTCTTTATTGTGGGAGGGCAAGTCCAGCATCAATTTTTCTATTACAGTTAGAAGTAGAAATTCTTCTTTAATTTTTAAATTTCTGCCATCAAGACTAATTTCTGATCTAAATCATGGGTATAAAATAACTAAAGGAACAAAAATAGTTTATTCTTTTACATTACAATGTATTTTAATTTTCAGAGCATAAGAGACTTCATGTACTGTTTTACTTGTAGAATTTTTATGCTTGTGTTTTAAAATTCTTGGAAGAACAACTGTATAAGGTGAGCTTGTTTTGAATTTGATTACTCAAGTAACAAGAACAATTTACAGACAAAAACTAACTCAGGAAAACATTACCTGATCATATTAAGATAATGTCTGACTCCTGCTTCCTTTCTCCTACATCTACCACCTCTTTCTCTTACTGTTTCTCAATTGGTATAACTTGAAACCTTATCTCAGCCATATTGTGTGACCCTCAAACCTTCTAATGCTTACTTCTTAACTTCTTTCTCTGTATCTTTAGTTGGGTGAACTGGGCTTCCTAATTTTTGTCTCTTCTATCTACCATCTTCCCTATCTTCCTCTTATTCTTGTCATTTCTTGTATTTTACAATCTTCTGCCCATTCATCTTCTCACTCTTCCAACTCCCAATATTTATGAATTTCACTTATGAGCTGATCTAATTCTTTTCTGTTAACAACATCAACAATATTCATGGTAATAGAATAATTGTATATGAATTTTGCCTGTGATCAGGTTTCTTCTTTCCAAAGAATCTAAGTCTTTTTTGTTAATTGTAACAATAACAATAATATTCATTGATAATCTAATCTATCCCCAGGTTTTTAAAATATCTCCCTACACAGATCACTGCTAATCACCACAACAACTCTGCTTGATATTATTATAGTCACTTTTTAATTAAGGGAAAGATTCAGAGAGGGTAACTGGCAACTAGAAATACTGATATTATTTCTATATATGTGGGATTAATAGAAAGAAGGCCAAAAAGAAAAAAAAGAGGTCCAATGCATGTTCGTTCATATTTTCTCCAGATTATGGTATCTTCTCCCTTCAGCATACATGTGACTTCCTCCAGAACTTTCATAGTTTCTGTAATGCATTCATAATGATCAACTTTTCTCTTACACTTCAGGTGTAATTTGTAGAATACTCTAAGTTCCTTTTGCTTTTTAAATTTGAAAGGCTCAGTCAGACCTCAGTTTGTTTCTGTCTCCTTTTGTTTCTTTCTTTGTTTCTTCATACATGGCTTGGAATTTTTTTGTTTAATCTTGTCATGGAAGTCTGTTTTTAGTTAATCTATGTCTGCAAAACCTGCTTTGTAAATTAATTTTTATTTTCAGGGACTTTAGGTGAGAGTTTCACTCATCAGATACTAACTCTCTAAGCAATTTTGTTACAAGTACACAATTTGAAATTTAGGTGTTTAAATATACTTTGTAAATCACTGGCTATTCCTATTTTCTTTCTCCTCTAAAAAACATCCAATTATGGGTTCCTTTTATATAACCACTAAAACAATATTTGTTAACCATTCAAACAATATTTGCTTTTGTTTTGTATTAGTTCTTTGTTAGTAAAGTGTGACATATTTGGTCCATTATGTAGTTAATTATTAAAATGACAACTATCAAATTTTGACCCCGTGATTTTATACTATTTATTCTTTCTCATTTATCCAGTAATGGCCTATATGCCAACCATAGTTTGTGTAGTTAAGAAGCCCACAAACTTTGCAAGATGATGTCTTCTTCCTTGTTTTATACTCTTATTAGTTCTGTTTTTAACTGCTACCTGTTGTTTTTTCAGGATAGTTGGACTGTGTGGTCATAGGAGAGGCAAACTGGTACGAAGTTAAGCACATAGACTTGGGAATTAAAACACATGTACATTTAGGCCCTAGCTCTATCCCTCATTACTGATATCACTCTGAGAAAAGCTCTTAACTTGGCTCTAAAGAAAATATATCGATAAATTTTTATAAACCTTAAAAATATTCAGACCAAATATTCAGGTCTAAACACAGCATATTAAGTAAAACCTACAAACATATAAAATGTGAAAATAATCTTTCAAAAAATCAGATACTGATTTACTTTTCCTTGAGCAAGAATGTGGTGCAGGAGGACTCTAATCTGGAAGAGGCTTGTGAGATCTGGGCCTGGCTGTAGAAATGGAGTGTGCCAGAAAAGGGAGGGTCCACTGTGGAGGTTTCCCACTCTTTCTTTAAATAAAAAAAATATAAATTTATACATATATATGTATATTTATACATATATACATATAAATATACATATATAAATAATATATTATTATATTATTTATATTATTTATATATAAATATAATATAAATTTAAATATATATAAATAATATAAATAATAATATAACATAAATTTAAATATATATAAATAATATAAATAATAATATAATAATATATTATTTATATACATATGTATATATTTATATTATTTATATATATTTATATTATTTATATATAATATTTATATTATTTATATATAAATAATAATATAACATAAATTTAAATATATATAAATAATATAAATAATAATATAATAATATATTATTTATATACATATGTATATATTTATATTATTTATATATATTTATATTATTTATATATAATATTTATATTATTTATATATAAATATAATATAAATTTAAATATCCATATATGTATAAATTTATATTATTTATATGTAAATAATATAAATAATAATATATTATTTATATATATGTGTATATATACATATATATGTATATGTACAAATTTATATTATTTTTTATTTAAGTATATATTTGAATGCACCACCAGCTTTAAAAGGACCAAACAGAGGTGACTCTAAGTATAGAGCAGAGACTGGCATCTGGGACAACAGAGTAGTTATAGGGATTAAGTGTGGGGTAGGAGGTAGAGCCCAGAGAGATTGTCCTGGGGGGGTCCATGAATAGAGTCAAGAGGTCTTGTTAATGTGTGTTGAAGTCCCAGGAATAGGAGTCTTCTCAGGTTAAAGGTTTATTTCTCTTTAACAGAGCATTTTTTTTTTTAAGGTTTTATTTATTTATTTGAGAGAGAGACAGAGCATGAGTAGTGGGGAGAGGCAGAGGGAGAGGGAGAAGCAGACTTCTCACTGAGCAGGGAGCCTGATGCAGGGCTGGATTCCAAAATGCTAGGATCATGACCAAGCCAAAGGCAGATGCTTAACTGACTGAGCCACTCAGGCACCCCTAACAGAAGCATTCTAATTAGAAGCATAAATACGGGGTAGCTTAGTGTCCACTAGAAACAAGGTCCTCAGCTGCTGGAAGCTGCAAACAGTTTTCACTTCTTGATGTCAGTTTTTTGAGTGGCCAAGGTAGAAAAGTAGGGGGACAAAATTGCCAATAATGTCTGATGACCTCAGTATGTCATACTTCAGAGCTGTGGCTAACACAGGGATCCCTTAGTCGGATACAAGTTATCCTAAAACCTACAGTTTAAGATGTGATCTTATCACCAGATCACTAGCCAGACTTCTATCTTCAAAATGATGCGTTTCAGAAACGCTGAGGGTTTAGAGACTCAGTTTAGTTTGCAACAACCTTTATGTCTTACGCAAAAGAATGTGGAATAATTAATATGTTTTAATACCCCCCTAGATGAAATATTGTGTAGCTATTGAACTGTTTTATGATTTTAAAATAACATGGAGCCTGTTCATCTTCACTGTCTAACTTTATGTGTAATTAAGTAGATATCATGCTTATAACTATATAAAAATGGCCACAAACAGGAAAAAAGTAAGGGGAGGAATATTTTAAAACATCTCTATATGTTTAGAGGAAGAAACTGTGTTCATTTGATTTCCTTTTTTCTTTTTCCTTTTTTCTTTTTTTGCTTTAGTGTATACTTCAAGTACTTCAAGTACTCTTTAATCATATTTTTAAAAAGCACTAATAAAAATAATGTATTGAATGCTAAATATGTACAAAACCAGAGCTAGGGACAGTGGGGATAAGAAATCAAATAAGAAAAGGTGGCTTTCTTAACACGTTATATTGTAGTAGGGAGATGAGACACTGCACAATGTGAGGGAGAAAGTTGCCTGTGTCAACAAGGGCTCGGAATAAGCACCACACAGAGGAAGGGACAGGAGGGATGATGACAGCTGCCTGTGTATCATTTTTTATTTACCACTTAATTCATACAGGTCAGCTTTAGATCAGTGAATAATGAAGCCAAATCCATGAAAAAAATCTCTGTGTCACTTTAGAACATTTTATTTACCATTCATATTTCAGAGAATAGGAACCTGGTTGCTGGTAGTTTATTGGGTCTCTTTCCTCCCAGATTTGGAAGTGTGTGGTAAAGGAAGAACAAAGGTCATTTAATTTCAACAGACCTGTTTTGACATGACTCTAATTAATTGAAAACACGGCTGGGAGTTACAGTAGCTTACAGACAACTCTCAACTCATTCTCTGGCCGAAAAAGAAATCCGCAGTGCATTTTAAATATGAAAATAACCTCTTAAGAGGCTTTTGTGAGAAGGATTTTAAAAGCTTCTATAATTTGCTCCATGATATATAGACTTTCAACAGCTGAACTCACATTTCCGAGCATTTCTGAAACATAAACAAAGAAATCTCTTACCAAATATGAAATGTCATCCTACTCTTTTTAGAATGGTCATCTGACATCAAGACAGAAAGTATACCTAGAGAATAATAGGCGGAAAAGACACAAACATTATTTCATTTCAGTTTAGAATACAGTATTGTGATAGTTATACGGGTCAGCTGTGGAGACTATTCAAAATGTTTTAATAATAGGGTGGCAGAATGAATACAAAACAGAATGAAGCACTTCATGTATTATTCAGTTTTCATCTTCTATTTTGTGTTATAAAAAGACACAAATATAGCAAGTGAACAAAGATTAAATTGATAGAAAAATGGAGTTAAGTAGCTAGAGTTTAAATTATATTATTCAGAATATATTAGAGTACAATTAACAATATTAGCATTTGGAGAGTTACAAAAGAACACTTAAGCATATTTTGATTGCACTTTGAATTCATTCACATGGAAATTTTAAGAAATTTACTTAGAGAGAAAGAAAAAATACTTTCTTAGGTAACTATAGATATATGTATAGTTAAATAGTTAACAATGAGTTTTAAAGGACAAAGACATCTCCATGTTCTAGCACACAGGTCCATTTCAATACAATTGTGAGCTTCTAATAATGTACAGCAGTGACTTTCCACTTCCTCAACTTCAAGCCACAGAAAAAAATGCACTGTAAAATCATGGTACTTGAAGTAAGCCAAGAAGATAATTTAGTTCATTCCCTCCCGTTGAGTCTGAATCATGGTTCAGCCATCAGCACAGATGTGAATCTTGTCTATTCTTAAAGTTACGGTGATTCAGCTCATCTGTAAAATGAGGCTAATAAGATTTGCTCCATTATAATTAGGAGTGAGTCAAAAGGTATAGGTAAAAGACCTAGTATGAGTATCTTGTACATAGGAGGCCATAAAAAAGAAAAAAAAAAAGCAGCTGTTATTATTATTAATGAGATGATACAGTAACCTGTTTTAAGTGGAAAATAAATATTTTCAAGAAATATTTTTTGTATTTCTCTTAGATAATTAAATTCTCCATGCTACCATTCATACCCTACAGTTTGCACTGATGGCAATGACCTCTAATTTCTTTGTTTCATGTTTCTCTTGCCACCCTTCTAGCTTGTCTAAACTTGTCGGCTCCTTGATGTCAGGGACTCTGTCTTATTCCAGTTTTATCCCCAGTGCAGAGCATTGAGCTGGGCACACAATAAATTCTTAGGACACATTTGTTCGTTGAGTATGAATATGAGAATATTTTAAAATAATATATTCTTTTTTCCTTTATAGGTAGGCTAATGTAATTTTTGAAAAAGTAATATATACACACAGTTTATAAGTCAAATATATTTAACAAAATATTATAATTTTCTGTCAAACTCTTCTCAGATTTCATTCCCCAGAAGCAGTCATTTTTTACTCCTTTAGAGATTCCCTCTTCATACATATCTGTATTTCTGAATAAAATGTTTATACTCTTATATTAAGATTATTCAATTTTAGATATTATCTATTGGATTTCTATTATGGTTGTTGAGGATTTAACTCCCTCAAAATTCTGCAGGGCCAAGGCCTGGCCACCCCAAAATACACCAGTTTGGCCTGTGGACTATTTTGAGTTGAAGGCAATCAAGACCCTGAGGGCTCAAGAGAAAGTTTTGTTCCTCTCCTATTCTCCCAAATAGGAGAATCTAAATTGGGAATCTTTTCAAGAATAAAAGTTATTACCAGAGATAAATTTTATTTGAGTGACCTATCTGTACAGTGGGACAAAAATCTAATTATCAAACATCTACTCTTCTTATTGCCCTATGAATTGCATTCCTTCCCTTTGAAGTCCCAACCCTCTACCCCATTCTCCTTAGTTCAGGATGACACATGTACCTCATTTTGCTTGACTGTCTCTGGAATTTCTTGTCTGTGTGGATTTCCCGCACATGCAAAACTGAACTTGATTTTCTCCTGTTAATCCGTCTCATGCTAATTTGATTCTTAGTCCAGCTAGGAGACATTGATGGGAAGAAAACAATTAATCCTCCCAGGCCCTTCCATCTCCTCTGCTTTCCCTTCCCACTTCTCAAAATTAAGTTACATTAAAAGTTTTGTTTAGATATAATTAGTTGCTGACATTATTACAACAGTGTCAATATTTGTAGTTGAGCATTTTAAGAATTTATTGAAGTTACATCTCCTTTTATGCTTTTATTTTTCTTGAGAATAATAGCCTTGATTTTTCATTAGGTTGATTTCATTTAAACTTTTGTTAACTTTTCACAATAACCTTTTAGTGCCATTTCCCCAAGATCATTCTTACGTAATCCATCAGTTCCAATTATTTTTTTTATGGAGTCATCCGTTTGAAGACCTCCATCTTTTTTTAGGAATACTGCAAAACACTTGGCTAGAAATTTCTCTTCCTTGCAAAGCTGAGATTTTCCTTGCTTTTCTTCTGATTTAAGTGTCCTCTTTTTTTTTTTTTTTTTTTTAATTGGAGAGAGAGACAGCGAGAGAGAGAGAGAGAGAGAGAGAGAGAGAGAGCATGAGCAGGGAAGAGAAGGAGAAGCGGTGCCCGGAGAGCAGGGAGCCTGATGTGGGACTGGAGCCCAATGCGGGTCTGGATCCCAGGACCCCAGGATCATGACTTGAGCTGAAGGCAGTGGCTTAACTGACTGACCATCCAGGTGCCCCAACTGTCCTGTTTTCTTGATCTCTTCTTTTCATCTTTCTTTTTTACTTCCTTCTTTTATTGGGGTACACCTTCTAGTATTTCCTGAGAAAAGCTGCATGGCATGGTAAATACAATTTTAAGAATTTGCATACATGAAAATATCTTCATTTTGACATAACACTAGAAGGCTGGGCATCAATTTCCATACTGAAATGATTATTTCTTCTTAATTTTGAAAGTCCTTCTCCCCTCCCTTTTAGGTATCAGTATTATTCCTTATTTTTGCATGACATACTATAGTTCTTTTTTTCTCTTTTGAAACTTATCTTGTTATCCTGAAATTGCACTTATGGGCCTTAATTTTTCCTTATCACTTTGTGGGCCCTTTTAATCTGGGAACTCATGTTTCTCAGTACTGAGAAAGTTTTTAAAATTATTTTATTGGTGATTTGTTGGCTACTGTTTACCTGATTTCCCTTTTTGAAACATCCATGATGCAAATATTTTGCCTCCTGAACAATCTTATTTTCTCATCTTTCTGTCATTTCCCATCTCTTTATCTTTGTACTCCAATTTCTGGATCACTTCCTTGACATAATCTTTCATCACTACTGTTGGGTTTTTCATCTCTGCCATCCTACTTTTTATCATGTTCTTTGTTTCCAAAATGCTTTTTTTTTTTTTTTCAAAGATTTTATGTATTTATTTGTCAGAGAGAAAAAGAGTATAAGCAGGGGGAGCAGCAGGCCGAGGGAGAAGCAGGCTTCCCAGTGAGCAAGAAGCCCAATGTGGGACTTGATCCCAGGACCCCGGGATCATGACCTGAGCCAAAGGTGGATGCTTAACCAACTGAGCCACCCAGGGATCCCACCAAATGTTCTTTTTATTGCAAAGAAGTCTTGGAATGTTTCTGACTTCTCTGAGAATATTTGAGCTCCCTCCCACTTTTTCTTTCTTTTCTTTTCTCTCCTTTTCTTTTTTTTCTTTCTTTCTTTTTTTTTTTCTTCTCCCTTTTAAGGTCTTCTTTCCAGTTATTGTTTTTGTCTCTATCCTTCATGATAGAGGCTTCCTCAGATGTCCTACTAGACTTATCTTCTCATTCTTCTCATTTTAAGGGTGTGGGAACTAAAACTTGTCAACATTGAGCCAGCTTCTGGAAGGCAGGAAGGAAAACACAATGGTCTCAACATTCAGCATTCAGCATTCAATATGCCTGTATTCAATTTTTCGCTTAATTTTCATACTGTGCCTGGCATGTCCCAGCCCAAAGACCTTCTGTTTGTCTTCAAAGCATAAAACTCTGGTCTTCCTGCTGGGTTGAAGGAAGACATTCAGCCTCCTTCAGAGGGAGATGGAAGGATCTGGTGGATCTGAATACTTCAACAGTGGTTCACCAATCCTCCATCTAGCCTCTGCCTTCCCTGGCGGTTCTAGAGGTAGTACCCGTTGCTAAGTCTTTTGTGCATTCTTGATACAAAATCATGTTGGTTCTGTGTTGTCTCCACTGCTTTCTCTCACTTTAAATTCAGCCTTTTCACCTGTTGTGTGAACATGGAGATAGGCCAAAGAAATTATTTTCTTTGCAGGTAGCACAACATTTAGCTTTGTCACTAGAGGGTGCTGGAAAGACATTTAAGGAGGAAGGGGCTTTCCTTTCTAGCTCCAGTGCTTTCGTTTTGTCTGGCTCTGGCAGCATGTGTGGCTTTGGCAGCACCGAACTTTTCCAGTCCAAGCAGCCTCTCCGAGGGCCAGCTTTGCTCTTCACATCCGGCAGCAGAGCCCAGCAGCTGGCAGCTTCCTCAGCATCTCCACCCTCAGGCAGTTTTATAGCAGAGCCCTCCAGTGAGTCATCTCCCTGTGAATAGTTTTCACCAGCACCCTAATGGTTATATTTTCAGCAGGTTCCAGCCTTGCGGCATCACAGCATCCTCTGCATCCAGTGAGCCACTTCTGTGCCCTCTCCAGCAATGTCTGGATCAGAGCTTTTGGGAGCAGATGTAGGCTTGTCCTTGGGCTCTATCTCATCCTGAGAGGTAGTAGCTGCTTCTTATAGCTGCTATTTCTATATTCTCTAGAGTTCTTTTTACTTCTTACTAGCTAATCCCTGGGTATTATAGTTAGTAACCCGTATTATAGTTAGTAATTCTTTATATTAAACCATCCCCACTCAAATTACTCTGATTCAGTCCTGATTGCCACAGTCACTGTGAGCCTGCATTTCAAGCTCCTAGGAGGCTGTCTATCACCTCCAGGGTAATAGCACAGTATATGGCACCCTTTTCCATCTGCCCCGACTACCTCTACATACATCCTCTGGCTATCTTGAATGCGCTGTACTCTGCTCACCATGTCTAAACACTCTTTTTTTTTTTTTTTTCTTTCCAAGAATACTAAATTACTCAAGTTTTCGCAATTCACAAAGCAGATTAATATTGCTGGGTCTTATGTGTGTGCAGTTCCCTTACTTTAGACAGACCTTAACTCAGCAGCATAGTCATCTCGTGGGATTGTTCAATGCCACCTTTTCTGAAAGACTTCCCTGATCTTTTCTCTCTTTCGAGATTTTTTTTTTATAATTTATTTTTTTATTTACCTCTTGCTCCCTTAGGGCACAACCTGTTCACAAATATGAACCCCTGAGTTTACAGTGAATCCTTTATTTTTCTTTCGGTTACCAGACCTAGCACATTGGCATTTTGTCACATAGTAAAAACTTAATAAACTTATGCAGAATGAATCGATGTGTTGAATTAATAAGGAATCTAATTTACAGCTTCTTCCAAAAAGAATTAACTACAAATGTAAAGCAAAATCAAGGTGAAATTTCAGGAGTGAGAAAAATAGTACATAGTAGGATGATTCTTCCTTGGTGTGTAGCCCTATTTCCACTGCCGTTGCCAAAATTACAGCTGTACTAACCTGCTATTTCATTTTTTTGGTCTGTTGGGTTTTTTTGGGAGGAGAGGGGGAGAAAGAAAATCCTAAGCAGTTTCCACGCCCACCCAGTGAGGAGTCCCAGTGCCGAGATCAATCTCACGACCCTGAGACCATGACCTGAGCCAAAATCAAGAGTCGGATGGTTAACTGTCTGAGCCATCCAGGCACCCCACTATTTTCAAAGCAGCTGGCAGACCAGCTTGAGCTTGGTGCTCTTCACAACTCACAAGACTAGAGCAAAGTGACACAGGTACTTCTAATTTAGTTGGAAAAAAGTAACACTTCCAATTTAGGTAAAACAAATTATCAGTGTATTTCAGTGTTCTGGTAGACATTTACCTTTATAGGTCAGCAGGAATGACTGAGAATCTGTACTTCTCAAAAAAAATTCAGAACTTAGCATGTCGCAGATTCCTTAAATTTACCAATTTAAAACTCTATACCACTGTGTTGGGATTAACCTGGGCTAGAATTTGAACTAGACACAAGGACTATTACACTAGACTGTTATGACTACAAATTACTTGTTTCTTTCTGGTGAAAGTAAGATATTAGCCGCAACAGTGACAGAAAAAAATATTAACTCCAACTATGAAGCAAAGACTTATCAATTTTCCAGGTGCCATCTCAATGATTTTCTTTGAAAGGCAGTTATTTAAATATATGTTAATTAGGTTTCTATTTTGCTCAGACATTGTGAAGGTTGGTAGAGATATAATATTAAATAAATCATAGCATTGACAAATCACTGGTACTCACTAAATGCACCAATATGTTTAGTAGGCATAAAAAATACTCATAATGCTAACATTGGACTAGTGTTTGTAACTCAGTAAACTGTGATTTTCAAGAAATCTGTAAGATGGGCGAGAATTATCTTCATCTTACAATGGAAAGATAACTGAGCAGTAGGATTATGTCAAATGTCACACAGTGTGTTGGAAAACACACTTTAATAAAGGTCTCTGTCCACTATTCTGGATGAGATAAGTATGTAACTTAAAGTAAACTATAAAAATATCAACTTTTTAATTAACTGGTTAATTCTCTTTCTTATATAGAGATTCATGCAAAGGTTGACTGCCAAAAATATCAACAAATTAGACATTGAATACCAGACTTCTAAATGACCTCTGAAATTATTTCAAAGGAACATTCTGTTAATGACTTCAGATAATTGCGTACAGAGTTGTTTTGGAAAAGTAATTTTCCTTTTTAAGATTTAAAATAAGGGGCACCTGGGTGGCTCAGTGGGTTAAAGTCTCTGGCTTTGGCTCAGGTCATGATCCCAGGGTCTTGGGATCAAGCCCCACATTGGGCTCTCTGCTCAGCGGGGAGCCTTCTTCCCCTCTTTCTCTCTGCCTGCCTCTCTGCCTTCTTGTGGTCTCTGTCTGTCTAGTAAATAAATAAAATCTTTAAAAAAAAAAGATTTAAAATAAAATCAACAGCAAATTGCAGGTGACTAGAGGGGGCTCTACAGTGGAGGATCTTGGCAAGCCAGAAGGTAATAAATCCTTCTATTCACTTGTTGAGCAAATATTTTTTATGCTCCTTCTTTGTTCTATTCACTGAAATAGGCATATATAGATAGAAAATCAAAAATCTCTTTTGGTGTGCACTCTAACAATTATGATCCAAATGCTGTGGGGAAGCCAGAAGAAAGATTGATTCACTTGTTTGGGGGGAGTTAGGGAAATAAGGGAAATCAGAGAAGAAATAGTACTTGAGTTGAATCTTGAGGTTGAATTGAGCAATCTAGGAGAAGAAGGCGGCGGTCATTTCCAGGAGAAGAACCAATACACACAAAGACTAGTAGTTATGAAAACATACAAGTATTTTAGGAAAGGTGAGGAATTCAGAATGGTTTGAGAATAGATTATATGTCTAGCTGAGACTGGAAAGGTATATGGGGTTGTATTTGTAGGAGCCTTTGGCTATGATTTTGTTTGTTTGTTTGGTTTTTGTTTTTTTGTTGTTTTTTGGTTTGTTTGTTTGTTTTGCTTTTTATCTTATAGGCAACACGGATGCATTGGAAACTGATAGATTATGGTAGGGATAATTGACAGACCTCAGCATTAGGTTGAGAATAAAAGAAATACCAAATGCTTAAAACAAGGACAAAATATAAAGAATATGATAAGGACCTGCAGAATTCCTCTTGAACATGCCATTCTCTTTTTGAAGGTAAAAGAGGAATACTTTTGTTCTATTCTAATTTTGTGATTTCCTACCCCGCAGGCGCTCTTCCCCCCACCCCCCCAAATTGCCATTAGAGTTTTAGCCTTTGGTTTCATTTCTTATCTTAGCGTTCTGCTTTCTTTCAGAACATTACTTATGGTTTGTTTGAAGATCTTGTTCACTATCACTTCGCTCTTCCTTATTAATAACGATACTTTTCAGAAGGCTAATCTTACATAACATACAAGAGAAAAACTCACCACTCTGGAAATGTAAGCCCTTGTAGAATATAGAAATACCACATGAAAGTTCAGAGGCTTGTCCCCTTCATGAAATATCTGCAGGTCTGGTGGTCTGGAGCATGTGGATCCATCCCTTTGAGGATGAAAGGCAAGCTACCACACGTGCCTTGTTTAACACTGAGAAAAAGACAACCCCCTTGTAGGCCTCTTTGGATTTTTGGAGACAACATATATGCTTTTCCAACTTATTTATTAAGTATTTCCAAAGGCTTCCATTTTGAGCAGAAAAAGAAGAGAAAGAGAAGTCTCTGTATCAGGTCCGGGATGCCATACTGAGCAGATCAGATGGCTCTTGAAGGGTCAGAGGTGGACTGGGATGCTGAATTGAACCTTTGGCTGTCCCTACAAGTGAGTCATAGTACAGAGCTTTAATAATTTTGAAGCAAATCTTTGCATTCTCTGCAGAAAACTATATCCCTGCTTTCGAAAAGCAGCTTCTGACTTGTTACTGGGCAGTCATAAGTAGGAAGATCAAACTAAAAGCTGAATCCTGGGCTCCTAAGTCACCATATCATCTGAGCTGTCTATCAAGAACCAGGTATTTGGCACCGAGCTAAAATATTAGGCATGTATATTGGGTAGCACTTCATTAAATAAAACTAGTATATACAAGATCCGGATTAAGCAGGCAAAAGTTAGTGCAGAAGAGGTGTCACAGATGCTCATAGCCCCTATTTCTGTCTACATTGCTTCCTCCATCTCAACCTGTACCTACGGCCTTATAGGGAGCCCCCATGACCAACCTACTAAAGAAGAACAAAATCTGTGGTTTGGTTTACATGTGGTTCTACACAATATGCTGGCAGGACTCTAAAGAAGAAAGCTGTAGGACTACAGCTCCATTGAGTGATAGCCCTAAGGGGCAGTGGTGAGGGAAATACTTTCAATGGGCAGCATTCCAAGCAGTGCATATGGTTGTTCAACTCCTCCTAGAAAAAGAGACAGCCAGAGACATGGGTCTACCCTGACCCATATGTAGTGCTTAATGTTTGGAAGAATAGTCAGAGATTTGGAAGGAACACAATCAGAAGATTGGCTACAAGATAATTCAGGGAAGAGGTATGTAGATGCTTATGTCTACACATATGAAGAGATTTGTGATCTACGTTAATGGTCAACAAAGGATGACATCAGCAAAGGAGGATTCTAATAATCACTTCAAAATTTGTTATTCTGTGGCTGTCAGTGAGACCCTATCCCCAGCTACTGCTATCTTTGCCAAATAAACACAGAAAGTGGCCATGGCAACAATGATAGTGGTTTTGCATGGACTCAGCAACATGAGGCTGATCTGGCCACAGCCAGTGCTGAATGTCCAACCTGCCAACAGACAAAATCTAATATGGCACCATTCCCCTGGTAGTCTTGCCAGCCACCTGCTGGCAGGATGATTACGTTGAACTCTTCCAACATGCTGCTTTATTTTTACTGGAATAGATACTTCTCTGGATATGGATTTACCTTCCCTATCTGTAAAGATCCTTCCAAAACCATCATCCTTGGACTTATGGAAGTCCAAGGAAGGCCTTATTTATCATCATAGAATTCCACACCACATTACTCCTGACTAATAAACTTATTTTACAACAAATAAAGTATAGGAATGGGCTTGTGTTCATGGAATTCACTGAACTTAGCATGCTCCCTATCACCCTGAAGCAGCTGGCCTGACAGAACTGTGTGAAAACTCTGCTGTGGTGCCAGCTGGACATTAACACCTTTGGGAGCCAATGGAATGTCTTCCAGGATTAGCTATGTTATCTGAATCTGAGACCGAAATATGGTAGTATTTCCCCACAGCTAAGATTCAAGGGGGTAGAAATCGGAACGTCTATCTAGCAACATTTTCTTCTTATTTCTGCAACTTTTGCCTCTGCTGGTTTGGAGGTCTTAGTTCCCAAGGGAGGAAAGCTTCTCCTAGAGGAAATAGCAAGAGTTTCACTAAACTGATTGTTGAGACTAACTGGCCACAGTGGGTCCTCATGCCACCTTACCAATTGGAAAGAAGGGGTTATTATATTAGGTGGAGTGATTGATCCTATGAAAGGGAAATTGGGTTACTCCTGTACAGTGGAGAAGGAGGAGTATATTTGGAATGGGGGGGATTCTTTGAGGTGCCTCATGGTACTTTCATGTCCTATGATAAAATTTAATGAAAAACTAATCAATAGAGGCAGGACTAATAAAGATATAGCCTATTTCAAAATGAAAGCTTTGATGATCTCACAAGGAAGAAATTACCACCAACTAAGAGGCTTGCTGAGAGCAAAGGGATTAAGGAATGGCTGGTCAAGAAGGTCATAAATATCAGCTATAATTATATGACCAGATGGTAAAATAAGGAATGGTTTAGTTATGCCATGAACTTATTTTTACCTATACTAACTGATCATTTTCCTTTTTCTATTTCCCTACTATATAAATAAGATAATGGTTAAACTGATGGCTCAGTATTTAGTAATAGGATATCAAAAAGTTGAGTGTGGAGAAGAAATCACTCTAAGGTGGTATTTTGTATATTCTTTTTTGGGGAGAAGAATAGTGTGTAGTTAATAGTTAAGCAAGAGGTAGTTGCGCAATGTTAGGCGGAAGCATGGTTTTTCTTTTGCTTTAGATGGAATATGGTTAAAAAAGGTAAGCATTGATGACAAGCTAACTAGGAGAGAACTATTTTGGATTGTGCTATGTCAACTTGGTTAAGCTAAGAACCACATTTCCCAGAATCCAATCCTCTGTGAGATTACAAGTTAAAGTTGATCAAAAGAGAACATGCATCAAATTTGGAAGGCACGAGTGTGAAACAGCAACCTTTATTCTATGGAGGTCTTTGTGATCAGATAAAGTGGCAGAGAGGAGCTCTTCTGTGCTCAGTGGGGAATCTGCTTCAGGATTCTCTCTTTCCCTCTGCCCTTTCTCTAAAATGAATTTTAAAATCTTAAAAAAAAAAAAAAAAAGAGCAGTTCCAGGCTTATCACCAGATGTGTGGTTGTACTTTCATGAGAGCTTTTCATAGAACTCCCCCCACAGTCCCACTTTGGTGGCTAGATGTGCTGGTCTTCTCAGAATTCCCTGAAATTATGAACATTTTTACTTGCACCTGTGCTTCAGGAGGACTCATTAGAGACTCTTTCTCTGATCCTCCTACTTTCCCCCTCTGAATTGTCAATTCCCTAGCTCTTCCCACAACTGTGTAAGGTTTACTTCCTATAATATGTTGCTTATTCTGCAGTACTCCTAGTGACTTTACTTCTGTGACTGGAGAACATATGTCTTCCAAGGTCTTGAGTTTCTTCAATCTTCATAATCCTAAAACAACTGACTAAGTGAATTTTAAGTAGGAAGGTTTTCTGTGTAAACTTTCTTGAGAAATTTAATAAATATTATTTATCAGGAAGATTTGGAATTAAGTTTGATTATTGAAATGGAGGGTAATAGGGGAAATATATTTATGCTTATTAGGACTTCCAAATTTCAGAAATAAACCTTAAACTTACTGAAGCGGAGAATGGAATTTAATTGCTCAAATAACTGAGAAATGCAGGTTGTATATAGGGGCTTTGAGCATGGCTAAATTTAGGTGCTCACACAATTTTATCAAAAATCTCCCTCTCTATTCACACCTCTCAAATCTGCTTTCTTGGGTGGTTCACTCCTCAAAAGCTTTCTGAGTGGTGGGGCATCTGGGTGGGGCAACTGCTCAGTCAGTTAACCATCTGACTTTTGATTTTGGCTCAGGTCATGATCTCAGGGATGTGAGATCAAGCCCTACATCAGGCTCTGTGGTGGGCATAGAACCCACTTAATATTTTCTCTTTCCCTCTCACTTTGCCTCTCCCCTCACCCCAAACATCTTTCTAAATATTAGCAAAGATGAGCATTGGTAGTTCTAGGCTTATACTCTACCAACTTGCCAATGCCAGTAGAATAGGATTGCTCTTTTCCCAGTACTTTCTAGCAAATTTCTTTTTTAAGATTTTACTTATTTATTTGAGACAGTATGAAGGGGGATGCAGAGGGAGAGGGAGAAACAGACTCCCTGGTGAGCAGGAAGCCAGATGCATTGTTCTATCCCAGGACCCGGGATCATGACCTGAGCCAAAGGCAGATGCTTAACTAACTGAGCCACCCAGGTGCTCCTAGCAAAAATCTTCAGCCTAACTTTGTTGACCTGCCTTAGGTCATGTGCCATCTTCTAAGAAGTAATTATTGATTCTGATCATGAATGATAAGGTCAGAGTATACTTTTAGACCTGGGGCAGCTCATCCAAATACCATGGATTGAAAAATAGAAGGGTCTGTAAGAAAAAGAGGGTTTCTGTTGTCAAAGATGCTTGATAGGGAAAATCAGTACATCTTTATTATTGCACATGTAGTTTTCCAGCAAACACATACACTTTCTTTTAATTCATACACTTCAAAATTTATTTTTATACACACATTGCTCCTATGTAACACAATAATTATTTTATGCACAACAAATATTACATTCACCTCCTCTCTAAAGAGTAAAAATGAATGTTGTACAGTTATCTTATTACCTCTAGATCAGGATCTTTGCTTTGTGCCTGTCAGTCTCAGATATAGCTTCTTATTGTCTGACAGTCTATGAGGAATGATATATTTGTTTAACCACCTACAGCAAATGTAATAGACAATGGTGGAGTAAATAAAGGATAAATTCAATAAGATTCTCATTTGGAAATAAGGAAAAGGGAAAAAGTAAATAAACAGTTGTTCTACTCATTAGAGATTGTAAGTTTTTACTGTCTTTCTAAAAGAATTGTGGCAAATCACATCATTCCTAGCAAGGAAGAGAGATTAAGTTTCATTGTGCCCTCTCTGGCACAATAGATGCTATAGTTGATGCTACAGTCATCTTCCTTATCTGCCTTGGATTCTACAATTTTGGTGTACTCAGACGTCTTCCAATGGGTGACATCTGTATTTCTCTGCTTGGATTTTTTTTTTTTTAGCATTTTTTTCCTTCATTTTTTAGCTGGATGCTTCTTCTTTTCTTTTTTTAGTCCATATATAATTTATATTATTGAAATAACATTGCTCTTTTTATGTGCATCCTTCATTTCAACCATAGAATTTCATCATGAGTATTTGCCTATATCATTATAAGCTTATGATTTTTTGAAATTTTTTAATTAACATATAATATATTATTAGCCCCAGGGGTACAGGTCTGTGAATCGTCAGGCTTACACACTTCACAGCACTCACCATAGCACATACCCTCCCCAATGTCCATAACCCAACCACCCTCCCCCTACTACCCTCCCCCAGCAACCCTCAGTTTGTTTTATGAGATTAAGAGTCTCTTATTTTTTGTCTCCCTCCCAATCCCATCTTATTATATTTTTTTCCTTCCCTACCACTCAAACCCCCCACATTGCCTCTCAAATTCCTCATATCAGGGAGATCATATGATAATTGTCTTTCTCGGATTGATTTATTTCGCTCAACATAATACCCTGTAGTTCCAACCACATCATTGCAAATGGCAAGACTTCATTTCTTTTGATGGCTGCATAGTATTCCATTGTATATATATATACCACATCTTCTTTATCCATTCATCTGTTGATGGACATCTAAGTTCTTTGGCTAGTTTGGCTAGTGTGGACACTGCTGCTATAAACATTTGGGTGCACGGCCCCCTTCGAATCACTGCATTTTTATCTTTAGGGTAAATATCCAGTAGTGCAATTGCTGGGTTGTGGGTAACTGATTTTCAACATTTTGAGGAACATCCATACTGTTTTCTAGAGTGGCTACACTAGCTTGCATTCCCACCAACAGTGTAGGAGGGTTCCCCTTTCTCTGCATCCTCGCCAGCATCTGTCATTTTCTCTGCTTGGATTTCTGTCCAAGTGTAGCGCTGTAGGTCAGAACTGCTGAGGAATTAACATATCCCAGGAGAAGCCTTTAAATATTGACTGATGGGAGTTGATGAATAACTATCCTTTGAGACATGTTGTTTTATACCATTATCTGCAGAATGATGCTCCAGTCACCTACCCACTGGTGGTAGCTGACTTCATACACAGTCTTCTACTGCCTATGATGATTTGATATAGGAATATATTGCAAAATGACTACCACAAAAGATTAGTTAACACATCTATCACCTTGCATAGTTACCTTTTATTGTGTGGATGGTGAGAACCTTTAAAATCTACTCTCTTAGCAATTTTCAAGTATACAAGACGTATTAATTACAGTCAACCTGCTGTATATTAGATTCCCAAAACTTATTCCTTATATAACTGGAGATTTGTACCCTTTGACCACCTTTGCTCATTTCCTCCACCGTCTCACCCCTGACCGTCACCAAAAAACTGTTTTTATGGGTTCAGTTTTTTTAGATTGCACATATAAATGAGATCATGCAGGGGCACCTTGATGGCTTAGTCATTTAAGTCTGCCTTTGGCTCAGTCATAATCTCAGTGTCCTGGGATCAAACAGGGAGCCTGCTTCTCCCTCTGCCCTGCTGCTCCCCTGTTTGTGCTCTCTCTTTCTCTCAAATAAATAAATAAAACCTTTTAAAAAATGAGATCATACATTATTTGCCTTTCTCTGTCTTACTTCAATGCCTTCCAGGTTCATCCATGTTGTCACAAATGGCCAGGATTTCCTTCTTTTTTATGACTGACTAATATTATACACACACACACACACACACACACCACATTTTAATTTTTTTTATCCATTCACCATTGGACACTTAGGTTGCTTCCAGGTTATGACTATTGTAAATAATGAACATAGGAGTGCAGATATCTCTTTGATATAGTGATTTCATTTCCTTCAGATATATAGCAGGAAGGGGGATTACTGGATCATATGGTAGTTCTATTTTTAATTTATTGAGGAATCTCCATTCTGTTTTCCATAGTGGCTGCACCAATTTATATAACATACTCTTAATCTGCTGTCTTCTCTTCTGTGTCTTGTTTCCCCACTCTGCCAAGGTTCTTTGTACTATATAGATAAATTTCTTACACTTGAAGCCTCATCTCAAGAGCCTACTTTGGAAGGACCCAAGATAAAACAGTAGAATTGGTTATCTTCACCTAATTTTTAAGTTGGCTAACTTAATAGGAAACTAGTTAGTGATTATTTGTATTAACATAGGTAAATCTGAAAACACATTATTAAATTAAAGAAGCAACCTTTAGAGAATTCATAAGTAGAGTAGTATTTGTCAAACAATAGTATATACAAAACAATTTTATGCATGCAAAGCAATGTCATATATACAAAAATTGCATAAATGCAAAATGATATCATATATGTAACAAAATATATGAGAAAAAATTCTTGGGAATGATAAAGCCAAAATCAGAATTGCAAAAACCTGTAGAGAGAAGGAAAGGGAATGTTATTGAGGGTACATAGGCTCAGTAATGTTTTCTTTTTTTAAGCTATATTATAGCTTTTTGTCTTTTGTACATATAAAATAAATTAATGTAAAAATGATTATGTAAACAATGTAAAGTAAAACAAAATATTTGTAAAGAAAATTCACCTAATAGTTGTAAAGAAATGTTCATCTAATAGTTAATTAAACCTTTACAAAGTACAAAAGACAAATTTAAGTCCGATAGAATTGACTTTTAAAAAGGTGAATGTTAAGATACTATAATGGTGGTTACATGGCATTATGCATTTGTCCAAACCCTTAGAATGTACATCCCTAAGAGAGCCCTAATATCAACTGTAGTATTTGGGTAATAAAGATATGTCAGTGTAGGCTCATCATTTTAACAAATGTACAGTCCGGTGGGGAATGTTGGTAACAGGGGAGGCTGTGCATGTGTGGGGGAAGAAGGACTATGGGAAATCTTTGTACTTTCTACTCGATTTTGCTATGAACCTGAAACCTCTCTAAAAGTTTGTCTACTAAAATGAACCAAAAAAAGGGTGAATTTTTATATGTCAAAAACCTGAAACAAAATTGTTTGAACTAAGAAACTACCACAAATATGAAAAATATGATATCCTTAGTATATAGAGGTTATACAAATAAATATGAAAAACACAAAGGCCTAATAGAAAAATAGCAAAAGTATATGAACAAACAATTCTCCAACAGGAGACAAAAATGGCTAGAAGTCATAAGAAACTAGTTAACTAGTTTTTAGCTAACTTCACTAGTAATCAAAGAAAAGGGTAAAAAATAAGAGTTAAAATATTCATCTCTAAAAATGGCAAAGGATTAAAACTTAATTACTCATCATGCCAAATAGCAGATACATACATTCTCAAATGTGCCTGCAGCAGCATTTTAAAATGTTGGTCCCTTTGACTCATAATTTGTCTTCTTGGATTTAATTTTAAGGGTCCTATCAAGGCTGTGGTTTTCCTGTCAAAGAGAAGCTGGGCATCAGAAAAGTTTTGATTCAAATAACTCCTCTACTTCTTAACTAGTTGTGTGACTTAGCCTAAGTTATTTTTTTCTTCTCACTGAATCTATTTCCTCAACTGTAAATGTGGATAGTTATATGTATCTTATGGAAAATCATGAAGATTAAATTAAGAATATAATTAACAGCTTGGTGTAGGGATGAACATTTAGAGTTATTCACCTGATAGCTATTTTATGATACCATTATTTTTTTTGCAATATATATAATCTTAAAAATTTAGACACTATACAAAGGCCTAATATATAGAAGGCTAGGCAAAAATATCATGGCACTGTTTTCAAAGAGAACAGAATAATGAATATTAAAGATATTTTCTAAAACTGTTTAATGACAAAGAATGTACTCACAATATGTTAAAAGGAAATAAACCAGGATGCAAAGCTGTACATAAATTATAATCCCATGTATCAAAACATGCAGAAGGTGTATCCCAAATTGACAGTTGTATTTCTAGGCTGTAAAATTTTGAATGACTTCTTTCCCTTCTTTATGTTTTCTGGTATTTCCCAAGTCTTCTACGGCAAACAGCACTACATTCTTAAGCATAAAAAGTCACAAAAGGTAATATTATGTAAAGGAATACAGTATAATCTATATGTAAACATAAGTACATTATAAGAAACACTGCTGACAACATTGATTTAAAAAGATATATTTAACATATTGCATATCAATTTTTCTTAATCATATGATGTATTATCTTGGGACTTAAAAAATTAATTTTAACTTGGTTGGCTTTATGTGTAATTAAACAAATTGAAAATTACCAGAAGGAGAGAGAATCAAGGGAAAAAATATGACATCTGAAGCACAGTTCTTCTAAAGCACTTTGGCCTGAATGGCCATTCGTTCTAACTCCAGCATTTGTACATTCATTTCTTCATCAAACATTAGGCCACATGTTATGTGTCAGCTGCTATGCCAGGCAGGAGGCACATAAGAATTAAAGTGGGATGGTTCTGTCTTCGAGGATCTCACATACTTTGATAGAAAGATAATGATTACAGTATTACTTTATACATGGTTTACCTTAAAAAGTGCGTGGGTCATAAAAGCAGGAGCCACTCATGATTTGATTAGGGCATTTGCCAGGGAGGGAGACAGGATTGGAGAGATGTCAAAGTAAAAGCAATAAAGTGAGAAGCTCCTAACTATGGACCTTGAATTTGGGCTTATTTTGTTTATATGTTGTCCTACGAGTTTATAGTTATACTGCTTTTCAAACAGGTTTGTTGAACAAAGTGAAGATTTTCAGAATGTGTGAATTCATCAAATCTTTCCAGAAAAACAGCACCCATTTGCTGTCAAATATCAGTGAAAAAAGAAATACAAAAACTAGCACTGAGGAAAAATGGAATAATGGTTTCTTCTTTTTTTAAATGGGGAAGACATAAATTTATTTAAAATGCATTAAGTGACATGAAACAAAAAAGAGTATAGTTAGGAGGAAATATCATCTCTTTATTAAATTTAATATAAAGGTGTAAAATTTTGTGGGCATGAATTATTTTAAGATGGTGTTAAAAGAGAGGAGAAATGTGCTTGGTAAGAAATTAATGAATATTGCTTGATTTAGAAGGAAATGTGAATAGTAATAATAAAAAACAGGAAAATCGGGGCACCTGGGTGGCTCAGTGGGTTACAGCCTCTGCCTCCGGCTCAGGTCATGATCCTAGGGTCCTGGGATCGAGCCCCGCATTGGGCTCTCTGCTCAGTGGGGAGCCTGCTTCCTCCTCTCTCTCTCTCTGCCTGCCTCTCTGCCTACTTGTGAACTGTCTGTCAAATAAATAAATAAAAATCTTAAAAAAAAAAAAGAAATAGGAAAACCAATTCTACTTCAAATGTGAGTGAAAGGAGACTAGGGAGGTATGGACAAAAATAAATTAGGATTCAAGCAAGACGTTTTCAGAGGATTTGGCAAATGAATTAGCATCATGTATGATTCATGCTTACAAGGTTGCTATTTATGTGGAGGAAAAAGGGTAATATAGTTTTTTGACCTCTCTCCCTTGACATCTTCCTAAAGTCTTGAATTCTGCTTGTTCAAAATGGAACTCATCAATTTCTCATGCAAAATCCGTTTTCATCTGGCCTTACCAGTTACTATCAGTTACAACACTGATTTTGTAGTCACTGAGATGCCAAACTATTTATTTTGCTATTTTGTCTTTTCCATTTCCTACATTCATTTATATGACTTGTCGTCCACGGTCCCTCTCTCTGATGAATCTTTACTTCCTTCCATTTCCAAGGTCACCACCCTAATCTTGGTCTCTATTTTCCTGCCTGGGATCTCTGAGCCTGCCATCTCTTTCCCACAGTGTACGTGGTTGGTGATGTAATCTTCTGTTGGCCAGATCTGATCACATCACTCCACACGCTCAAACCCCTTCCATATACTCAGGAGGTTAAGGCTGCCATAATTTATCTACAACTTACTTTCTCAGGTTAATTTCCCATTGTACCCTTGGAGAACGTCTTATATTCTAGTGAAATTGGACTTTTCACTGATGCACTGATACAACTTCTGCTTTTTCATTTCCATATCTTTGTATTTGTGCTTTCCCTGTGTGGAATAGCCTCCTTTTCTTCTTCTAGTCCCTGTGCCTTAACCTATTCTTCAAGAGCCATCTTTATATCCCTCTATGAAGATTTTCCTGGTACATCAAATTCCTTGGAGTTCTTTTCTCGTTTAAATTCTCTTCCTATTATTTTTTGTGCCCCTTCCTTTACTCTAACTTCTCTTACAAGAACATATGAATTATTTTTATTTCCTGTACTAGACTTTTACAGAGGAGGGATTTGTATATTACTCATCTTTATGGCTCTTTACATCAGATTAGGCACTAAGTACATATTTCTTGAAGTGAATGAATATTAATGAATAATTAGTAACTAAGCAAAGTACTATTTACAAAAATATGAAGTATTTGTGTAGTTGATCATTTATTCATTCAAATTTTAAAATTTGAGACATATCATCTCTTAAAAGTATTAAACCACATAACGAAAGTTATCCTCTGGTGTTTTCTCTGGGCCCTATATCTCAAGATCAGGTTGTAAATAATGAATGTTATTGCTGATAATAAAGTGGCAACCTCTCCATAGTTCAGCCTGAGGAAATCAGAATTATTCTTACACAAGGATCCATGTCAAATAAATGATATATGTTAAGCACAACCAGATGTTTCTCATTTAGAGAGATTCAAGTGCAAAGACAGCGTGTATAGACTGAAAATGTTGTCAGCTTTGCCCTGAAATTATTAAAAGTTGGTTTTAAAATGCTTTCTATTCAGTAAAATTAACACTTTTTAATTTTAATTTTCACAATACAAAAATATTTTTCAGTGACTTTATACTGAAATTATAGAACAACTATTTTATATCTGACCAGTGTTACATTTCAATATATTAAAGGTTTTAAAATTTGTTTTCCTCTTTGAGAATAGAGGATTTTATGTGAATACATTTAAATTCAAACACTAAAGCCATTTTCTTGAAGATTCTTCTGTAGGCTGAACTATTTCAAGTGAAATCTAAGCATGAAAAAGCATTCTTGTAGTATTTTTAATTATTAATTATAGAAAACAAAACTTTAGGAATTAGAATTTGGTTGATTCTGATGGGATCTCCAGAAAACGTTTTGGCGTGTAAGGACAATCTGCTTTCATCTCTTCAAATAAATTATAACTCATTATTAAGCCTATTGTCATTAGTATGTTATTTACTAAGTGAAATATAAATATTTCTATTTCTCCTACATCACTTTTTCCCTCATTCTCTTTTTCTCTCTTAAAAATTAATTTTCTTGGGGCGCCTGGGTGGCTCAGTGGGTTAAAGCCTTTGCCTTCAGCTCAGGTCATGATCCCAGGGTCCTGGGATGGAGCCCTGCATCAGGCTCTCTGCTCAGTGGGGAGCCTACCTCCACCTCTCTCTCTGCCTGCCTCTCTGCCTACTTGTGATCTCTGTCAAATAAATAAATAAAATCTTAAAAAAAATTTAATTTTCTTTGTTAGCCTGTTAATGAAGTAAATTTTTTGCCTGGGCAGGGTTTGCCCAGCTTCATGCTGATCGGTCTCCCTGTACACCAGGGTTTTCATGCTGCTGCAACACTGGCCCTGGAATTTTCCTGCGCCATATCTGCGTGTATCACACAATGCAACAGAGGATTTGATTTGGTCTGGTATCTTCTCATTTCCTGGCACACTAGCATTTTCTTTTTTTTTCAATTGACTCTGTTTTAGTGAGCTTCCAAAATGAAAAATTAAAGGATAAATGGACGAGTAAGGTTTACTTATTTTTACTGGATTGCACTCAGTATCTTGTCTGACACTGTCTGTGGTAAATCTGCTTTTTTACTCCCTCTAGAAAATGCATAAATCGTAGCTGATGGAGAAACAGTCATTATCATCAATTCTTGTTGTCTTGGCTACCACTAGGTGAGGGCTGCTGATCTATGTTACAGACTCTAGGCTGCCAAATGTCGAGGATCATCCATTAATCACAGGTTTGAGACATACCTAGGGTCACACTAGAGCCAAGGACCGTTGGAAATCACACAGCCAGAATATCAACTCACTCCTCAAATAGACCTAGTAATTTTGTGGAAATATAAATTTAACTACTATATCACATCGATTTAGAAGATAATTTTTCTATCCAAATGATAAAAGAGACTTTTCACCTCTGAAGCAGTTTCTTGGTATTGAAATTTAAGGTCTCCTAGGAAATGCAGATTTCTGCTTAGAGAATTTTCTCCCCCTATCAGTCATGTCAGAGTTGTTTTTATTATAACATTTCTTTAACAGTGGAAGATATTCCTTTCCATCTTGACCTATGATTGCTAGTTATTATCAAAATCAGGCAATGATCAGGAAAGACTGAGCAGAAAAGTAGTCACACAAATCGCTGGGTCAGAGAGTCTCTCAGAGGACTTAGATTAGGAATGGAAGATGCAAGACTATGTTACATGTAACTAACTTGCCAGATAAATGTTGAAAAACAATGACCAAATCTTTGAAATTTTGAGATCAAGATTGAAGGCTTAAAAGGGATTAATTTTCTCTTACACAAACTTAATCTTCCTCTTAATGTGTTTATTCTTACAATTCTGTGATTTACCCATGTGCATTTGGATTTTATCATAATTCCGTTCTGTTTTTCTTCCTTATTACATCTTAATCTCTTTTTGTGGGCAGAGCTCACTGCAGAACTTTAATTGTGCCAGATGTCTCTGACTGCTGAGTAAATATTAGCTGATTGAGCCATGAAGATATGTTTGCATGATTGCATCTTTCTGTACATCACAATTTGGAAGTTTTTGTTCTAGCTTTCTGTCTCTATGGGCAAGAATGGTCTGCATATAGGGCAGGTAGTGGGTGTGGAATGTAAAATATGACATCATTCTGTATTTTAAAAATGTTTATGCCCTCCTTTTACATATGAACCATACAGATACAAGAACATATATGTAGGTGTACATATGCATACATTTATATATATATGTATATATACATGTGAACTGTGAGTCATCCATTGTTCATGGTGGTTATATATATAGAAAGAGAGAGAGAGGGTTTTCTTTCTTTGAGTGCAGAGATTGTCTTTTTTTTATTTTTTAATTTTAATTTTTATTTTCAGCATAACAGTATTCCTTGTTTTTGCACCACACCCAGTGCTCCATGCAATCCGTGCCCTCTCTAATATCCACCACCTGGTTCCCCCAACCACCCACCCCCGACCCCTTCAAACCCTTCAGATTGTTTTTCAGAGATTGTCTTTTACACTATGAACCATACAATATATGTTTCATGGTTAATACAGAGTAGATGCTCAAAAAATGTTTGTGCATCTTGATGATAGATAAGAGGCTCTGTAATTTTTTATTTTCTGTCACCTCCATGGAACTAAAACTATTATGGTTAACATTCTAAACAAAAAAAGAAGTCCTGGAGTCTTCCAGGTCATCCTTGAGCCTTACTGTCTCCCTCAGTAAATGTTCTTCAGAAAGCTAAACTTACAAGTCATGCCCCTGGGCTTCTTTTTATTTTCTTCTATTTGCCATGAAAAAAGAGAGGTGAATAAGAGAACGTGACAGAGGAATAAGGAGATGCGGTTACCACCCAGCAACTCACTCAGCTGTTGGCTTTGGCTTTCATTCAGATGCAAATGAGTGGGAATGATTCCAAAGGGCAAAAAGCAGTTTTATACCACATTATATTATTAAACAAACAGATTCTGAATATAAAGTCTGTTTTTTTCCCCCCCCTCAAATGTACTAATGTTTGTAAATAATATCTTTCAAATGAGTTAAAGCTAGGGATGGTGTTACCTGCAGAAGAGGCTAGACAGAGAAATAGATGACCAGCCATGTTTTCCACCCTGTGTCCTGGGATGATAGCTGCCTTCTAGTTGGTGATGAATGGTATTTGTAGAGGTGCAATATCTTTGTACAGTCCGCCATAAAGGCAATGACGGCCATATTAATGTATCTTTACACATGAATATCTTTAAGTAGAATTGGAATAGAGGCTCCACAAGGTCAGAGATTTTCATGTTTTGTTTTTATATATCCTAAGACTTAAAATGGTACTTAACACACAGTAGTTATGAAAGAAACAGTTACTCAATAAGGTATTAGAAATCTGGACATCTTATTCTTGCGTTTTATCATCTTCCACTCTGCAAGTTATGTTTTGTTTTCCTGACTTCATAATCATCAACTGAGTATTATTACTAGATAATCTGAAGAGATTAAGATATGGAATAGTTTTAGCAATCATGACAGAAAATACTCCCATCATTAATATTTTCTTTTCTTTTTTGGCTATTTTTCTCAAATAGGTTGATTATATGGGCTGCTGTTTGATTTCATGGCATAATACACTGTAGGAATCAAACAAGCTAAGCTTTGGTGAAGATTATTTTGAACAAATTAATATAGTATTTAATAATTTTGAGAATATATTTCAGAAAATTTTATTACTAGTTTTAAAACAGAAATATTAATAGTGTCTTCAACATTACGCAGACAATAAATGGTGACACAAGAGTGCTAATGATATGTGTAAAAATAATATGGGTAATAAACCAGTAGGACATAAATTAATTATATGTCCATATAATCATTCTTACATTCTTCCCAACATATAATTCATCCTGGAGAATACAATTGTTCACAAATGATTCCCTGAAATAGCTCTTTTAACATTTTCCTTTGTTTACCAGGTTATTCCATTAAATCTTTGCTGCTATTACTTTAGGATGCTAGGTTAGCCCTACACCCCTTCCCACCATTTACTTAATTAACACACACACACACACACACACACGCATTCTGCAGATATAATCCTAATGTGTCTTTTTAGTTTTTATTCTAGATATAATGATGCTGATCATATTAATAACAATAGGAACAGTCATTTTGGATTAGTTTATTTATTTATTTATTTTCACAAATTAAAATTTAAAAACAATTTTTTCAACTTGAGAGGTAAACAGTTCCTTAAGATTCTCTGAGACCAGTGAGTATAGAGCAGAAAGGCCTATGGTTAGGATTAACAGACTTTCATTTGGATGTAAGATGGATGTTTCACATGGATGGAGAGCTGTAGAGTTAGTATTTTGTGTCTTTGCACTGTGGGAGAGTCTAACTTGGGAAGCCACAGAGGAATGAGTCTAACTTGGGAAGTTATAGAGGAATGAAAGGAGGGTCTTAGCTATTATTTTTCTGGTGGCCTGACACCCTGCCCCACTTTTTTTTTTTTTTAAGATCTTATTTATTTACTAGACACAGAGAGAGAGAGAGAGAGAGACAGAGAGAGAGGGAATACAAGCAGAGGGAGTGGGACAGGAAGAAGCAGGCTTTCTGCTGAGCAGAGAGCGCAAGGTGGGGCTCGATCCAAAGACCCCGGGATGATGACCTGACCAGAAGGCAGGTGCTTAAGGACTGAGCCACCCAGGCACCCCCGCCCCACTATTTTGAAATGTATGAATATACCATATCTGACATCAGGGGGAGTGTCAGCTAAGTTTAAACCTTTCATAGCTTTTCCACAGTCCTGGAATGTCTTGTTAGAGGTTACTTGGGAAATTTGATAAATCAGAGGAGAGATGGCAGTACTGCTGGAAGAGATCTAACAAGCACTGCTGTCACCAGTCCTGCCCCTGCCAGACATCAGATTATATTTATGCCTTGAATTATATGTGCTACCTTTACTTGTCTACCTGAGATGAGTTTTTGGATGATGAGTGTACAGCACTCACTTGAATGCACAACGCTGGGCCCAGTTCTGCACTTGGAAGAGATGAAAAATGATTTGAGTGGAATTCTTTATAAGGTTTGATATATGAGGAATCACTTAGCATACAAAGTACGTATAGAACTGAAGGACCTAGTCTTACCTATAAGAGATGATATATCACTATTAACTAGAAATGAAGTAAATGACTATTTAAAGTATAGGTTGACAATTAGTATGAATAAGATCTAATTAAAGTGCTTACAGTTCATCATTAAGAAAAGATATCAGGAATGGAAGAATATAAGAATGGTTATATGTATAAGATAGGGCAATATCCCTAACTTTTTGGTACATATTTCCCCAAATTAGTATCATTTTGTCTTATCTCAGGTGAACAGCAAATGCACAAGTCAAATTAAAATTTACATCTACAAACCACGGGTTAAATATGTCTGTACAAAAGTGAAATATCATTTAGAAATTATAATAAATCCTGGATTAGCTCAACCATGAATAGAATTCTAACCAGATGTTTTATTTTTGCATAAATGAATTTAATAAGTAAACCACACAGCAACATGTTAGAGGCCTATAAAACACTGATTAACAATCTAGTGGATTTTTTTCCCTAAATACCACATCTAGAGGAAAGATAAAAGAATATTAGATAAAAATATCTCCTATCTCAGATATTAACTTTTACACCATGGAGATTTAAGTATAGCTTTAAAAAGTGAACAGAGCCAAGGAAATGTTACATTTACCACATTATTTATTCATGGTCAGAAAAGAGGCTTGAATCTAGTAAGAAAGGTTTTTAAAATGGAAATTTGAGACTAAGTATGAGCTATCTAGTGAAATTACTATTGTTTCAAAAAATTAATTCAGTAAATACCTTCATCTCAAAGTATTATGATGAATGGAGGAGTATTTATCCAATACAGTGAGGTAGGATATACAATGAACAGCAGACGGTCCACTGAATAATTGAATACCTTTTGAGTTTACTTGGCTTTTGTTGAACTCACTTATCCCACCCATGTTTATTTGAGACTTTTCTACCCAAACAACTGGAAGCCTAATAGCTGGTTAAAGCTGAACGTTTCCATACATTATTTAATTTCCTCCCTCTCTCACAGCTAAAGAAAGTCAAGTCTATACAAGTGAAATTATGTAATTACACACTGCCGGTTAATGGAAGAGCATAGCTAAAATCTAGTTTCTTAACTCTAATTCCAGTGTCCTTTCCGTGCTATTATCCTGCTTCCCTCCAGCAACTGGTTACAAAATGTTAAAACTTGGCTAAAATATATTTTCTTGGATTTTCCAGAACAGTGATTCCTAATGTTTTTGGAGTTATTACTTTCTTAGGATGTTAATCATGCTGAGTTCTTGCAAAACATATATATATTTTAGATTTTTGTAACTATCTTGTATATTTATGTATTTTATATTTCTGTTTCTCTTCCCCTTTGTTTTCTTTGTTTAAAGATGACACACTTTGAAATTAATTTGCTTTTGAGTTTTGAGAACTTTGAAATATTTCCAGTGGAAGTTAAACTCTTTTTGGTAGGAATCACATGATCATGTTTATGTTCTTAGCAATTAATAGAATGTCTGGTGCATCATAAATAGTCTCTGAACTGAATTAAGTTTAACCAAAGTGATATAATCGACAAAGGGTTAGTGAAATCATGCTTTGAAGTCACTTACTCAGTGTTTCAATTTCCCACCTTGTATGTGTAGACATTGTCTATGTTGAAAATAAACTGATCTACTTAACCAAGGATGGTATTGACAAACAGGGTCCTACTTACGGTTCTTCCCTACTTAGGTTTTTCATTATTTATGTTGTAATTGTTAGATGCAGTCTTGATATGTCAAATGTTTTCCTCATTTTAATATAGCTATACTTTATAATAATTTACTTTTGGCTGTCTTCTCAGCAGGCTGATAATTCAGTGTCATTATTTACTTTACACTGTCTATGGTGATTCATCTTTTTTGTGTGCTCACATAGTTCTTTTGCCTTTGAAGCTACTGTAACTTCAAAGAAAGCTTAAATAAATGAAGAGATGTATAGGCTCAGTGCTCAAGGGGAGAAATCTTAAAGACCTTGATAAAAGTGGCTATATTTTTCTTATTCATTTTTCGTAAGCATTAAATTCAAAAATCTCTTCTTGAGAAGCCCTTCCCCCATATTTCCCTTTCTTGACATCCTTTTTTAATTCAATGTGTGTGCATGCTATGTGCAATTTATGATACAGCAAATAGGAATTCTTGTATTTTGGAAAACAATCCAGCAGCTGGACCTTGAGTTCAATGGACAGCTACAAATCTGGAGACACAAGAAACAGCCACCAGAACTCCATGTCCCAGTATTGGCCATGTCCCAGTATTGGCCTCTTCTGGTCAATTACCACTTTGGGGCCGCTGAAAACATGTAACCACCTGTTAGAACAAATCTTATTATGCTTTCACCTGAGTGGGGTGGTAAGAGAGGGCAATATCTTTACTCCAGATTTTATTGTTTGCAGATAAAGGTATACCAAGCAGCTTCTTAATTCAAACAAATACTGCAAACTAAGAAAATGAGAAGTGTTTAATTTTTGTACTTTTTCTTTTTTTTTCTTTTAGAAAACACACACTTTGTGGTCTAGATAAATTTGCTTAAGAAATATCTGTTTATGCATTGCTTTACTTCCTGGTAGTATTTCTTTTTCTGTCTGCATAGAAACATTGTAGATTCTTATATATGCCTTGTTTATGCTTGCTGAATGAATGAATAAAGGAAGAACAGAAATATGCCATGTAGATATGGAATATTTCTGAGAAATAAATCATCTAGTCCCATCCTCTAGTACTGTGAGTGAGAATATGGAAGTCTGGAAAGGCTGCACAACTTCCAATTAGCTGAAGGAGTGGTTAGTGTCCCATTTCCTTTGATTCCCACTACATTATGTTTTCCATTGGAAAAATACAACAGCTGCTAAGTTGCTAGACTTTTTATAACTCTTGACTTCAGGATTGAGGAGGTTCTTACTTTAATGCCTGAGCCTTTACGATCCTAATACAACTTCCTACCACAGCCATATTCTTAGGGTAATATGTGGTCAGAAATTCCATTTCTCAGTATCTACCCTAGAATGATAAATGTATGTAAGGATTCATAAGAATGAATGCTTAATCCAGCAATGTTTATAACAATAAAATCCTGGAAAGAACTTAAATGTTTCTGTAGGAGGAGTGGTTAAATGAATCTTAATATTATTCTATGAAACAAAATTGTTACTTTGCAAACAGTTAAAAAGAATGAGTCATATTCATGTTTGGTAATAGCAATAGAATTCAAAGACATTGTACAATAAAAAAAAGTTGCAGAATATCTACAGTATGTAAAACACACAAACATGTAAAAATATGTAAAGTAGTTCTAGATCTACATGACATGTATACAGAAATATTAAGAAAGGATGGGAAATAAATATATTAAATTTGTGGTAGAGATAGTTGCCTACGAGGAATTTAGGACTAAAAGTTGAAGGTGGCTTTCAAAGGTGGCTTGATATCATCTCCGTGTTTAACTTGTAAAAAAAACAGAATATGTTCATGAACTATTTGTGTAATATAAGAAAAGTTTTTAAAAGCACAGGACCCAATTAAAAACTCAATATGCCTCTGTTTTGACCTCACCTTACACCAGTGACTGGAAGAGAATATGCAGATGTGCAGGAGAAGGCTGTCCTAGGCCAGCTAGTGTTCTATAAAAGAGATAAATGAGTTATTGATATCTAATTATTATAGAAAATGAAGAAAATCATAAAGAACAGAGAGCAGTAGTGAAAAAAAGATAATGAAACAGATCATGTTTTTGCAAACAGAATTTATTTCATTAATAATAAGAAACCAATTCTTTTAATTCCAGATACTCAAGTATTCACTATGTCATAGTTTCTGGAAAAGATCAGAATTTTCAGGGTTTAGCTATTCTGAATTATTTTATCTTTTGTTGCTTCTGCACTTAATTATTACATGTGTCTTGACATCAATGGAAATCAGAAGAAATGAATAAAAATCAGAATCAGGAGGAAAAAAGGAGGGATATTTAAACATATGTAGAGAAGAAACAGTGAAATATATACAAAAATGCTAAATTCTTGGTAAGGAAGAATGGTTCCGATTAAAATATTTATCTTTTTGAGATCTGAGCGGGCTGTTAGGAAATATGATATCATCTTAAAGTGTAGTTTAGGTAGAAAAATGTCATGAATAGCTATTTTATATCAAAGATGATTCAAAAGAAAACTTTGTAAGGTTTGTTTATGGGAAATTATATAGTAAGGAGGTGAAGATCATGGGCCTAATGTTTAGACATACCTAAGTTTTGAAACCTGATTCTGCCACTTAAAGGTTGTAAGATCTTGTGTAAATTTCTTAATCTATCTGTGCTTCAGTTTACTCTTATGTTAAAGGCAATGATACTGCATACCTTGCATGTTGTATGGATTATGTAAGGAAGGAAAAGCACTTAGCTTAGGAGTACTCAGTAAGCTGGAAAGAAATTACTTTTTTCTCCCTCCAGTAGAAGTTTATAAATGTAGGCAGACAGTAAAATGATAGGTTTTTATCAGTGTCCTACAAAAAAAGTGTAGATTATTTAGCTTTTTAGTTAATTTGATCAATATAGACATATATCTTACAGAGATGATAGTTTAAACCCTGGGGCAAGCTTTTCAGGGTTTTCGTAAGGACAGAACAATCAGCCGTTTTTCTTGGTTTAGTGTGGCCAAAGGGGAAAAGACAGTCACACAGAACATGGCCAGGGAGAGACTGGAGATAAAAGTGATAGAGGGGAGATGAAGCTGCTCAGTGTTCTGCCCACAGGGCTGTCCTCTGCACACAGAGGACAGATAACTGACTTCAGTTGACAAGGATTGGGGGAGTAGATTGAAGTAGATAAAAGCATGGAGAGAGTCTGCCAATGCTAAACGACTCCCCAGCTGCATGGTTCCTTTATAATCGACCCTTCCTTTCATGGGCATATTGGTCACAACATTTACTTTAAGGAAAAAAATGTAAAAACCAAAAACCGAAACAAAACATGTACATCTCAGCCATTTGAGGTTATGGTTTATCTAAGTTATCCCTAACTTTAGAGATAACTAAAGTGGGGGGGGGGGATTCTACATGATCCACTTTTTCCTTGTTAAATATTCTATAGTTAGGAAGGTCTTTCATGTAATTTCTATTTCTCAACACACACACACACACACACACACACACCAGCCTCCACCCCTGCCACATACACACACATACCACCACCCTCCACCCTGCCACGTACACACACGTTGCCAGGTTAGACAAACTTTTAATGACTGTATGCTTTTCCTCTGAATAACTGAACGACTACTGGAAATTACTATTTGGCTCTTTTTCTTCTTCAGTAGACTGATTTCTACTACTTCCTTTATTAGAAGTGAAAAACATCCATTTACTATCCTTTGTAAAATAACTTCTCATAGATCTGAACTTATTCAAATTCAAGTTTTAAGACAGTATTTGAAACCCAAGTCAAGAATGCAGTATTCTGTTTCTGGTCTGAATACCAACATTGTCAGAGAATAAGCCAATATCAAATGTATGTGAAAACTATTAGTACTCAAAGTATCTTCATATAAGGAAGGATTGACTATTTGTATTGAGTAAAAAATAATTTATTTACATAATACAGGTTGTTTCCTGGATACCTAACTAGAGGGTTTTGACTAGGTAAATATGACTTTATTAAACATTAGGAAGTCAAAATTTTTCATTTTTAAAAAATTAAACCAGATCTTTATTCTTAACAGTTTCCTTTACTCAGGATTTAGCCAATAGGATTTAGATTTTTTTTTCCCATATATTAGGCTTTTTTCAACAGTTAGAATGACATGGAACCAAATACAGCCATCTTTCATTTGCTGTAGGAATATACCTCTTCAGATAAAAGTCTGGTTCAAAAAATTGATCATCTGTATAGAAGGTTTTAAAAAGCAAAATGAACTATGTGGTTATTAATATCCTCAACTGAGATTCTATACATGGGATTGCAAATACTAACTGGTTATATATTCTGTTTTGCTTCCCTTTTTTTGACTTAATTTCCAGGAAGTGAAGAGCTAAATTTAACGTTTAATCTCAGTAAACAAAGGTCAGGTGGCTGATAAATTTATTTCATTCCCTTTATACATTTAAAAAAAATAAATCTAGTTTAACAGTTTTATGTTATACGGTGGTATTTTCCTTTATTTATTATTATTATTTTTAAAGATTTTATTTATTTATTTGACAGACAAAGATCACAAGGAGGCAGAGAGGCAGGCAGAGAGAGAGGAGGAAGCAGGCTTCCTGTCGAGCAGAGAGCCCGATGCGGGGCTTGATCCCAGGACCCTGGGATCATGACCCGAGCCAAAGGCAGAGGCTTTAACCCACTGAGCCACCCAGGCACCCCTTTCCTTTATTTTTTAAAACATTTATTTATTGGAAAGAGAGAGTGAGTGCACACCGGGGGGAGGGAGAGGGGGGAGAATCTTCAAGAGACTCCCTCCTGAGCACAGGCCTTGATAGGAGGACCCCGAGATCACTACCTGAGTGGATACCCAGAATGGGAGCCTTAACCGACTGAGCCATCCAGGCGCCCCATAGTGGTATTTTATAATCAGTTATTTTTGGAAGTTGGCAGTGTCAGTTATACAGAAGATAATGAGTTCTGCATTTTTTTATTGGAAATTACTTCCCTTTAAATAACAGGAGGTCGTCTGAAACAGGAGAACTAAATAACCTCTAGTATCCCTTCTTTTTTTTTTTTTTTTTTTTTTTTTTAAAGATTTTATTTATTTATCAGAGAGAGAAGGGGAGAGAGCGAGCACAGGCAGACAGAATGGCAGGCAGAGGCAGAGGGAGAAGCAGGCTCCCTGCTGAGCAAGGAGCCCGACGTGGGACTCGATCCCAGGACGCTGGGATCATGACCTGAGCCGAAGGCAGCTGCTTAACCAACTGAGCCACCCAGGCGTCCCTCTAGTATCCCTTCTTGATCTAAATTTCTATTATTATGATTGGGTTTTTGAACAATTATATCCAGCCTTTCTATCAGAACAAGAAAATTGGTTTTATTTTAAATTAGGAGCTTGTATAAATTCTGGAAAATTCTAGTCATTGAAAGAATCGTGAAGGAGTTGCCTTTTTAATATTGTATAGTCATATGCATTGCCTTACAGGTCAGAATCAAGAGATATGGGACATATTTTCAGGAAAGAAAGATCCTTGCTTTCTTGAATGATTTTCTACAACACCTCACTCTTGCACATGAAACTTTGCCTATAAGTTCCATTTGTCATTACAGAATTTAGATTCAATGCCAGGATTACTGTACAACGGTGAGATGTCTGACTTTTCTTAGAGTAAGAAAAATATAGTTTATCTAGAGTAAAACCCTGAGTTTTGCCACTGAGTTAGGGATGCGAGGTGATGTACACGAGTGCTTCTCAAACTTTAATGTGTGTACAAATCAGTTGGGAGTCTCATTAAATGCATACTGTGACTCATTAGGTCTGGGGTAATGTCTGAGATCCTACATTTCTAACAAGCTCCTTGCCTGTTGAATGAATATGAATATGAATGAATACAAATTCTACTGGTCTGGGGATCTTGCATAGCGACGATGTACATAACTCTGATATTTAGGGCCAGGTAATGTTAGTATTTTTGGTTTGAAATTTAAGAATGTTTGGAGGTCACTTTCTGTCATGAACTTTCACAGATTAAAAGAATCATTGATGGTAAAGGTGTGTGGTGCCAAACTAACATATTCAGCCATAAATTGTCCCTTTATTGAGGGACTTTGTTTACTGGAATGAAACTAAATCTCTTAACACATTAGGTCAAATGTGTCTACAGATCTGCACACATGGGTTTTAGGGTAAATACAGAATATTTTCATGTATTTGTGCTATTTAATCTTCTTTATTTTGAATGCCTGATAGGGCTTGATATGAACCAAGAGGAATGATAGGAAAGGAGTTGGATGCTGCAAGGTTATATGCTTTTACTTTTGAAATACAGCAGAAATTTGCATAAGCTGCTTATATATAACTATCATAGAGATATTTTGTGGAAAAATAGGGACACTTATTAATAAGACTCATTAAGTCATTCAGTTAATGTGAAAGTTGAGATTATTATTATTTAATTGAGAAATAATTTTTATTTTTCCCCCCTCCTTGAGATATATTGGTGACTATTGAGATATATATAGTGACTATTAGTGGTGACTTTATCAGATGATTTCCAGAGCATGACTTGGAATCAGCTTCCTTATTGATAATGGCTAACTTATAAACAGATAACATTCACAATTGTTAAACTCCTTCAGAAGCAATATAGATAGAATTCCAAAATTATCCTAGTTAAGACTGTCTTTATTTCAATATAATGTAGAAAAACCTTTCTTAATTTTAGAGAGAACTGTCAATATCCATTACCATTTTATATGAAAATGTAGGCATAAAAAGTTAAGGCCAGAGAAGTTGTTACAAATAGAACCGAGAATAGAACTGTTATCTTAGAATCGTGTCCTTCACTAAATTCTGCAGAAGAATTTTTCTCTGAGCAACATGTAAGTGAATAGAATTTCTCCTTTCTCTTTAATATTTATTTCATTCAATCTAAAACATTTATAAAAAAGTCCATTTTGTGTGGTGAACTATTACTAAGTGTTTTATGGAAAAGATTTATATGAAAAAAGCAAAAACTAAAACTAAAAATAAAAAACAAATTACTAAATGGATTTCTGCTTCTAGCAAAGGTGGGGTAATAGGGGCCAGATTTACTCTCCTGTCTGACACAATTTAAAAGCAGATTAAAATATATGGGGCAATGTTTTTAGATATTGAACATCAGACAGCACCAAGGTAGTGATCCCTGAGAAAGAGTAAACAAACAAGTTAAGCACTATGATTGCCTCAGCTCAGTGTCTGAAGAGGACTTCCTGGTCATAGTTCAGGGAGGGGGAGCCCAGGCTGAGTCTGGTCTTATCTCAGAGTTGAGGAGATGAAACTGGTCATGTGAGGGGACAGCATTGTTATAAGTTGCAAGGCAGGGTTGCTGCACAGAGAGAACTTCACAGACCAAGAACTCCTGAAATCTCCACAAGATACCCTCAAGTCTTCAGTTGGGTACAAACCAATTTATGCATGTAAGGAAACAAAAACCACACAAAGGAACATAAGGATCAATCACTAAAGCTCAAACAGAGCTGAGAATAGTTCATGTTCTTATACATATAACTTTAGTCATGATTCAAACACATTAGATAGAGTACTCAAAAACTTATTACCTCAGTAGTGGAGCAAAATAAGCCTTAGATTAATGAAATCTCTGTAATCCTACCTCATTAAACCTAATGGACAGCCTCAAAAGGATAAACTCTTTCCAAGTAACTTAACTATGGCCAAGAACAAAAATTAAAGAGTTCTAACAGGAATGCAAAACTATCCATCCCCCACTTGACAAGGCAAAATCACAATGTCTGGCATCTAATACGAAATTACCACACATGTAAACAAACAGGGAAATATGACCTAAAGTGAAGAGAAAAAGCCATCAATTGAAACAATCCAAAATTGACATAGACTATGGAATTAATAGGTGATAAAATTCTAGAAGTTATTGTAGCTATATCCCATGTAGAGGAAAGATGGACCACAGTAAAGAGAGACAGGAAGATATGTAAAAGACCCAGATCAAACTGCAAGAGATGTAAAATACAGTATCTGAGATGAAATGGACACTTGTATAGAATTCACAGGAGATTAAACCTACAGAGTAAAACAAATCAGTGAGCTTGAAGACAGCAAAAGGACTATTCAAAATAAAACAGAGAGAAGAAAAAGACCAAAACCAAATGAATAGAGTGACCGTGATCTGTGGCAAAATGTTAACTAGCTTAAGCATATATGTTAATTGACATCCTCAAGGGGCAGGGGTGCGGGAGTAGGAGTGTGGGGGGTGTAGGAGGAAGAAAGATTATTTGAAGAAATTACTGAAATGTTTCCAACCCAAATCATGCAACAGACCTCAAGTGCATGAAACATGGAGAAGCCTACACCAAAGACTTGATAAAATTACTTAAAATCACTGGCAAAGAGAAAATCTTAAAAACAGAATAAAAAACATATTTTGTACTTAGGACAAAGTATTAACAACTTTTACAAAGTATTGGGAAAAAGAACTTGTCAACCAATATAGAATTCTATATCAAAATTTCCTTATTACTTAAGAAAAGGAATCTTCATTAAATAGCTTGGAATAAGTTAGGAAAGTATGGGCCTTTTCTGGTAAGTCCTCAAGGTCTGCAAAGATTGCAGTCACTCTTTGTTCCTTCCAAACCTCTCCCCTCTTTTATTTTAATCAATACAAGGTTGGGGAAAAGATTTATCATATGCATTTTTATTAACTGGTAATGCTATAGCTAATTTGTAAAGGAAGATGTCCCCTCATAGGTATCAGAGTGGTGCTTAAACTCTAACCTTTGATAATCAATTATTCATTCTCAGATATTTTTCTATTTCTCTTAAGTTCTCTTAGTTCTCTTTCCCTAAATTTCTCTATTTCTATTTCTCTACTATTTCTCTAAAGTTTTCTTCAGCAATGTCAATTACTCCGCTTTACTCCTTTACTGCTGACCTCAAAGAATGTTGCACACAATGGTCCTGAGGGGGTCAGTGTGTTTATAAACCTACTCACAGCTCACAGGAGAACTTAAATAGTTGGGAAGAGAAGATGAAAAAGATGCAGAAAGGAGACAGGCTTTACTTACATTAAATTTTTGTCTAGGGCTACAACTAATAAGAAGAGTCATGGATAAAATAGATCTCATCCAAGAAACCCAGACAACTGTTACTGCTAAAGATTATATTGCAATTGTTAAGATACTTTAAATTAAAGCATACGATTTTCTGTTGTTATTTGCTCTACTGACATTAACTCTTTTGGGTTCCTGGACCCAATTCCAATGTGGTGAGGGAGTCTCCCACCACAACACCAGCCAATTCTCAGACACTAGCAGGGTGTCCAAGAATTCAACACAATTCTGACACTGTCTACCTGAAGATAGCATCAGATTCCATGGGTTAAGGGCTCAGTCCTACAAAGTTATTCTCCACACCACCCCCACCCCTTTGTTATAAGATTTCCCTCTCCTCGTGTGCTTGCTGTTTTTGGTCATGCCACTTTGAAGAATGAAGAGTTAGACCAGACAGAGTGGTGGACAGCAAAGCAAGGTTTTACTGAGTGATAGTATATTGAATGATAGAGTACAAAGCTCCCAAAAAGGGAGGGGACCCAAGAGGGTTGTCACTGTAGTTTCTAAGTCTAGGGGTTTTTATGAGCTTGTTGGTAGGCTGTTTTAATCTGATTAATCCTCCCTGTGCCTGTCATCCAATAAGGTTTTTGTCATCTATCACATGCGAAGCAGTGGAGGGCTCCTTTCAGGGTGATGTAATATCCTTTTAAGGCGGTTTCCTCTTAGGGTGGGGGCCGCCTGCCTTTCTTCCAAGTATCCTTCAACTTTAGACCCTGGTTGGAAACCCCAGGCTGTTACCTACACTTCTGACCTATTTGTGGACTGGAGGTTCCAGTGACCTCCTCCTTAGGTTCTTTTACTTTGCCAGAGTGACACAGAGAACTCAGGGAAACACATCTACCAGTTTGATAAGGATATGAAAAAGGATGTGAGTCAACAGCCAGATGGAGAGATACATAGGATGAAGTATGGGGAAAGAGAGAGGAGTATCTATGACCTCTCCAGGTGCCTCCATGTATTCAACCACCTGGAAGTTCTCCCAACCCTTTTTGGGGTATTTTGGGGTTTTATGGAAGCTTCATTGCACAGTCATGATTGACTAAGTCCCTGGCAGTAGCTGATTCAACCTCCAGCTTTTCTCCCTTCCCTGGATATCTAGGGCTGGGACTAAAAGTTCCAAACCTCTAATCACATGGCTGGTTCTCCTAGAAATCAGCTCCCTGTGCTTAGGTTACTTAAGAAAGGTCCAAAAGTGATTAACATAACAAAAGGTATCTTTATCACCCTTATCACAGGAAGTTCCAAAGGTTTTAGGAACAATGAGCCAGAAACCATGGAAGAAAACCAAATACAGATGAGAAATACATTTTTGTCACCATTCATCTGAATGACCAAAATATATTATTTCTTACAAATCACAATATTGCATTTGCCTTAGATTTATATATACCTGTTAATTTTTACAGCTTTTCTAACTCCTGTATTGTATAAGGAAAATTAAAAAAAAATAAATAAAGAGGGCTATACTTGAGTTGTTTAAATTCACAGTTTCCAAGGAAATTTTTAAGAGGGTAGCATTCAAGTCCAATGCCCCAGGAACAGCTCAGAAGTCTCCCTTTTTGGGAAGTTCCACCCTAACTTCCATCATTGAAACTTAAATTATGTTAAATTAGAGTTTGCCCCAAATAAAAAAAGACTCTACTCATTCTATAAGACAACTTAGATTTAATATAGTTATCTACAGGGCCATAATAAATAATATTTACTATGAATAATACAATAGGTATTGTGCAAATGCTATCAGATTTCTGATAAAATGTATAAGGGAAAATTCTAGCGGACCTGGCTGCTCAGTTGGTAGAACATGTGACTCTCAATCTCAGGGTCATGAGTTCAAGTGTCACATTGGGCATAGAGCTACTTAAAAAAAAAAAAAAAAGAGACAGAGACAATTCTAGAGATGCTGAGATCCCCTCTGTTAGTTATTGATTCTTAAAATTATAATGATGATCTAATCTTAAAGCTCTCATCTCTGATTTTATGAATGTATACAGAAGCAATTCAAATAAAAGTCTATTAAAATATTTTAGCTCTTTCTAAAATATGTTGTAAAAATAAAGCTAATTTGGCCAAATAAACTACCACATACTGGGGAAATGTCATAATATTGAAAAGACGAAGAATGGTTGGTGTTTTTAAGTGTGTGTTTGTGTGTGTGTGTATAAAATCATGGTTGAGTAGAAAGGTATTGATTGATTTACTTAAATATTTACAAAAAAAAGAAATTTATGGAATGCTTACTCTGGGCCAAGAACTTTGCTGATGTTGTACCAGTGGATGACTCCATGGTTAGCAATTTTATTTTTATTGGTTCTAAAACATTGTCTCGTTTACTGGATGAAGTTGGAAATTACTATTACAGAATATAAGAACTTCCTGCTAAGAAGCTTGCAATATAATTAGAAGACTTAATATACATGAAAGTGTTTTAAGGACATGCCAAAAACTTGAGAAAAATACCATTTTTCTTTTAATTTAAAATGCTGTACTCCTCAAACTCATGGCATATGTTTGAACAAATGATCAGAGATGGAAAAAATTCAAGAGGTCTCCATAAGTAGGTTATTTGTAAACAGAAGTTTGAAGAAATTAAATGACATTGCCTAAGCATAAAAGGTGATGAAAATAAGCATATTTCCTACACCAATTATGAATACTGGAACACAAAAGTCATTCACAGGGACTGGTAAATTGACTAGCTTGTCTGGAAAAAAGGATTTGTGTTGGGAAATTATAAGAATTGAAGTGAGATTGAGATGGGTCTGTACGGTGTTCTAGATTTTGAGCTGAGGAGTTTGGAATGATTAAGAAAGTCAATTCAGACTTTTATAGAATTTTAGATCAGGACCATCTTTTGATCATAAAACTTCTGTTTCCCTTCAGAGAAAATTGACTTCAGTAAGAATACACACTATTAATGGCATTGCCACTTGGGATCAGAATCCAAGATTCCTGGTTCTCAATATTTGTTAGTTTTTGTATACACTGTTACTATGTGAAAGGATGATCCATTGACTAGGAGCAAGAGAAACTGTAATGATCATGGGAATACTTTGCTATGAAATTTCTACTCTAAATACTAAGATGAAAGCGCTCTCTTCCTCTTCCCTCTGCCTCACTGTATAGTCTCAGATGGCTGGATTACCAGCCCTTGATGTATGTGGGTCTGTGATATCATTTCTTCCACACAATAGGAGCAGAGTCACCACTGGGCAATTCAGGCTCCACTCCCTTCTGCCAACGCCACTATGTCATCCAAGCTCTGTCTCAAGGCAACTTCCTTCAAGGTCACCCAAAGATGGATGCCTCTCTAACCTGCTGGGAATCTCAGCCCAGTTATGTTGATGCTCCGTTGCTAGAACTTGGGATCTTCTCACTGTTATCACCCAGAAAATAATAGATGGAACCTTAGATGGAATTTATGGCTCCTGTTCTATTTTAAGCAGAAAAGTGTGACTCCTTTTAAGGGGAATCCATTTGATTTTGGTAGCTACTCAATCATTTCTCTGAGTGCCTGTCAGCTGGAGGAGGAGGATGGGGTAGTACAGTTATAAGCAGTTTCAACATTTCTTTCTTCCTTCTCTAAGAATTTTTAAGACTGTTTTTTTAAAGTTATGGTTTGGGAAGCTAGCTCAGCCTCTGCTACAGATTCACAAGTTCACTCTTCCAGTCCTGAATCTTATATTTTCAGGGAGCGATGAAATGCAATCATCCTGTAGACTCTCCATAGTATCTGGCAAGGGACCACATATGTCCTCCAGAAAGGAAAATGACTGAAGAGGAGGAGTGGAAGGTACCATTTGGTCAATTCTCTATAACCAAGTGGGACACTGTCCCAAGTACACAACTTCTCAGTGTATCTTGTTTCCAAAGACAGATAGCCACTTCTAGGGATGTCAAGTCTCTCTAGGCAGTTTCATATGTATTAAATTTCATGGTTGGAAAACTTTAGAACATTGATAAGCTTCACATTACTATATATCTTGGCTTTCCAAATAGACTTGAAAAACTATCAGCCCCCAGTGTCATTCAGAATGGCTATTTCTGTGGACTCAGCCAACCTTCCTGTGTGGACTGAAGGCCAGTCTCTGAAAAGATATGTTTGAATCCTACTCAGTCCTTGTGAATGTAACCTTATTTGGAAAAAGGGTCTTTGAAGATGTAATTAAGATCAGGAGCTCCAGATTCGATCACCCAGGTTTAACCAGGTAGATCCTAAATTAGATGACTATCTTATAAGAGGAAAATACAGACCGCAGAGAAGAAACAGAGAATATGTGAAGGTGCAGGCAGAGATTGGAGTTAGGCAGCTATACTACAAGGAGCACCAATGATGACCTATAGCCAAAAGCTATGGAGGCAAAAAGGGATTCTCCTTAGAGCATTCAAAAGGAGCACTGTCTTGCCAACACCTTGATTTTGAACTTTGGCTTCCAGACTGTGAGAAAATAAAATTCTGCTGGTTCAAGTCACTAAGTTGGTGGAGGTATGTTATAGCAGCCCTAGGAAATGAGCACACTAGCCAATGGCAATGTAAAGCAGTCTGGTAGGGACTGCTGTATGCCTCTCTGGCCCAGGTCTCAGCTAGCCTGGCCCTGAAGACAGCAAAACCAGAGGTTGTTTGAAACCTTGCAGCCACACCCCTCCCTGCACCATTCTTGGTTTCTCCTCAAAATGCATCTCCTTAGTCTCTTCCACGTTAATCCTCGATGGGATTGCGCGGCTTCTTGCTTCACCATGCTTCCATTTCTCCGCCTCCTCTAAACAGGACTGGCTACATAATTTGAGTGAACCATTGAAAATGGAAATGTGGGGTCATTTTAAAATGAAGAATTTCAAGACAAGAACCAAAGAGTCAAGCGCGGGGCCTTCTTAAAAGTAGAACCCTGTGCTACTACACATGTTGCAAGCTCACGAGGCCAGCTCTACCTCCTAAATTTATCCACTCTGACTTGGCAGAGTCTTTGTTCAATGCTGATAAATCCCACTACCTTCATAACTTATTCACACTATGCTTTATCCATTTTCTTGCTTCATGTGAAAAATCAGTTTTCTTCTGAGAATAGTTTCCCATAGATCTTCCCTCAGTATAAAATACTTATAATTTTAACTCTCCTGGACATGGGAGGCAGCATTGGCATCCTTCTAGCTCCCTAGTATTGCTTTTGAACAGTGCACCACCTCTTATACCAGCCCTCGATCTGTTTAGCGTCTTGCTCCCTGTATGTGTACCTTCTGCCCCAACTCTGCACTGTCGTTCATTCAGTTCCAGATCATTCCATCACATTTATGGGAATCATTGGTATCTGCCTCACTCCTTCTCTGTCATGGCTTCTGATATCATCACTGTGGGTGGCTGCAGTGTCCATGTGGATGGCCTTTTCAGCATCTTAGTCTCCAATTTCTTGATTTTCACTCTATGTCAGCTAGCCTCACCCACTTTTCTTCCATAAACCATGCCATCACTTTCAAGAAAACTATCCCACCTTGACCACAATTTATTTTTCTCTCTCCTTCATTTGACTCACCTGTAGTTCCTTGACCTCTTTTTCTCTCCTTATTTATGTCTTCACCTATTCTCCTATGTCATACTGCATGAATCTCATAGCTCTATCCTTCAACTACTTCTTAGTAAAGGCAGCCAAGTTTTCTCCTTGTTTTTTCATCAGATCACTTGGTAAGACCCCAAAGTTGATTAAGCTTCCTATATTTAGAGTCATATATTTTATACAATTACACAAATTCACACAATGGTATGCTACTACTACTTTCAATTCTTTGACTCAGAAGTATTTCTTTGGGCTTATGGTCATCTCTCCACCATTCCTAGCAACGGTTGCTACAAATCTTTAGGCTTTCTACCTGATTGCATCATCTCCCTTACTTGCCTAATAGAAGTGAGAGACTACCAAAAACCTTCAATCCACTAAAAGTAGACAATAGCATTCTATAAATAGCATTTTCTTAAGTCATTATTTTGTCTTAATTGAAGGAAATGAGATTACATTTTTTCATTTAAAAACTGCTTTTAAGCACTTGTTTTGTACAGGTACTATTCTAGCTACTAAAGCTACAGTGTTCATGGAACATACATTCAAGTGTTTCTGATTATTTCAAATACATAATTTAAAAGTATAATGAAGACTAATGATCATATCAAATTTAACCAAAAATACAGGTCTTAAAAGACAAATTTTGTGAGTATAAGGAATACAGTTGCAGAATCATAAAAATCCAATTGTGGTAGTATAACTCACATATCTAAACATTTTAGTATCATTCTCTATTAAAATAATTAAGACTCAGAATAATTTCCTTTAGTAATAATATTTAGAATATCTTTGTTATATAAATGTATTTGATAATGTCAAATGGTAAATTTTTAAGTTACACTAAAAATATAAATAACTCAATCTCTCGAATTAATATTTGTATGAACACACAAATAACTATGTTTTTAGAAAATAAAACATACAGGTCGGCTTTTAGAAAAATCACAAGCTTTATTAACAAAGTGTAGGTTTAAAAAAAGTCAACGAACCTTCTTCTTCTTCTTCTTCTTCTTTTTTTTTTTTTTTAAGGGGAGAAAAGGAGGGGGTAGGGAGAGCAAGAGAATCTTAAGCAGGCTCCATGCCCAGTGCAGAGCCTAAAGCGGGGGCTTCACCTCGGTCTCAGTCTCTCAATCCTGAGATCGTGGCTGGAGCCAAAATCAAGACTTGGACACTTAACTAAGCAGCCCAGGTGCCCCAAAAGTTAAACAACCTTAAAGTCAGAAACATTTGCAGTCTTGTTAGCTATTTCAATTCATTCAAACCTTATCTTACTGGGCTTCAGTTTATTAGGTGAAAATGGCAAGCAATGATTATTACTACATTGTGGAGGTAGAAATATTAATTTAAAGGATCTGATTGTATCACCATTAGTAGGTATCTTAAATGAATTACTTCCCTGATTATATTTTCATATCTCACATAGTCTTTGCCTAAAAAGGGAATTTAAAAGTAGTCAGTAGTGAAGTGGCAAGTATCATGGGCCTTGGGTAGGAAGCCAGAGCACAGTACCAACCAGCACCATGGTATTAAGATTTTGAGCACTAAAAATGACTTTCAGGAAAGCAGATGTGATCTCAGGACTTCAGTGAAGATAAACCACCTTCTCAGGAAGCAGAGAATTGTACCTTAATTTTAATTTTTCAGCAGTATTGTCATCCATTTAATATGGATTTTAAAAGACACAATGAAACCCTAATAATAAGGTCCTCATTTTCCTGGGTGAGAATCTTTGGATGAAACTGGATATGCATTGTTGTCTGTTTTACTTTGTCCAAAAGTGGTCCGCATTGTATATGCTTCCCAGTCTGTTAAAATAATCTTCTAATAAACACGAAGACCCAAATTCCTGGTGCAGATAAGAAAACTATGCACATTCCTACCTTCTCCAAACAGCCAGGATTAGATCAAAAGGCAACCTTATGACACTTGGAGCACAAACCCTCTGGGCGCGCACAGATGGGTCAACCGACAAGTCATAACGTCTGGGAAGCGAGAGAGAAGCGAAATTCCCGCACTTACATCAAGCGAATTCTTAGCAGAACCTTAAACAGTCACCCAGGGGAACTGAGAGTGGCGGGCGGGGAGGACATCGGTCCTGTGACGATCCCCGACGATCAGTCGTCTGTTACGTGCGCTCAGAACAGCCAACAAAGAGCCTCCGTTGCGCTTGTCCTCCAGTCCCACGTCGCCCGGGACTGTACGGCAAATGGACACCGCGGAGGGTATGGGGGGCGGGGGCTCGCTCCGCGCTGGGGGCGGGTCCGGGCGGCCGCTCCCTCCGCCCCTGGAGTAGCTGCCACCTCCTGGCAGCGCCCCAGCTCAGCAGCTCAGACGCGGCCGCATCCCGGTGGACTGTAGAGGCGGCAGCGAGCCCGAGCCAGCATCGCTGCTCTCGGCCACAGCGAGGCTGGGCGAGCCCGAGCGCGAGGACACCTGGCCCAGGCGCGGCGGGAAGCTCTGCGCGCCGCTGGTACGTACCAGGTGCAGGGGTAGCGGGAGTGAGTGTGGCTGGTGCGTGGGAGGAGGGAGAGGACTTGGGGAGTCGGGGGCGACTGAGTGAGAAAAGATGTGGTAAGTGCAACTTTTCCATTTGCCGCTCAGTCTGCGCTAGCACCGGGGGATTCCAAGCAGGTGCCCCGTATGCTAGAGCGACCGCATCACTATGCAAACTAAGGCACCTTTAGAGTGGAAGGGGGCGCTTAGGTCAACGGGGGTAACCAGGGAGGGCTGGTCACCTGCTTTTTGCTGGCTCTGCTCTGAAGGTGGACATTAGTGACCTCCTGTCATAAGTTGTCGAGTCCTTAGTCTCTCTCGCCCGCAAAGCCACGTCGTTTTCCTTGGGCTGCTCGTTCCAAGCTCGCGGCCACCGGCAGGGACTCGAGCCCTAACCGGCTCTGTGGCTTTAGCCAACTTGCCTCACTCCCTTAGTCTCCGTTCATTCTTTGACAAAATGTGGTCCTGGTTAGACCAGATGATCCTGAGGGTCCCCTACGGCTACTGGGATTTCCCTGAGCCTAGGACCCCTGCCCAGGAGGAACACGAGTGAAAAGTCGTCTCGGGGGTTTAGGAGATGGAGGGCGTGGGTCCTGGTTGCTGCTGCTGCAACCCCTTTGGGGAAGCACCCAGATGTATCTTCTGGGGAAGAGGGCCCAGCTGCCGCTGCCGGTACCCTCCTGAGTGAGGCTGAGACCGAGAAGCCAGTACCGTCGGCTTAGAACTCATCCCAGGAAGCTCAACGGAACTCGGTTCCTTTGGGAAGCGCTTGGCATGAGCCGGACAAACGGGAAACACACTAAAAAACCCCCAAAGCCAAAAAGACACCCCCTCCACCGCCCCAAACCAAGCAGGTATTATTTTAGAGTCTGTAGCCCTGGAAAGTGGAGTTTTCAAGGCAGAAGACCACTTACACATACACTTAGAAAATAAAGACTAAAAACAATTAACGGTCTGGATACCGAAAAAGTAGTGGATATAAATTACTATGAGCACTGCATGTCTCTTCGTGTACATGTAGATTCAAAATCCATCCCTCTGCTCCTCTCCAAGAGGCCTTTCTTCATATTGACATTGCTACACATTAAAAAAAAAAAAAAAAAAAAAAAGCCTTCTGGGATTTAGTATTTAGAAAGCTCAGAATTTGGATTATTAAAATGAGATGTGATGGTCACATAGCTCACAGAAAGTAGTGTAATGGAGTAGATAGATTCCGGATCAAGGTTGGTTAGACCAGCATTTTGAAAACCTTTTTTGTTTCCTGCTAGTACGATCCACACTGGTCAATGCCTCTCTGTTGAAACTATCTCAAAAGGGTTTATTTACTAAAAAGATGTTCTGGGGGGCCTGAATGGCTCAGTGGGTTAAGCCTATGCCTTCGGCTCAGGTCATGATCTCAGGGTCCTGGGATTGAGCCCCGCATAGGGTGCTCTGCTCAGCAGTGAGCCTGCTTCCCCCTCTCTCTGCCTGCCTCTTTGCCTACTTGTGATCTCTCTCTCTGTGTCAAATGAATGAATAAAATCTTTTAAAAAAAATGTTCTGGAAGATAAAATGATTGAATTTTGAAGCAAAGTATGATTTTGGGAGAGGGAGATGTCTTTAGTGATTGACTTTAGTATTATCTTTGCCACATTTTTCTATAGGAAAAAAATCAAAGGCTAATGTAATACTTTATGCAGGATATTTAAAAATGTGTCACATTTTATTTGTGTTAAACAAATTTTCTCCTCTTTAGTCAATTTTAAACTAGAAATTTAGATCTTTAGAAATTTATCCCTTTCAGTGATTTTTAAGAGTTACCAAGTTGTAAAAACATCACCACAATTCAATTTTAGAAAATTTTCATCACCCCCAAGAGATCCCTCATGTCCATTTATGGTTACTCTCTGTTCTCATACCCAGCTTCAGGCAACCACTAATCTCTTTTCAGTCTTATAGATTTGCCTTTTCTGGACATTTCATATAAATGGGGTCATACATAATACCTGGTCTTTTGTTTATGGCCTCTTTCACTTTGCATAATGTTTTTGAGATTCATCTATGTTATAGCATGTAGCAGCCTTTCATTCCTTTTTATTTAATAGTTTTCTATTATATGGATATGCCACATTCTATCTATTCTTCAGTGAGTGCTTGTTCGGATTGTTTTCAGTTTGAGGCTATTAGGAATCATGATGCTAAGGACATTTACATTTAAATCTTAGTGGATATATATGTTTTCATTTCTCTTGGGTAAATAGAATTGCTGGGTTATATGATAAACTTATGTATAACTTTGAAAGAGCATTATAGAATGGTATTTATGTAGAAGTTATATATTTATGAAGTGTAGAAAATTCTGGAGAAGTAAGTGTTTCTGACTGGATCATATATGATTTGATAGATATTTAGACAGAAGGTTAGAAGAGGAAACACTTTGTTTCCTTTAAAATTTAGAGTTTAAATAATTTTGAGAAAGAAGTAGTACTTCTCAGAAATAAAATATTTTAATGATAGTTGTTTTGGAGCAGTTTAAGATTCATAGCAAAATTGAAAGAAAGGTGTAGATATTTCCTATATACTCTGAGCCCCCAGACATGCTTAGCTTTCCCTTATCAAAATCTCCCACAAGACTGGTTACATCTTTTTGTTACCAGTTACATTTGTTACAATGGATGAACCTACATTGACACATTGTAATCATTCAAAATCCATAGTTTACCTTAGAATTCATTCTTGCACATTCTGTGGGTCTGGAAACATATGTAAGGACAAGCATCCATCATTAAAATATCATACAGAGTATTTTCATTGCTCTAAAAATCCTCTGTTCTCTGCCTATCCATACCTCTCCCCAATTTTTTTTTTGTTTTGATGCTTAATGAATGTAAATCAGGCCTAATGAAGACTAAATTTCCTTTAGCATCCACTGAAAATGGAAAAGAAAGCAATTTGAAAATTGTGTTTTAAAAGTTGATGAGACTCATAACTGAATGGCTTGGTAGTAAATTCAATGGTTTTCCATTCCTTCAATACAAGATTTTAATTGAGTTAAAAAATCTTTTTTTCCAAATATTAAAAAACCCTGTATAAATCCTGTAATAAAATAAGCTTCCTTAGCCATGATTTTACAGAAAACTTTTAAGTAATTAAACATATTCTATCCTTAGATATAGAGATCTAAGGCCCATGATTGATTTGTGAAAGGTACAAAAATCATGTATTAAGAATTAATTAAATATAATCAAATAATCCAAATCATGTATTATTAATTATTTAATCATGTGTTATTAAATTATTATTTCATTAAATAATTTAAATCATGCATAATTAAATAATTAAAATATGTATTAAGAACAAATCTAGGATTGCTGTATTTTTGTTTTAAAACTTTTGCCATTGGGGAGCCTGTGTGGTGTTGGTTAAGTGTCCAACTCTTGGCTTCATCTCAGGTCATGGTCTCAGGTCGTGAGATCCAGTCCTGCATCAGGCTCTGCTCTCAGTGTGGAGTCTGTTTAAGACTCTCTCTCCCTCTCCTTCTGCCCACCCCCCAAACAAAACAAAACAAACAAAACAAAACAAAACAAACCTGCCATTAGTGCAATGCTCTTCTGAATCTTGTTGGTCTCAGAAATTTTCATATTAATATGCTGTATGTACTTTTTATGTCATTATCAGTTAGTGACATTACATAAAGAGAACATACTCAGAAAATCAGAAGTGGTTATTATTAGTTTTTATTTTTATTGGAAATACAATTGATTTTGAGAAATCAAATAATCTACTTTTCACTGAAGTAAGATAAACTATTTTAGCTCTCAAAGGCAAAAGCAGTGTTATTCCCAGGAATTGTATGTTCTGGACTTTATAAGTCAGAGCAGGTTTGTGTCCTTCAGTCACTCCTATTTTTAAAATATGATGGCATCCAAGAGTTGGGATGTCTAGTTAGAAAAGAAGTTCAGAGCTGTCTAAATAAGAATGAAATGATTTGGATTTGTATATATTCATTTTACAGGAGGAGGTAATCTCACCTAGGATCCTGGATCAGTTAGAATAGGATTTCTCAGACTGCAAAGAGGATCAGGGATATAGAGACACTTAAAGATTATGTAGTCTGGAGCCAAGACAGCTTGAACACTTGTTAGAAGCCTTTACAGGTAAAATAAGTGGAACTAAATTTTTTTCTTCTACCTCTTAAATTCGTTCTTCCCATAGATCCTACTTCCTGCTAAGCCCTAATATCCACCATGTTGATGAAAAAGAATCCCCATTTTGGAATATGGAAATCATCATGGTTAACTCTAAGGCTTTCATTTTTAAAGGGGTGAAGTAAAGGAGGAAACTGAGGTCCAATGTGATAGTTTCAGGAATAAAACCATGGAAGACAGGGAAGAGTTAAACAGTCTTCCCAAACATGTGTCTTCTTAAATGACTATATCATTATTTACTTCTGGACTTCTAGACTAATCTTTATGGGCTGTGCTAATATGTCTCAAAATAAAACAATATAGGGTGCCTGGGTGGCTCAGTTGGTTAAGCAACTGCCTTCAGCTTGGGTTATGATCCTGGAGTCCAGAATCGAGTCCTGCATTGGGCTCCCTACTCAGTCTCCCTCTGACCCTCTCCCCTCTCATGCTCTCTCTCTCATTCTCTCTCAAATAAATAAGTAAAATCTTAAAAAAAGAGAAAACTATATATATAGTTTTATATATATATATAGACTATTGTCTGTAAACATATATATTTATAGATAAATAAAAATATGTATATAAATATATATATATATAAATTTTTAAATTGTTTTTAGAGAGAGGGAGAGAGAACAAGTATGAATGGGGGAGGGGCAAAGAGAAAGGGAGAGAGAATGTTAAGCAGGCCCCATGCTTAGCACAGAGCCTGATGTGGGACTTGATCTTGCAACCCTGCAATCATGACCTGAGCTGAAATCAAGAAGAGTGGGATGCTTAACCCACTGAGCCACCCAGGTACCCTGAAAACAATATCTTAAAAATCAGCATGTGTATGTGTGTGCATGGACTTGTGCACACATAACTAAGGATGGCTTACAACTCATGCAGTTGTATTAGTTTATTATGTTTGTTTATTTAAAAAAATGAGAATAAGTGCTTCTCTCATGGTCTCTGGAGCCAGATATATGGAAATTTCAAAACATTGAAATAAACCCCTCTTGTCTGCCTTTCCTAAAGAGGCCTTGAAATCTAATAAAAAGCTAGATTATAGAGATGATGGATTTTTTCCACATTCTAAAGGTTTCTAAAGGGTCCATTAAGCCAAAAGAAGATATTATAAAGTCCAAGGCTTCCACAGAAACCACTCTGCCTCTCAGTTCCTACATCCCTGGAAAAGGATATCTGTCATAATTGTGTTCATTGCAGTAAGGGAGAAGTAACAAAAATAAAAAGCAATTCTACATCTTTCTAATGTGCCATGACACTGTGTACTTGTATCTATAGATACTCTTCTAGCTCTGAGGAGGCTGAATTTGAGGGGATTGTAGTAGCCCAAACAAGAGATGCTAAAGAGTAAGTCAGGGATTAGGGATAAAGAATTAGAGATACACAAGAGTACCTCAAGTCTAGAAATATTAGAGACTGAAAATGATGAGGCTTGATAAGTGGTAGTGGAAATTAGAGGGAGGTGGGAGTGAAGAGTGCTTCTCAGATTCTTGGCTTGAGTTTTGAGGCTGTACAAGAATGAGGGCAGATTTGGCAGTTTTACTGGGTTGGGTAATGTCTCCTCAAAATTCACGTACTTCTCGATCCTCAGAATGTGACCTTATTTGGAAAGGTCATTGCAGTTGTAATTGGCTAAGATGAGGTCATCCCAAAGTGGGATGGACCCTTAACCCAGTAGGACTGCTGGCCTGATTAAGAAAAGACTCAGAGACGGAGACACGTAGAGGAAGACAAACACATGACAGTGGAGGCGGAGATTTATGTAGCTGCAAGGGCTTTGCCAGCCATCACCAGAAGCTAGGAGAGAGTCGTGGAACAGATCCTCCTTCGAGACCCCCAAGAAAGAACCAACCCTGCTGACACCTTGATTTTGGATTGCAGGCCTTCCAAGCTGTATGGGAGTAAATTCATCTTGTTTTAAGGCACTTAAACCAAGTGACAATTTGTTATGGCAGCCCTAGGAAACTAATATAGTGGGCATGGGGGAAGAGGATGAGTAAAAGAGGAATCAGAGGTAAAGATGCCCAAGAGGCTGTTCTTTAGGAAGCGTACTTTTAGCTGACGTTACAACCAGGAGGTAAATATAATAACGAGGCCTCCATGGCAAGCACATGGAATGAGGAAGGAAATGGGAGAAAATGGAAGCCGGGGAAGTAAGTTGTTCTGGGAGCCCAAAAAGAGAAGCTGGAAAGGGCATTGTCATAGCAACACAGGTATGTAGAGCATCAAAATGTGTGACATAATCAATAGGTCATAGTCACAGGATGAACCAGTAGGAGAAGGCCTGAAAGGATATTTTATTTGACAAGTAGAAAGGCTGTATGATTGGGAGGGAGAAACCAGATTTTATTGGGTAAGAAATGGAAAGTAAGGGAATGGGGTTAGCCAGTGTTAAGTACTCATCCTGGGATTATAGCCAAAAGATACAAGAAAAAGATAGATGGGTGGGTAGTGGGGGTCAGAACATAGGGTCAAATTAGTTTTTAGTTACTGTTTCAAGGAGAACCTTGGTTCTCTCTTTAGATACCATGAATAAGTGATTAGTATGGGAGAGACTGAAGGTACAGAAAAGAGAATTCATGAAGCTGATTTCCAAAAGAGGTAATGAGATTAGAACAAAAGTAGAGGTCTTCAACATAATATTTTTCAATTAGTAACACAAGATTGAAACTTTCCTAAGGGAACATGATTATTTTTTCTTTCAGTGGAAATGATTGTACATGATAAGGGAACGAAAGCTTCTTCTTTTAAAAAAAAATGGATGATTTTAGAGAGAAAGAGAGAGAGGGAGAGCACAGTGGGGAGGGCAGAGGAAGAGGAAGCGTCTTAAGCAGAATCGTTCTGAGTGCAGAGCCCCAGGCAGGTTTAATCTCAAGACCCAGAGATCACAACCTGAGGTGAAACCTGGAGTTGAAAACAACCAACCTTGATTACCCAACTTCACCACCCAGTTGCCTCGGGGGAATGGAAACTTCTAGTTACTGAGCAACATACCAGGCCCAGGCTAGGTGGTTTCTCTCCAACCTGTGGAGTTGGCCTTATGGCCCTATTTTCTAAGTAAGTAAGTGAAAACAACATCTATTCAAAGTCATTTAATAGAAAGTGGCAGAGTTCAGATAAAAAGCCAGGTTTGATTGGTGCCTAAATTCACAGCCTACCATTCTAACTCAAAATACTCCGCTCATTCATTCATACTGAACATTCTTTAAAAAAAAAAAAACACAAAAAAACCATTTATTTATTAACACATTATTTACTTTATATCTTCCTAAATTAGCCATCTGTGAGTTTTTTTTTTAACTTGTTGTTGTTGTTGTTTTAATGAAAGCTGTGCACCCAGTGTGGGGCTCAAACTCGTGACCCCAAGATCAAGAGTCGTGTGTGCCAGGCAGGCACCCCATTTTTTTTTCTTTTCCTTTTTCTTTCTTTTTTTTTTTTTAAATATTTAATTTATTTATTTGACAGAAATCACAAGTAGACAGACGCAGGCAGAGAGAAAGTAAGGGAAGCAGGCTCCCCGCGGAGCAGAGAGCCCGATGCAGGGCTTAGTCCCAGCACCCTGGGATCATGACCTGAGCTGAAGGCAGAGGCTTTAACCCACTGAGCCACCCAGGCACCCCGTATTGAACATTCCTAAGTCACTGCTGAGCATGACACATGTCCTGTGCTCCTCCTCATTATTAGTTGTTAAAGATGGTTACAAAAAAGCAATGTGATAACTTGGGCAGTCCATCCACTGTGTCCTGACATAGTCAAAGTCCTGTACTACTGAACCAGGTTTGGTCTACTCCAGGTTATTTCAGGTTTTTATTCATTTGTACCATATGGATTTGACAGTGAAGAAATGAGACCAGTCTACAACATGGGGTGCAATTTTTTTTATTTGTTTGCCTCAGGGAAGAGTGGAAGCAGGTTTTCAGGAGGAAGTGAGACATATTTTCCTCACAGGGTAGCTCCCTGAAATGTTTGTGGAATTTTGCCAAAAAATATTAAGACTCAGTTAAAACCCAGCATGAGTTGTTCCAACTCTGAGGATTCCATGTTTTGGGTTCTAGTTTGAATCCTTTGACAAGACATATAAATCTTTCAGTTTTAATTGCAAAATACGGGAAACAAAGCACTTTTTTCCTCATAGATGTTTATTTTTATCAATTTAAATAAGTACCCTATTTTATCCTCTTTTGTTGAAAACTTTTTATATTACTTATCAATAATTAGTATTGGTTTTAATAGTCAATAGGTTCAGTTCTTCACTTTGCTGATTTTATCTCAGTATGATCCACTTGAAATATGGTTTAATAAAATAAGGATTTTGTGTAACGACAACAGTTTATGCTTTATCTAAAAAAATCTCAAATTATCTTACAAAAAAAATTGTTGGGGAGACTGGGTGGCTCAGCGGTTAAGCATCTGCCTTCAGCTCAGGTCATGATCCCAGGGTCCTGGGATCAAGCCTCACATTGGGCTCTCTGCTCAGAGGGGAGCCTGCTTCTCCCTCTCCCAATCCCCATGCTTGTGTTCCCTCTCTCACTTTGTCTCTCTTTGTCAAATAAATAAAAATCTTTAGAAGAGAAAAAAAGATTGTTAAAGGTTTACATTATTTGTTAACTTCTTTCAGATATTTTTATCATAAGGCCATAATGTAATTAAGAATATTTAAAGATTTTTAAATTTCAATTTTAACATTCAATACTAATTATCTTCCAGTCTTGGCACATTTATAAGATTATACTTTTATAATCCTATTGCAAATTTTTAAAAAACTGGCATTTTTCCTTATGCAAAGTGACCCATGAAGTAGTTTTTGGCTAGATGAACTTTAGGTATGAAACACAATTTTCCAGTTTTCCAAATGGGTACATTCTAATTTTGCTCCATCCTGTGGTAATCATTGATTTGAGAAATGAGAGAACAAAGGAAAAACATACTCAATCCATTAAAATACATTGCTTTAAATATTAGCAATGTTCAAATGTAGATTTCAGTTTTACCAAGAATAATATGTGCTTACTATTGTAAATTCTTCACCAAAAATCTCAGATTCTTATTCTCATCTTTTTTGTCAATTATACCTCGTTACATTATAATGAGTTATTGTACATGTTATTTCCAGACCAGGTAATGTTTGCCACTTAAAATACTCAGTTTTAAACTTAATTTTTTTAAAGATTTTATTTATTTATTTGACAGACAGAGATCACAAGTAGGCAGAGAGGCAGGCAGAGAGAGAGGAGGAAGCGGGTTCCCCACCTAGCAGAGAGCCCGATGCGGGGGCTCTATCCCAGGACTCTGACATCATGACCTGAGCTGAAGGCAGAGGCTTTAACCCACTGAGCCACCCAGGCGCCCAAACTTTAAAATTTTTAAAGTGTTTTTGAGGCAATATACATTGCAGTGAAAAATCAAGAAATTTCAGAATTGTATTAAGAAGAAAATAGGCTCTCTATATATTTCCACCATGAACTATAAAATCCTTTGCACATATGTAGCTTTAAAAAACCAAAACTGATGTAACAGATACCATATCTCTCACTTAATATATCATCTCATATATGTTTCCTAGGCAACAAATTATATTTTTAATGGCTGCATCGTGTTCTGTTACATTTTTAACTAATCTTGGTAAATATGCAGAATGTCTCCAAGTTTGGTTTTATTAACAGTGTCATAGTAAATAACTTTGTTCATAATCTTTACACACTTCACATACCTCTTCGATTAATTCCTTTGAATCAATTTCTTGACATAGAATTGGTAGGTCATAACATATTCACTTTTTAAAGACTTCTGATACATTTTGCATAAATTCTTTCATCGGGCCTATAAGATTTATACTCAAAATAACATTTTTGCTAATATACAAATAATGTTTGAAAAATTTAGAATTTAGAAATCAGTGGGAAAAGATAGCTCATATTTGTATTTCTTTGATCAGATGTCTTTGACTATTTTTAGTTAATATGTTTATTGGTTATTTTGGTTTAATTTTTCTGAGTTACTTTTTTATATTCTTTGCCTACCTTTAATCCTTTTTTATTTTGAAGCTTTTTATTGATAAGTATATTAACTCCTTGTATGTTTGTTACACTGCAATTTTTATTTTATTTTTTGTTAAGATTTTATTTATTTATTTGACAGAGAGATACACATCGAGAGAGGGAACACAAGCAGGGAGAGGGAGAAACAGGCTTCCCGCTGAGCAGGGAGCCCAACTCAGGGCTTGATTCCAGGATACTGGGATCATGACCTGAACCGAAAGCAGATGGTTTCTGCTTTCTAAGCCACCCAGGTGCTTGCATTTTTTAAAATTATTTTTATTAACATATAAGTATTATTTGCCCCAGGGGCACAGGTCCGTGAATCATCATACTTACATACTTCATTGCACTCACTATGGTACATACCCTACCCAATGTCCATCCTACAGCCACCCTATCCCTATGACCACCGCCCCTACCCACAATCCTCGGTTTGTTTTGTGAGATTAAGAGTCTCTTATGGTTTGTGTCCCTCCTGATCGCATCTTGTTTCATTTATTCCTTTCCTACCTCCCAAACCCCCCACATTGCCTCTCAACTTCCTCATATCAGGGAGATCATATGATAATTGACTTTCTCTGATTGACTTATTACACAGCAATTTTAAAATTACTTTATTTATTTATTTATTTATTTTGCCATTACTCATTTAGGGAACATTGCTTTATAGAAAACTTACATTTTACAGATGTCAAAGCTATCCATTTTTTTTATAGTTTTTTATTTTGTTGAGCTTGAGAAGAACCTCCCCACTTATAAAATATTCACCTACTTTTTTTGATAGGACTTATAATTTTTTTTAATTTAAATTTTAATCCTTTGGAAATTATTTTAGTAGTCATTGAAATAGGGGATCTACCTTTATTATTTTACTATTTTATTTTATTTTATTTTTAGTGGTTAGTCTTGTCTTGAATCCATTTGTTCTATAACTGATTCCTTCTCCGCTGATTTGAATCTGATCCCATGCCTCCTCATACTTGTACCTCCTGGAGCCCACATTCCTCATAGCTGTGCCGACTATCCTGTAGTCCCAAGCGTTCCACTCATATGCTTTTTTGGCCACTGCTCTTGCACATGACTGCGGGCTCTTTAATTGCCTCTCTGAACTGCCTTGATCCACATCTGTCACTCACCACCTCACCCCAGAAGGAAAAAGAATTCCATTCCCTGTATTGTAATTGCTAGCTCTTCTAAAATTTCCATATTACTAGTTTTGGAACATAGACTTTTTTTTAGCCCTGCAAAACAGATAATTTTCTAATGCTTCAAAGCTCTGTTTTCATCTTTTGTCGACTCATTTTTTTCTTGAAGCTTTATTATGCTTTGTGCTGTCTTTCCTTGACCTGATCTTTGCTTTTTGTTCTTCAAAACCCTATGCTCATGCTCTCTGGAACACCTGTTCAATCAAAGTAAACTTCTCTTTACTTCCACTTTTTTCCCTAGCTGTGAAACTTGGTATCTCCCTTCCTCTGAGCTCTTTCTGTTGGAGACTGTTTAATATTTCATAGTTCACAAATCTCAAGGCAGAGAGGTGGGTCACATGCCCTCCATATGTCCATATCCCACCTCTAAATCGTTATTTCTCCACCCTCTTTGACTCACCCCAATTTCTTGGAGCCGTCTGGCTGTACCGCCCTCTGTCATTACTCACTCCTATCAGCTACTTACTACTTGAACAAAACCTTCCTTCACTGAGCACTCTAGCGACTGGTGTCCAGTCAGCTTTTCCCAGCCTTCTTCTGTTCTCAATCTGGGTGGCTTCATATCTACATCTAACATGACCTCTCACTTTTGATCTCTACAACTCAAGCAGTAACCTTTACTATTTCTCACCCAACCCTTTCTGTGGCCACACCCTGGACTTCTTATTATATGAAATTATTCCTTCCTACCACTTCAAATTCAGAAACTCTCTAGGCATAGCACTCTCTATTCCTTTTTTTATTTTTAACACCAGTCCAAAGATTCAGACGTATACTTGTCCTGTGGGTTCATTAAGGTGGCTGATTCTTTGACTCATCTATTTTCACTCTCCATACTCTTACTGCCTGGAGTAAGATGTTTCAAAATGGATTCCATGTTTCCGTCAGCACAAGTCAGTGAAGAACCTAAGAACTCTGTGTGGTTCTGGCTCGTCCCTTACCAGTTTCTCCCCTACAACTACAGCACCTTCACACCCTCATCTGTTTTGAGTCCTTCACGACTTAATGTCCCCATATCATCATTTTTATGCAAATTACTGGAGGGATCCACATACTCTCAAAGAACATGAGCAACTTTCCTGGCTTTTCTGGGCCTGAGAGGTTTCCCAGGATGGTATCTATGTAGAGTACATCCTTGACTTAAAGAGTCTACACATTTGAAAATTTTGAAATCCTTTAGTTTCTTTTTATATATCTCCTGTCTTCATCTTCATGCCCTGCTTAGTGACAAAAGAGCTATCAAGAGCCCCTGGCCTAAATTCTCAAATTCAGATTCAAAGAGAAAAAGTATTTTTACCTAGTAGCTTTTGTACCAGTCCTAAGATGGACAAACTTGCATCATGAACCCACTCTGTAAGCATTTGCTGGGTTGGAAAAATGTAATAAGCTTTTTGGAGCAGGTTTGAGTCACGTACCACTTCTGAACTAATCACTGTGGCTAGGTGCATCTGGAGCTCAGATTTGTAAGATATGAGTCTCAACTTTATTCTTGGAAACAATTGAATCACATGGAGTAAATATAGGAGGAAGCCTTCTCAAAGTGGAAATGGATGTTGAGAAGAAATTTTTACTATCCATTAAACTGGTGACACACAAGTTAAAACGGAAGCACAAATGGGTGCTGATTAAACTTGTAAGACTGTCTTGTGAATAAAGACTGTGAATCTTATTAGTGCATAGATTTTGTGACATTTACTTAGCAGCATTTTTAATATCTTGATTCTTGACTCTATTCTTTGTAGTTAGGTTACAAAAGAATTAAGCTTTGTATAAATAAGTTTTATTTGTTGTAATCCCCTTTAGTCATCATTACTGGATTTTATTTTAAATTCTGTCTGTTAAAATGATTATTTTGAGGATAAAAAATAAATAAGGGAACCCTTCTTTACACAAATACTTTTGCAGCTAACATTTAAGAAGACATTAACAGAAAACAAGAAGACATGTTGACGCAGGATTTGGGAGATAGCAATAGAAATTATAACTAAACTAAAAAAGCTTGATTGTGAGACCAACTCAGATCTTAATTAGTCATGTGACCCTGAAGAAGTCTTTATCTTTTCAGATTTCAGGTTTTTGTCAACTTGATTATACTAATATGAATAATAGGATTTAAGTTCTTCATCATAAAATCAGCACATAGCAAAAAGTACCTGAATTATTCTATTAGAGTCTGTAATTCCATATTTTAATGCTACATGTGCCCATTCATATTCAGGTTCATTTCTCTAGATGGTTATGTATGTCCTTCATTAAAGCTTTTAATGGGGGTGCCTGGCTGGCTCAGTTGGTGGAACATATGATTCTCAATCTTGGGGTCTTGAGTTAGATCCCCACATTAGGTGTAGAGATTACTTAAAAATGGAAGTAAATAAAGTGTGATAGTACTTAAAATAAAAAAAAATTTTGGGTGCCTGGGTGCCTTCAGGTCAGGTCATGATCCCAGGGTCCTGAAATGGAGCCCCAAGTCAGGCTCCCTGCTCAGCAGGGAACCTGCTTCTCCTCCTCCCTCTGCTGCTCGCCTGCTTGTGCTCTCTCTCTGTCAAATAAATAAATAAAATCTTTAAATAAAATAAAGTAAATAATAATAGAAAAAGCTTTTAATGAATTTTGGAACTCATCACATGCATCTCTGATATGAATACTTAACTAAATTAAAATAGACAAGTATCTATTAAAAAGCACCTCTTGGATCAGTTATTTGTGGCTAGTGATATAGTACATACAAGAAAGAGTGAGACTCTTGTCTCTTGTATGTACACTTAGAAATATCTGTTTTGAGAAGGCGGGGTGAGATAATATACACATCTTTCCTGCAGGGCAGACAGTAGTAAAGACCACAAAAGAACTAAAGAACTAAAAAGTGCTGTGGGGTTTCAAAGAAGAGAAAGATAAACTTTGAGATTAATCGGAAAGACTTTATGGAACATACAGTAATTGGGATGATCCTTGAAGGACTGATGGAATTTCAATGAATAGGCAAGACATTCCTGATTGAGGAAAACAGCATGAACAATGTTACAAATACAGAGAAGAGTGGGACAGAGACTTATGTAGAATTATTTAGGGACTGGGAAAAGATAAGGGTAGAAAGATACATTAGAGTTGTAGTGATGAATCTTAAATGCTGGCATGAAGACTTTGGACTTAAATTTTTAGTTAATTTGCATTCTCACAAGTTTTTGAGTAGCGAGTCATACAATCAGTGCTGCTTTCTGAGTCAAAAATAATTATTTTGACAGTTTCTTTAGATAAGGATAAATACAGGAGTGGTGTATATTTTTTTAAAAAGAAACCTGATAGAGAAAAAATGGTTATTAGTAGAATTGGTTTAAAAAATATTAAAGGATTCTGTTTTATGGCCAATTTAATATTAATTGATACTGTCAAGTAGCTGTCCAACAAAAGTAGTATAGTTTTAAGTTGGATTAATAGCAGTGTCTTATCCAGAACAAAGAAAGTTGTAGCCCAGCTCTGTTCTGCTGTGGTCAAATTGTTCTCCTTCTTTTCCACCAAAAAATTCCCAGAAATCTAGAGACATAACTCAAATTCCTCCATAGAAAAGGGCAGTTTCCCTGAAATTTTGTACTTACCTGTTCTACTTAATTCTACTTAATAATGTGTTTATTTTATTTTAATATATAAATACACTTTAATATATAGACTATCAAGTAAGACTCCTTTGTTATGCAAAATTTATCACAGGGTTGTGAGTACTTTCTGAAACACAGTCAAATACTTCCAAGAATAAAGGTTTCCTAGTTTCAGAAGTGCACAGCCTTAGCAGTGTGTGGACCCCCACAAGCTCTTAATAGACTAACAATTCATAGGCTCACAATGCAGATTTCCATTAATTAGGGTTTGTGTTGCATGGGTTAACCTAGTTATATGGGTTAACCATATTACTGCTAATGTTAAAGTCTTTGGTGATATGGTTGCATAATCATATATGTGAACGTGTTATAGAAAAATCCTGAAAGCATTGTTATATTTGAAAATGGAGGGCTGTATGTCCAGCGCCTGCGGTGGTGAGGTAAGAGGTTGAGCGACTTTGAGATATTTGGTGCATAATTTTGAGATAGTAGCTTTGTTGTGACATTTGTGGGCTTTTGTGTTTTGTTTGGTCATGTTCCTATCTTTAAAATTAGTGCTTTGAGGAACACATGTGGAGGAAATAAAGTTTTGTGAATTACTATTTAGGAAATTTTAAAATTAGAATAACTTTTCCTTGCTTTTTATTTGGCCTTTAGCTAGTTAATTTCTTTTATACTCTCTTCTCTATTTCAGTTACACCAAGATTTCTGTGAAAAAATTTTAAAATGTATTTATTTACTGAGAGAGGGAGAGAGCGCACACGTATGAGTGGGGGGAGGAGTGGAGGGAGATGGAAAGAAAGGAAGAGAGTGAATCTCCAGCAGACTCCCTGCTGAGCATGGAGCCCAACACTGGGCTCAGTCTCAGAACCCTGAGATCATGACCTAAGCCATAATCAAGAGTTGAACACTTACCCGACTGAGCCACCCAGGCATTCCTCTGCGAAAGCCATTTTAAGAGTTACTAATCTGAATGGCAAGTTTTCTTCCCAGAGACTAGCTCCAGACCAGCTTTTAGTGATTTGGTTGCCAGACCATGTAGTTCCCTTGACTTTCATGTTATTTTAATTACAACAGAATGGGCACAAACAATCTGGTTATTTTAGCCATAATACTGAATGGATTGCATCAATTCAGAGATATCTGCTTATTTGCCCTCAATGATTCATCATAGTTTATGGAAAAGAGGACCAGCCCCAAAGTCAGGAGATTAGTTTATTTTTGTTTCTTAGTAAATTGTTTAATTAAGAGGTTAAAAATGCCCAGTCCTCGTATATTTTACCATTTAGCCTCGGTGCACAATTTTCTTATCATTATTAAACTATAGTATAAACTCATTCTTAATGTTAAGGAATATGCTAGGCACTGAGGAAACCAGGTTGAACAGAATAAGGCCCTAGCCTTTGAGCAACATGAGGTTAATGTTAAGTAGGGAAATAACTGTGAAACAGTATGACCAATGCCATCATGGCTGTATGAATCAGGAATAAAGATGCTCAGAGGTGGTTATGAGTAATTCTAAAATCAGAGACAGTTTCTCAGAGGAGGTGATGTTATTGTTATATCTTGACATCTAACCAGTAGTTTGCCAGGCAAAGGGGAATGTGTTCTGGGAAGAAAAAAGAGACTTAAAATGTGTGATGTTGTTTAGGGAACTATAATTAAATCGCATCGTGGACTGAGCAGATGTGGCTGGAAGTTTGATGGGAAGTAGATTCAGAAGTGCCTTTCATATCCTGCTAAATAGCTTGGACTTGACTGATGGTTTTAAATGAGCACAGCAGCAGAATCCTATTTGTATCTATGGTGTACTGGCTACAAGATCATGTCTCTTGGAGCACCTACCTCTTCCTCACGATAGAGATCTAAGGGACAGTAAAGAAGATTGGGTGAGGCTCTACTCATGCACTGATGTGTAAGTTTTTAGATTGATTAGGCCTTTGTCCTAAGAGGTAGGTTGGATGTAGATGGAAAAATACACAATTTAGATTTCTTGAGTGCAGAAGGAGATATCGAAATTGAAGATGTAAATGTGGGTTTAACTATTGATTAGAATTGAAAGTCTTTCCTAGAAGCTGTACTTAGAGTTTTGTGTTGAAATATCTTAGGAACAGGCTTGGAAAATTCTTATGTTTTTCCCATTTTTTGGTCTGTTAACAGACGATATCTAAATAGCAAAATTCTTTGAAATTATGAAAGCTTTGAAAGCCATATTTTAAATGTGATTGAAAAAAGAATGACCTCCTTTATGCGTGTGTGCGCTTTTTTAAATAGACTTTTTTGGCCACAGATTTTGGCTCTGATGCGTTAGTTTTCTGTCAGTTTCTCTAAAGATCCAGGGATAGAGTTTAAATTAAGGATACATTCCAGAGTACCCTTCAGGGGAAGAACTAGCTGTGCTCTGATTTTTCTTTAGCGACAGTCGGAGAGCATTCTGAGAAATGTGTACGGATTATGTAATTAGTCACTTAGGGCCCTTGGCCTCCTGTTAACCTGGCCCTCTTGAGAAGCCGTGCTCTGGGAGCAGCTGGGTCAGACTCAGTGCTGCTGTTGCCTAGCAGTCCCCGAGGAGCAGTCATAAGGGGTTGTTGCCAGGCAACCAGGGGGCCATGGTGGTGGATTATCCCCCACGGAGTTTTACAGTAGTGGGCCCGCCCCCATGGACAAAACAGTACAGTCTGGCAGGGGTCCAAGTCTCCCTGAGAGGCACAAGGGTTGTTAGCAGTAAGTATTTGACCTTAGAATCAAAGATGATAACTTATGTTCTATGAACATGCAAGCAATTTATGGAATTATTGATGTAAATTTAATTAAACATGAACTGGGAGCAAGTCAGGTAGCTGTCGCAGCTAGAGTTCCCATTTCAAATACTTCCTTCCCAGTTTTTTTCTCCTTTAGGCTTAGTTGCAAGGGAAGGTTTCTGGGTAATAGAAAAGTAATTTTTCTTTATGCCTCATGGAATATGTAACTTCCCCTATTAACATTATTTAGCCAAAGTAAATATTCACATTTGAGAGAAATCAGCAAGCTAACTCTGGTCTGGTCAAGTCAGAAGATAATTCACCAGGCCCACATCTTGTTTTATTTTTACTATTTCACACGATGCATAAATGACTTCAGGAGAGTTGATAAAATGTCAGAACTCATCAGCTTTCATAAGAAGGCTGAGTTCTGCTTTTAGGTTTTAAAGTTGCCTTTGTTGAGCACTGGCTTCTCCTGAAGATCCAAGCACATATTGTGGAGGCCAAAATTGAGCTCTTTAAATATCTTGGAATAGCTCACAGTTGCATCAAAGGCTAAAGTATGAAACGGGAACATGCGGCTGTCAGATTTGAGAAATAATTAACACTGACCAGTTAGAGACAAATGATATGAATGAACCGTGTTTCCCTTCATCCCACTTAGTTTTCATCTAGTACTCCTGGCCTCGGGCTGTCACTGTTTGCCTGCTGCTGTGGGGACAGAGGAAGCTTCTTTGTTGCATTAGTGTCTATATTCTTTGAAGGAACTATTTTCTTTAAAAATAACAAGTTAAGATGTGGTCCATATACACTATGGAGTATTATGCCTCCATCAGAAAGGACGAATACCCAACTTTTGTAGCAACATGAACAGGACTGGAAGAGATTATGCTGAGTGAAATAAGTCAAGCAGAGAGAGTCAGTTATCATAAGGTTTCACTTATTTGTGGAGCATAACAAATAGCATGGAGGACAAGGGGAGATGGAGAGGAGAAGGGAGTTGGGATAAATTGGAAGGGGAGGTGAACCATGAGAGACTGTGGACTCTGAAAAACAATCTGAGGGGTTTGAAGTGGCGGTTGGGTGGGAGGTCGGGGTACCAGGTGGTGGGTATTATAGAGGGCACGGATTGCATGGAGCACTGGGTGTGGTGAAAAAAATAATGACACTGTTATGCTGAAAATAAATAAATTTAAAAAAATAACAAGTTAAAAGCTTAAAAATTCCTCTCAAAAATTTCACACAGATTTTTGTTTTACACACATAATGCACACTCACTAATGTGTCTAAGCCATTCAGTTAGAGGACTACTATTTTAATGTTTTCTAAGTTGTATTATTTATAGCTATTTACTATTTATAAGTGATCATTTTGCTCTTTTTATTGTATATATCATTGGTAGGAGTATTCTATTTATATAAATTTAGAGAAGAGTAGTAATAAATCTAAAACATTAAGCACAGTATGTACTGAGCTTTATTCTTTTTGACTTCAATGAAGTACGCATGTCATTTAAATATCTCAGTAACTGTATATGATGGGTACTATTATTAAGATTATTTTACATGTGGGGAAGTGTAGGCCTGCCCAGAAAGGTTAGGTAATGGGGCCAAATGTACACAGTGAAGATTGGTAATCAGAAAGTATGTCTTTAGAATATGTGCTCTTGATCATTACAGAATACTTTAGGTTCCATGTTGTTTCATGAGGGCAACCTAGTGGGTATTCACAACAGACTTGTTTCAGGTTCTAATGATATGATGAGAGAATGCAAGAGAATGCAAACTAGGAAATCACTTTACATAACTAAAGTTTGCTTATTTTATGCTATGGGCCAGTAGTCCACAGAAGGGAGCCTTTTAATTATGCTTCTTTACATCCACCCAAATTCTGTGAACGTGTAAGATAAATTCAGGCACTTGGCATTGAAGTTGTTTCTCTTCAGTATGAGATGAGAGGTATATATATATATGTATATATTGGTGTATGAGATGTGCAAGAATGGGAAGTGGTTAAAAGAAAAATTAAAGGAAATGAATAAGTGAATTGTTTTTGCATCAATTCTCAAAAAAAATATATTTCCTACAGCTTCGAGGCAAAACAATGTGTTAAGGAACTACTGTTTATTTTATTTTATTTTATTTTATTTTATTTTGGAACTACTATTTAGTCATAAGAGGAAAATAATATAGGGGAAAAGCCCCAAAAGAAAATATCCCAAGAATGTTGTGAAGCATCATGGTGCATAGTGGATCAATCAAAGGCTTTAGAGTCGGATAGAACTGAATTTGAATCCTGTCTCTGTGGCTTATCAGCTGTGTGACCTTGGGGGGGAGGTATCTCCCCATTTCTAAGCTTTGAAAAAAGTCGTCTATGTGGTAGATTATGATGAAATGGAATAAAATGTTAAGTATCTAGCAAGGCTTATCACACAGAACCCGTGTTTATTAAATGTTAAAACCCCTTTGTCTCCTCTCCCTCCCCATAGCAGCTCACTGACAATGGAGTAAAAAGAGAATTATCCTGGGGACCAAAATGGTTAAGGGAATTTCATAGTGGGATTACGGGGGCAGAATTTGTCAACATTAAGACAAAATTGGTCAACTTTGCCAAATTCCTATATAAAAGCAGTTGTACAGTGCAGGCAGTACATTTTTAATTAGAAAACTTCATTTTACTTTGCCTATTAAAAATGTTTATGATATCGACTTGAATCTAAGAGGATAGCTGACTGTTTAACTATTTGTATTAACTGAATGGGAAACATGAATAGATGTCTGATTCTTAGTCATTTTCATCGGGTCCTATTAATTCATTCTTCAGCTACTGAGGCTTCATTCTAAGAATGTTTAATAATTTCAGATAAATTAGAAATATGACATGTAGGTAGCATTTGATTTTTCTCGTTTGTATATATTTCTTATCAACTACTCTAGCTATAACCCGTTTCTCTCCTGAAAGGGTTTGGGTTTCTTCTGCGGTATCTACCACATGATAGACAACTATGTTTGCTGACTGAATTAGGAGAACAGGTTATTTAGAATTCTATATATGTACAATAGCTACTAAAGCTTTTGAAATTATAGCAGTTGCCGAGGATTTCATTAGCAGGTTGGTTTAAAAACTGTTATAGAAATCAAGCATATAGGACATCTGGGTGGCTCTGTTAAGGGAATGCCTTTGGCTCAGGTCATGATCCTGGAGTCCCGGGACCCACTCCTGCATCAACATCAGGCCCCCTGTTCAGTGGGGAGTCTGCTTCTCCCTCTGACCCTCCTCCCTCTGGTACTCTCTCTTCCTCTCTCTCAAATAAATAAATAAATTTTAAAAAAAGGAAATCACTCCTATCTAGTAGGAAAAGTAAGTTGAGTTAGTAAGTAAGTTGAGTTAGTGAGAGGGAAACTTAAGAATAAGTAAATAAAGGAATTTGAATAAAATAATGCTAATTTTATTGTAAAGACTTTTATAAACAAATACATGAGTTTTCCATATTTTCACATTCAAGGTATAAATTTATCTTTTTAGAAATACATAGAGCAAGGGTGAACACAAAACATTTGCAAATCTTTAAAGTTATGATGTATCTTTTTCTCATGCAAGTAAAGATGTATGAATTTTCCATTCAGTAATCACTAATTGAGTATTTATAGTATGTCATTCTAAGTCCTGCGGATGGATGAATAAAACATTACCTCTCAAGATGTTCACAGGCTACTAGGGAAGATTGTCACACACAGTGCCGTAATGCAAAGCTGACCATGGTTAGCACATCAGAGTTTTGAACATAGTGATTTAGTGGCCGGGATTATGATTAGTGTCAAACTGGAGGAATTCCAGAGAGCTTTACAAAAGGAGCAGCGTTTGAGCTGGAATCCTTTAAGGATGGTCCAGAGTCTGCTAGTGAGAGCAAAGGGTGATATGCATTCTAGGCAGAAGAGCAGTGTGTTTTTTATATGGCCTATTTGTTCAGTTCTTTTGGCATCTGTTGTTAACCCAATATGGCCAAGGGGTTCAAACCAGCACATCTAATCACATCTTGTGCAAAGTCTCATGCATGGAAGATACTCAGTAAGTATTTGTTTTGAGTATCTGAAGGAATAAACGAACACACTTTTAGATCCTTCTAAATATGTGACAATAATTTCAAGAAAAATTGTACTTCATGGAAGCTTATTTTCTTTACCTGATTATATCTATGCAATTTAAAGGAGAATTTAAACTTTGTAAAACTCTGATTAACATTCATCTCACCAAATTTTAGGAAAATAGAGCTTGTGGTCTTTATTCCTATCACTCTGCCCTTCTTCTCTACTTTCTTTGGTTTGTTTATATGTATGAGTTCAAATATATTCCTCCCTCTTATTTATTTATTTATTTATTTATTTATTTATTTATTTATTTATGGTCTAAAAGAAAAGCATCCTTGAACTGAGGCTACAGTGCTGTTTATATATGAAGTGATGTTTGAGTTGATATTTTGTGTTTCCTCTTTAGAAGCAAAACAATCTCATCCTGTTATATATATTCCACATTTTCCAGTTAAAACCTACAGCACAAGGATAGAGAATAGGCAGATAGTTCATATTGAAAAGGGTCCACTAATGTCTAGAGTAATCATTTGGGTTTTAAGGAGATTGCATGAACATTTGTGCCACAAATGACAGCTTATTTTAGTTATGGTAGTTTCAGCCAATTAAAATTTGTCACTGTTTTGAGGCCCTTCTCCCTTTCTTTCCTCTTTAGATTCATCATGTTTTGGAAGTCCAAATATGTTAGATTATGATTCCTTTGGCATTTTTCTCCCTCTGGAAGCCAAAACAAAACTCTTTAGAACATCGCAGTCCCAAAGGGAAGCTGCAAGACTTAAAAGTGTGATCACAGCTACCTTTTCTAGGATTCCAGTCTGAATCTAGGGTTAACACACAAGAAGCACAGTTTTTATCTCTGCAGTCCTTCGGGGAGGTAATAGCAGTATTCCACACTTGGTATTTTATTGTATGGGATCACCCTTGATTCCCAGAACAACCTAGAGAGATAAGCAGGATAAATATTTCCATCCCCATGTGATAAGCAAGGCTCTGCCATTTACCTAAGAAGAAAGGAGAGATGACTCATCAAAGTCAACAGGTGACAATGAATGAGCTGGAACTAGAACTAAGGTCACTGCTTCTGCCTCTTTATTACAATGTCCTTAGGGCATTCTTGTGCTCTGGGTTACTTGTAACCTATGAGGAAATATGGAAAGCAAGGAAAAAGAAGTGTAGTGACATTATTTGAAAACTGTCTTAAAAGATGGCTAGCATAGTGCTGTTGGCACTTGAGAGACAAGGTACTTTATTTCAGAATAATGATTCAATATTTCCACTATGTATAATTCTTGGGATTCATACAAATGGAAAGTTCAGTGAGTGTCCCAACATGAATGATCTGTGGAATATGGACTGGAAGGGGCATGTGTCAAACCAGAGAGCCTAGTGAGAGATATCTTAACATGTCTAAGAACTGAGGAGTTGGAGGAAGGTGTGGGCCTGTGGGAATGGAATCGGAAGAGTGAGCTGAGGATTTTTCTGAGCCTGAAATAGACAGAACTTGGTGGTTTATGAACAAGAGGGGAGAGGAGAAAACAGCAGACAGCACTGGACTCCTTCCTACTCTGAATAACCCTCATCAAGTTAGACAGAACATACAAGCATAGGAATACTGTTACTGGCCCCACATTTTGTATAAAAAGGAACAGACAAATCTCTGTAACATGAAACATGGTGCGCTTCTCTAGAACAACTAGGCATTTACCACGTGCTCAAATACGTGAAAGGGGTGCCTGGTTTGCCCAGTGATCAGTTGAAGCCACCTCCATCAGGAATCTATGTGGAAATGAAAATAACCAAGTTGTTTTCTGTATTAGTTGTAAAATAGGGACTTTTGATATATAAGTACTGAAAAGGATACTAACAGGAAAACCAAACAAGTGGGTCGGGTGCTTATTCACAGCAAATTTTCAAGTTACCTCTTGATGTCAAGGCAATGCATGTAGGCCAAATCTTATTGAGGTTGTTTTCTCTTCCAGAATTCCAAATATTATGGGAAAAACAAGGTCCTTCCTCCTTGGCATTGGAATTTAAAGATGAACTGCTGTGGGGATTTATTGCTTTCAAAATCACACATTTGAGAAAAGTTGTCAGTCAACTCATGAATCTATTTCCAATAGAAATTTGAAAAGCTGAAGAAAAATATGTATCTTGCTATATTGTTGATTTTGCTATTTAGTAAGAATGTGTGTGACTGCTCTTGTTAGACAGTCTTGGAAGCAAAACAGGAGAAAGATTACGCAGAATACAGTTGATGAGTTTGAACAGTGAACAAATGAGAAGAAACACGCTCCTCATTTATAAAGGAGTATTGAGCTGCTGATGCAAGGAAATTTATCCTCTTCCTGCTATAAATCAGGAGAGTGTAAAAAAGAAATCAGGATGGGGAATGAAAAAATAACAATGAATGTTGTTTTAAAATTGTGTGGCGTTGTGGTGTTAAATTAGACAGTGTTATTGCCCAAGGAGCCATTCGTTCTTTTCCAAAGTAGACGAGGAATGAGAGATGTTAATCTTAATAAGTCTTTCCCCCCCTTTGTTTCTTTCAGGGATCACAGTATACTGAAAAGTACTCAATCAAGAGAAATCTGGGGGAAGCTGGGAACCATCAAGTTATTGAGGCCACACAGGGAGCAGAAGGACAGACGTAGGTAAGATTTTGATCCATTGATCCCACTATTGAGGATGTCCCTAAAAATGTCTTTGTTACTATAAACCCAGATGACAGCAAAGAAGAGCTACAGTGGTAGGTCTTTATTTTAGAAAACAAATCAATACAGTCTAATCAAAGCTTTCTATTGTCATTGTCAGAGTAATAGCAAACAATGCATGCGAGAATCCGAGATAGACATTTTCATCCTGTGTTTGCTAGAGACCAGTGATCAGTACGGAGATGGAGCCTGCTTTGATATTTACATTCTTAGCTGGGCTTATTTAAATTGTTCTTAACAGAGGAAGTCAGCTTACCAAAACAATGTTTTAAATTTATAGCCTTGAAAACAGAAGAGAAAGTCATTCTATTACCTGTTGGGTCAATTCTAATCTCCTCAGAGACCATAGTAAATGCAAGCAAATATTTCTTGATGACACTGGTAGACATAACTCTGAAATACTCTTTTTTAGAGAAACAGATTTCTTTGTGCTGGTGATATGTGTCTATGTATCTATATATCACATATTTCATATTTATAAATATATATATGACAATGGTGCATATATGTATAAATGACACCCATTTGTACAGGTGACTATGAATTCTATCCAAATATTTGTATATACTCATATATCTATATAGTATATATATTGTATGTATCCATATTTATATCTGTATAATGCTTATAGACACCTGTCATGGGTCCTTTAAAAAGGAGGCTTCATTCATATCACAATCTTAAAATTTCACGAAAATGCTGTTATGTTGGTAGGACTTATATTTGAGGCCACTTCAATCTCTTAGGGATGCATTCTCCCTGCCAGAGAGAGACACTGACACCCCCCCACACCCCACCCAACGTTGTAGTTCAGAGGGCTGATCAGAAAACATGGAGCAAGCCTCAGACTGTGTGAAGGGCCTAACATTCTCCTCCCACTCCCAGATTCCCATGAGAACAAAAAGCTCCAAGGGAACAGGGAAGAGTGGAAGATATTAAATTTGGTTTAGGCTCATTGCCTGTTTTTCTCAAAACCAGTACAACTTTATTTTTGATAACCCACAGTAGTTTCGTGTAGACAGTGACGATATGTTCATTTTCATGTATTATCAGAGCATTTTTGCTTTCATGGCCAACTTTAAATTTATTACTGTAGAGAATAACATGTCTTAATTGAAATTACCTTTTATTATGAAGCAATTTATACCAATAACTTTATCAAGAACATTTCTCTTTCTCTATATACAAATAACTACAAAGAAAAAATAGCAAATAAAATTGTAAAATTTAATTTTTTGTTTCAGGAAAATTGAGACTAACATAAAATAATCTATTGAGTCTTTATTGTGGGTGGAGTGTATAGTGGTTTATAAACATAATCCCTTGTAATCCTCACATGTGAGAAAGGTAAGGAAAATATGATTTTTCCCTGTGATAAAAATGCACCTTGCCAAGTGCACACATTTAGCCAGTGGGTGGTGAAGTTAGGATTTGAGCCTAATTTTGTCTGATACTTAAGCCTATGTTCTTGACCAGCTTGGGTAGGAAGATTTGGCAGGAGCTAAAATATTCTGTTTAGATGAGCAAAGTATCGTGTTTTCATCAGGTATTTATAATCAGTGGTTGAAAATACTCATTTTTTTCAAGAACACATTATCCCATATTCTATGAACTCTACAAAAGAGATGAAGATATTTCTGATTCATTTAATAAAAAGTATAACACACACACACACACACACACACACACACACACACACACCCCTCTCCAAAACATTGATAAAAGTAGGACAAAAAGGAGAATCACAGAAATTCATTGAATCACCTGGATATAGAAATGTAGAAATCAACAAAATAGAGTAATACAAGTGATGTTTATTCTAGGAATGTATGAGTAGTTCAATATTGGAACATTTATTAGAATAATTCATAGTCATAGGCTAAAGAATAGAACCCCTCCTTTTTTTCCTAATAGAATTGCAAATAACATTTGATAAAATGCAAATGTATTTCTTTTGAGAAAACACACATACATACAACATAGTAATTTAGAAATAGTGAGATATTATTAAATTGTGAAAAAGCAGTTTCAGGAAAACAGAAAAATGTTAGAGGGTTACCGATTTCATCATTTACAGTTAACATCATTCTTTTTTTTTTTTTTTTAAAGATTTTATTTTATTTATTTATTTATTTGACAGAGAGAGATCACAAGTAGGCAGAGAGGCAGGCAGAGAGAGAGAGGAGGAAGCAGGCTCCCTGCTGAGCAGAGAGCCTGATGCGGGACTCGATCCCAGGACCCTGAGATCATGACCTGAGCTGAAGGCAGCGGCTTAACCCACTGAGCCACCCAGGCGCCCAGTTAACATCATTCTATACATTCTATCCAGTACAACAAATTTAAAAAATAGCTAACATTATTAAAGTTCTTATATATGCTAGAAACTAAATACAAATATTAAATCATTTAACCTTCACAATCCTAGGATATGAGCTAAATAACTTGGCCAAGGTCACACAGCTAGTAAGTGGTAGAGCTGACTAGAACTAAAGTGGTTTAACTCATGTATCTCTCAAAGGTTATAATTTCTAGAAAAGAGGAGACATCTTTTTTACTTAAAAATGTTTACATTTTTCACTAAAAATCCCAAGAAAAGTAAATGAAGGACTATTGGAATAAGAAACTTTATTAAGTGGCTATACAAAAGATAAGTGTGAATAAATCCATTGACTTTCCTATAACAGCTAAAACATGATGAAGAAATCCCATTTATAATAGCAATGAAATATTACAATCAGTAAACTGTATAAGAATGTGTAAGACTTAAATGAAGAAATAATAACATTTATTGAGAAACACAAAAGAAGATTAGCAGTAATGGAGATTTACAATGTATTCCTGGATGAGAATAACAAATACTGTAATTGTGTTGGATTCCCCAAGTTAATTTACAAAGTTAGTGCAATTCCATTTAAAAACAAAGAGATTTTAGTGAGATGTTGGCAAAATGATTACTAAAATTATGTGGAAGAAAGGGAAAACACATTTTTTGGGAAAGAATAATGAAGAAGGAGTTTCATTTCCAAATATTGAAAAAGATTATAAAGTTATAACTACTAAGATGGAATAGTACTTGTTTTTTTCTTTTAAGATTTTATTTATTTATTTGACAGAGATCACAAGCAGCCAGAGAGGCAGGCAGAAAGAGAGGAAGGCAAGCAGGCTCCCTGCTGAGCAGAGAGCCGGACGTGGGGCTCCATCCCAGGACCCTGGGGTCATGACCTGAGCTGAAGGCAGAGGCTTTAAAACACTGAGTCACCCAGGCACCCCAGGAATAGTATTTTTTACTAAAATAGAGACTTAGAGAAACTAACCTTGAAAATTCCCCAGATTTAAGCATACATATTAAGATGTTTAATAAAGACAACATTTCATGTTGGTGGAAGAATATATTACTACTTGAACACAGTTCCAATAGTTGGTTAATGTTAGGAAAAACTCTAAAGTTGGATCTTTTATTCACACAGTATATTATTATCTATTGATTAAAGAAGAAAAAAACAGTGAGACATAACCAGAAGAAAATGGTGAATACTCTTATAATCTTGTCTAATAAGACATCAAAGGTAGAACCCATAATTGAAGCTGGATAGACTTGAATATGAACATATCAAAACGTCTGTAAATATAAGGAGAGAAAAGACTCAAGCAGCATGCTTAGCAATGTGAAATTTGAAAATTATTTTTTCTTGATTTTTTTTTGAATTAATAGATCTGCAGTTTCTTACTAATATTCCAAATACACTACTGTCTGAAGGCTTGATAAAGCAGAGCCCATCCTGGAATAGTAGTCATTTGGTATTGTACCTGCTGTAGGCACAGAGCATTACTGACATTTTTGTAGAGTGAATATATTATTTTTTTTTTAAAGATTTTATTTATTTATTTGACAGAGAGAAATTACAAGTACACTGAGAGGCAGGCAGAGAGAAAGAGAGAAGGAAGCAGGCTCCCTGCTGAGCAGAGAGCCTGATACGGGACTCGATCCCAGGACCCTGAGATCATGACCTGAGCCGAAGGCAGCGGCTTAACCCACTGAGCCACCCAGGCGCCCCGAGTGAATATATTATATGTCTTAGCTAAAAATTCTAGAGATGATTCTAGATTCTAGATTCTAGAAATGACCAAATAGTGATATAGAAATTAGAATTATTCTACCTAAAAGGTCAACTAAATTTGAGTTATACCATCCAAGAGAGTAAGGGATTTCAGCTAGACAGTTTTATAATTCTTAACATATGCCAAGGCATTTCCTTTCAATAGAAGTTATTTACAACATCATTGAGTAATTTTGAATTTATATAATGTGTTAAAATATGTTTTCTCTAATACAAATGAAATCATTATAGCTTCCTGTCTTGGATTGTGGTATAATTGGTAATTGCAGAAGGGTGTCACAATGATCAAGTTTGGAGAGAAGTATTTCCTGTTTTATTATAGACCATAGTACAAGAAAGATTTTCTTCCTCTCCCTCTAGAGTAGATTTGCTCCTTCAATGCTGGGACCCTATGGCAAGTGAGAAAGCAAAGTTAATTGTCATCAATGGACAATGAGATAAAGAAAAAAGTTTTACTTTATTTTAAACATCCAGGTGATATCATCTTAGACCATGACAATTCACATTAATACCAACAAAACAGTGCTTTTCTATCCCCAAACCTATTAGAAAAGTTGCTAAATTACAAGCCCCAAATATCTCATGAGAAAGAGGAAACAGCAGGCCCATGAACTTCCCAGTCTTTTTTTCTGTTCATATCCAGTCCTTCTCAGTGTCTCTGGTCAATGTGTAGACACCTGGCCATTGCTATTCCTCCGGGTCTCTCCTCCTACCCCATGGATTTCTATAGTGGTTCCTCAGCTGACATGGACACTCTCCCCTCCTGCTGCCTCTTCTGCATCTGTGATGGCTTTTTGACTCCAGGGTCAAATTGCCCAGTGTTCCCCCACTCAGCCACCTTTCCCTTCCTTTCTAACCCGACCATTGTCTTTGGATCAGATTTGTTTCTTTGACTCTCTCCAGCTGCCAACTCTAAAGAGGTTTCTCCTCTTATGGAGGTTTCTCCTTCTCTGACATAAGGGCAGGTGGCTTTTTCTCTTAGAAGTCTTGGTCCTAGGGATTGGCTAATAGTCATTACCATTGTCCTTCCTATAAAAACTTTTAGGTACTCATGAAGTTATATCCTTGGCAGATTCATCCATTTATCCTACTGGCTCATGAGACAAGCCTGGAAATGTCTGAATCTTAAAAAAAGAAAAAAAAATTAATCCCACTTAGGTCCTTGCTCTAATACCGTGCTAAACAATTATTTGTTTAAGCATGTATTTTATTTGTTCATAAATATATACTTAGTATGTATATATGGTTGACCATCCTCAGAAAAATGCCTGTAAGTAGACAAAAGAAATGTATAAAATGTTTTCCCCCATAGTAAAAGCGAAAGAGAACCTTAGTAATTTTGTGTTAAGAGTAACAAAACCAAACAAATACAAACCAAAAGATAAAGAAATAAATCTTGTTGATTTTCATGCTAGCTGTCTCCTTTGAAGATTGTTAGAAAACTACTTGTAAGCGGTTAGTTCTGGAGGAGAAAATGGGCAACCAAACAAGTAACAACCAACATACAGACTTACCTGTAAAGGGAGGAAAGAGAGCTTGTACATAGAATAAGATGGTCATTGACAGTTTAACACTAATTGTTAACAATCAAAATCATAGTCATTTATTTTTTGTGGTGTTTGCAAAACTCATTTTCTCATTCCTTGGTTCAGTGAGTATTTACTGAGCACTTATTCCTTTTACCCTGTGCTAGGCTTTGTTGTGAGCAGTGAGGTTACACAGTGGAAGAAACTTTGCAATTCCCCAGAGTGTGGAAACTACCAGAACTGTGAGGAGACTCTAAAGAGAAGTTGACATTTATTTAATAGTTTGGGGAGGTCCTGCAGATGCCATGCTAACTTTCTTCAGTTATGTGAGGGATATCATCTGTTCTGTATGATTGAGAAGGAAAACCAGGTTGAGTGGTTGGGAATCAGAGGAGACCCATTTTTATTTAATCAAAGAAAGAGCTACCTGAAGTTAATAATAAGCTACCTCTGGTCATTGAGATGGTTCTCAATGTTAGGTACCAGTTAGGTACCAGTCAGGTACCAGTAGAATAGGTTAGGTACCAGTAGGTACCAGTAGGATAAAAGACAGCACAAGGAATTAATATATGGGATGGTAAGGGGCTGGGGTTAGAGGGTTGTTCACTAACCTATATCTGAGAAAAAAAGTTCTAGGACCTGTTACTGATATCATTGATATAATAAGGGTTTTCCTGAAGACAATTCAGTGAGAGACTCTAAGGCTGCTTTAGAATCGGGCTTACCAGCTTTATACTTCACTCCTAGACCTTGGCCAAATTTCCTATCTCTGGGCCTTAATTCCTACATCAGACAGATGGGGATAGTACTAGTATTTGTCTCACCAAATGAGATATTTGGTGGTGAGAATTGAATAAAGTAAGTGTAAATGAACTAATTTAAAATGTTTAGCCTGTAATAGACACTTGATAAATAGTACTGTTATAATGGAAACCTAGAGCCTTATCTTGGGAAACACTTGGACAGCCTTAATCCAGAAAATAAAAAGGATACCCATTAATGTAGAAAGTCCCTCTTGCCCTATCCTGGGATTTATAAAAACAAAATCTTTCTAAAATGTGCAGTGAGAAATAGTAAACACATAAACACATACAACATTACAAAGCACACTGGGTCAGTTGTTGCATTTTGTTAGCATTTGCTTATTATTCATCTGTTCTTAGATGCTGGGAAGATTCTTTTTTTTAAGTTCAGTTTCTATCTCTCTGAATTATGCTAAGGGACCTGTATTGTCAGCCTCTGTCTGTTGTATCATAAAGGCTTTTGGACAATGTGTTATGGCCTGTTCAAGGAGATGCTGCTTATGCACACTGGATGACTTTGAAAGTTGCAGGGGCTTTGGTTGCCATGTATGGGTTGCAGTCAGTTCTGGGTTACAGTTATGTACTTGGTATCAACCACCGAACGATTTGAATTACCCATTAAGAAGGCCAGAAGAGGGCGCCTGGGTGGCTCAGTGGGTTAAGCCGCTGCCTTCGGCTCAGGTCATGATCTCAGGGTCCTGGGATCGAGTCCCGCATCGGGTTCTCTGCTCCGCGGGGAGCCTGCTTCCTCCTCTCTCTCTCTCTGCCTGCCTCTCTGCCTACTTGTGATCTCTCTGTGTCAAATGAATAAATAAAATATTAAAAAAAAAAAAAAAGAAGGCCAGAAGAACCTCAGGTGGTTGTCCTAGAGTCCAGTCATGCCAACATGAGCCAATAAAGCAATGAGTGATTTCCTGGAATACCAACTCAGCAGACCCACCGACCGCAGGTCATGTGTACCAGCTGCAATTTACAAGCATTCTGTATGCTTGCTTTTCCAGGCCCGTCTTTGATTAGCTCCACCTCATGTTCTGAAATTTATATCTTGAGACATTTCAGCAACGCAGAGCACAAAATCAACAAAGAATAAAATCCAGTCTTCCTTAGAATGATCACACCTCATTTTATAATATTTGCTTAATCTTTCTTTTTAGAGAAGTAAAAAAAAAAAACCCAAAAGCCTAGAATTTGTGAAGTCTCCTTTTTGAAGCATCTACGCATTTGTGTCTATTGTTCCAATCCACTTTATCATGTTACTCATGTATTTATAAAGGCGACCATTTCGATATTTTGTCCTGGTTTGTGTTTTTAAAATTCACACAAATAATATCACGGTTCTTTTCTCAACATTATGTTTATGAGATCTGTGTAGTTATATATAGTTCTAGCTCTGTTCTCCCTAGTGAAATTTGTGTTTTCCTTGATAAGACATTTGCTATTCACATCTACTGGCTTCCCTTCCTCCCAAATCGGGCTCATGGATGACAGGATGTTATTGCTGGATTAATTAGGAAAAAACATCATTCTAACTTACGTCTTTATATGTTGTCAACACTGAGACCTTTTGAAAATGACAAAACCTAAGCCGGATGGGAAGTCAGGAAAATGTAAATAAACTAAGACTTTCCCAGGCAAATCACAATGGAGAATTTGCCCACAAATGAAAAACAAAATAAAACAAGACAAAACAACAACAACAAAACAAGGCTCTGCGAGGTGAAATGACTTTCTGGGCTACACAGATGGTTAATAGAAGTCCTTGAAATACCAAGCCCAAATCTCAAATTCAAATAGTTGCATGGGGTAAGATAGATAAAGCTTTCTAGCCCATTGTCCTTTTCATCATGTTTTCTTATGTTTAAGAAAGATAGAAGATAATGGCTTCTTAGGGTCACCTCAACAGGGAAATGCCTGATAGCCTGCTTTCAGAATAGTTGGTTACAGTATGACTTTCATCCATCATTTTTCCCCTATGATTGCTCTCTCCCTTGCCCAGGTGAACCTAATTATTGCCTCTTTCCACTGGGTTAGACCTCTGTCCATTTTGTCCCAATAGGTAGGAAAATGTGGTTAGGAAAGTCAGGTTTCACTTTTGATCAGCGGTCACTTATTTTCCAGTTACTTATCAGCTTTGCTTTATTCTATAGTTTCCTTGTTAACAGCTGGCAAGTTAATGAACATGACATGTCTATTTCTGCAATGTTTGGGGGTGCCACGATTGTATGGGAAACAGAGTACTCACTCCCTTGTTAGCCAAGGGTTTTCAGTTCCAACTCAGGCCTGCAGTTCTCTTTAAACATGTTCTCTCTCTGGCATTCTCCATAATAAGGTGGTATTGAATTAGATCATTTAAAGTCTATGGAGTTAGGACAAAGAAGTCATCATTTCATTTTTACTTTAAACTTGTAATACAACTCCTTGGATTAAAGGCTTGCAAATAGTTTTTAAATTTTACTTGTTTCAAATTTGTTTTTGTTTTTACAAGATGTTTTATGCAACTGTAAGGTACATAAAACCAGTATTCTTGACTACCTGCTGAAAATAAAACTTAATTGCTAATGTCCTTTATATAAATTGTATGGTATTCTGAAAGTACAGATTCATCATGTGTTAAGTATCAAGTTTCACCTAAGTAGTTCTTAATAAAATTGATAATTTGATTATTTTACAAATTTGTTCAGCCTATAAAATTCTAATTTACAGATGCTTGAGAACACATAATTTTTTTTTAATTTAACATCAGTCTATTATTCTACTTGGTGAATAGCTTAGAAATTGTAACTACAGTCATAAAAAATAAACATCCTCTGGTAGGGAAGTGTTTGTGCTTGTTTTAAAACACAACACTGGGCACTTGGGTGGCTCAGTTGGTTAAGCGACTGCCTTTGGCTCAGGTCATGATCCTGGAGTCTCTGCTTCTCCCTCTGATTTTCCCCCTCTTGTTCTCTCTCTCTCTCTCTCTCATTCTCTCCTTCTCAAATAAATAAATGAAATCTTAAAAAAAAAAAAAACCTAAAAGGTCAGAGATACAGCTTTTGAAAAGATGAAATCATTGTCAGAGCTGCACATGAACTGGTTATTGTCAGATGACTTCTCTTCACATTGCTGGAAGACGTCATGAATCTCTTAGCTGCTGATTACTATTAAAGTCTTCATGTGTAACAGTTCTGTATGTGTGGATGTTGTGGCTGCAGGGTGGCCAAAAGGACACTGTCCCTCAGTCATATCCACACTGCCGAACTATGAAAGATACTCTTTGGTTTAGTCTGGTTTGTGGTTATATGTTATTTGTCTATTATGTGGAACATGGCTCAACTTTGTGAGCTGACTGCCAGAATGTCCCCCAAAAGGAGCCACTTCACTTAACATTACTACTGTTAGTTTCATGAGTCTGTTGTTAGTATTTCAATGCATATCATAATGTAATCCCATCACAGCAATTGTAATTTCAACAGTACTTAAAATATTCTTTGGCTGTTTTGCTTGTGGCAGTTTACTAGCCACAGTGGCATGTCATTTCAGGTCTCTCTGACACTAAGCGAGCCTTTGAGCGCCACAAAAGATTTGGTGGAAAGAGTACTGAATGTTGGAAGTGAAATCTCTGTACCTTACTTTGCCACCTTCTAGCTGCATGAGTCTTAGTAAGTCACTCAGAGATAGAGCATGTGCAGTGGATCAAATCATTGATTGCCAAATTTCAGTCCTGCTTGTGCCGTTTATTAGCTGTTTGTTCTAGGGCAGTTTACTTAACCTTTCTGTTTCAGTGTTTTCATCTATAAAATGGAACTGACAATAGTACCTATCCTATAGAGTTGTTAAGATTAAATTAACTGGTATTTATAAAAAGTCTTAGTGCCCATATAACTATTTAATAAAATTTTGTGATTGGACGTCATTGGGTTTAATTTCTATGAGAGTATCTCCAGTTGGAAGATTGTATCATTTAAAGTTTCTGTTTCTTGCCTTTTTTTTTCAACACACCTTTAACTCATTAAATTTATGCTATTGAAAACATTGTTTCTGTACTGAATATTAGTGGCTTTGTGGTTGAACATGGATGATTTTTTTTTTGTGAGGCTCAAACCCACAACCCTGAGCTTAAGAGTCATACACTCCACCAACTGAGCCAGCCAGGTACCCCTGTCATTTGTTTTAAATTAAAGCACATATGTATAACTAAAGAATTGTTTTTAAATCTAGGCAAAGTATCTCTCCATCTCATAGTGGTATACACTGACATCTCTATAATTGGGCTTAGAACTTGTTTTTTGCACTGTGTAGACATTTTGTTTATCTTCTGAAGGGTTAATGTCATTTATTTCATTTTTCAATTCCTGTCTCTATAAATGTGCTATTAGATGGCAAGCTGTGTGGAAAACTGAATTTGATGATTGCTTTTCACCTCTGTAGTATCAGTGAAAATATTCCACTGTCTCTCAGGTTTCTTTATTGCAGGTTGGTACAGTGTTTCTGTCTTCTTAAGCGTCTCACACGTACATGACTCTTTGTTAAGGAACTCGCAATATCTTTTAATTAAGCTTGAAACCTATTAAACTGAAATATTTTGTAGGTCATAGAGCAGTCTAACAACAGAATAAGAGCTTTTTGGTAGAGGGATGAATTAGTTTGTTCTTTAAAGACAGGAAAGCAACGCCTGCCAGAGTAGAAGAGGCTACTGACATTGGCATTTGTTTCAGTTGATGGAAAAAAATCTAGTCAAGCTAGTGGGCTTATCTAGGGAGGATGATGACAGCTCCAGGAGGCTGTCCTGACAGGCAGGGGGTCGGAGTCCAGGAAGACCAGCCAGGTGCAGCAGATGGTATCCCAGCAGGTGGGTGTGCCATGGTGACACAGAGTCTGGAAGCAGGTGATATCCAGGCAGATAAACAGAGAGGTCTGATCACAGATAGTGGGGCCCCAGGGTTAGGGCTGGGGTTGGGGCCTGAAATTCAGGCCCTGGGAAAACCGGGTAGACTAGTGTACAGGTCTGTTTTGGAGGGAATAGGGTACTATTTCAGGGCATTAAAGCAGAGGCTCTGTTATGGGGGCATGGAGGAGAGGCCTCAGAGTAAAGAGGACTTGTGAAATCTTGAATCTGGGAGTTGTGTGGCTTGGAGGGAAGCAGGAGCAGGAAGCCAGGCAGGTCTTTATAGGTACTGACTTTGATAGTCCTTGGTATAGACTCATGTGACTGTCTTTTGAAAACTGAAAAACTCAAGCATGTTATTATTAAACTGTGGTTTATTTCTAATGAGTTAGATTAGAAGGCATCTTTGATGTAATGAACCTTGCCATTGTTGTTTTTAGTTTTTAGTTTTGTTTTAAGGCTTTCAGATAAGATTGAATTCCATGCAGTTGGAACTGCTCACATGGGGCCTAGGTTAAGTGAAACATACAATGTAGAGGTGTTGTTATTCCTTCCTATCCTTGGATTTATTCTAAGAGGTCATATATCCGAGAAGAGTGTAAAAATGACAGGATTAGCAAGTAGGTGGTTGTTTTTTGCTAAGATTACTTGAAAGGGAGGAGAAAACAGTGTAGAAGTGGCTGAAATTAATATCCTTACAACTACATGGAGTGATCACTGGCCTTGCCCTGGCAATCATCATTTAGGGGAATTCGGGCCAACTTACCTTACTTGGAAATGTTCAGCATCAAACTAAAACCTCTACTTCCAAGGACTAAAAGAGGAAATGGGAAATTGCATCTTTTGTCTGTGTCTTAGCTTTTAACAGTTTTATGCTAAGATTTCCTTAACTATTATGAAATTCCAAAGCCTCAGTCATTATTTCTCCAAGTACTGTTTTCAATAGAAGAAAATCCATGGTTCTTTCTAATAGATATTCTTTATCATGGTGAATATTGTCTAGAGAAACTTTGCATTTATTTATCAAGTGAGATGGCTAGTTGATTGCTAATAGTGAGTGTTTGGTAATGGTGAGTGGTGCCATTCCGATTTTTACCACTTGATTCCTGCTCATGAATCCTCGCTGTGGGAGACAGAGTATTATACATTAAATGTTGATTTGGAGCATATGTAACCTATTGAAGGATCTTGCCAGAGCCCGGCCCGGTGCTGCCACCTCTCTAGCATGGTGACTAAATCTTCAAAGGCCAATTCCACTGTTGCATCATGCCATCTGCTTCAGAGTGATGGAGGACGTGGTATTTCCAGTGAGTGAGTATTGCTGATCATTTGCTGTGAACTCCTTGATCAGAGGCAATGTTGTGTGGAATATCGTGAGTAGAGAAAACATTCTATAAATCCATGGATGCTAATTTGGGGAGAAATAGGGCCTATAGAGAAAGAAGCTCTATATCCAGAGTATGTGTTATGGTAAGAAGAAAATGTGGCCTCTTCTGTGGTGGAAGCAGATAGCTGGCTGAGCTTCCTAGGGAATGGTGCCGTATTAGGAACTCAGTGTACATCTGCTGCTGGCCGATTGAGTACTCAATGGTGGCTGTAGCCAAGTTGGCCTGGTGAGTGCAGTCTCTTGTAGCTGAGCTTATGTATCATCATCACCTCTGCTACGAGGGCCACTGTTCATGAGTCCATTGGGCAATGACAGCCAGGGCTGTGGAGAGAGGCCCAGTATCCACACAAAGGGTCATTCTACCCATTTGATTATTAAAATCTTCCTCTGCTGAGGGCAGCTTCTGGTCAACATTCACATGGGACACAAACATCTTGTTTGCTGCCCATTCAGAGTGGTCTGAGTACCAATACACCTCTTCCCCTAATTTCCTTATTACCAGTAATCTGAACATTTTCTTTCCAAATTACTGACCATTCAGTCAAAGCATTTGCCACAGTCTAAGCATCAGGATAGTTTTACATCTCTGGCTATTACTCCTTCCGAGCAACATGGACACCCGGCTGCACTGTTGGAAGTTCTGCCCCCTGGGAGGGTTTCCCTTCACCGTTGTGCCTCCAAGATACCTGAGAAAGTCCTGCAGTGAAACAACTGCCCACTTTCAGGTGGGACCTTCATACTGCACAGAACTGCCTAGAAACCAGGCCCAAGTTTCTCTTCTGTAATTGGCTAGCTTTAGGGACGTCCTCATGAGACAGTAGTGTATGGACTGAGAGAGATTAAGTTACGTAGCCGGAGTGTGGGCCATGGGCATTTGAGTCACTTAATCCTGTAATTTATTTATGCCTTCATGCCTGCTTGAACCTGTTCCCATATATGCCTCTTCCAGCTGATACTGGAGTGCTGCTGCTCATGCCCAGGTTTATGGCTTGCTGGGTCAGCAACCATGTGATAAGTAGCCTAGGTGTCTTGGCAATTTGGTAGCCCATGACAAGGTGTTTATTTTCTTCCAAGGCCCCATAGTAAGCCAAAAGCTGTTTCTCAAAAGGGGAGTAGGTATCTGCAGAGGAAGGGAAGGCTTTATTCCAAAAGCTCCAGGGTTTGCATTGTAATTCACTAACAGGGTTTGCCACAACTCCAGACAACGTCCCTGCCTGCCACTGGCACTCATAGGCTGTGAGAAAGATCAACCATATGACTTTTTGTCAGTACAATACATTCTCAGGGGGAGTTGGTCTCCCCTTCATTCAAAGGGTTCTAGGTCTGTAAAATAGGTCAAGGCTAGGGATTGTTTGAGAGATCATGACACTGTTTTGATGACTAAAGAGAAATGTCTGTTCATTAGCCCTAGAACACTTAGGCTTATTTGGATCAACTATTAGATAACCCATCTATTGACGAGGGGGCACCATGATCACCTACCCAATGCCATTGGTTTCTCTCTGCAAGTCAGACTATTCTTAGTTTTGGCTTTGCTGTCCATTATGGTAACCACATCTACTTTGTCTTTGAAGACTAAGTGCTGCCACCTGTCCCTGGCATCCAATTTTCCTCATTGTATTTAGGGAATCCAGTTCAGTGGCAGAAATTCTCACTGTAATTTCTGACCTATAAGAGTGACCCCAGATTTCTTCAAGGGTACTGTAGCTCCCCTCACAAATGCATTTCTCAGGTCATAGTGAAGCTGTGTCCTTTGGGTTCTCCTTGGGGAGGTAAGCAGGTATTACATAATAAGATACTTTAACAATTATTCTATAATTATTCTATAATTGTTAAATTGTATAATACCAAGGCAATCAGTTCTGGCCTTTTGATTTCATTTAATGTTCATGTTTCAACCAACCAACCAAAATGTTAGACTTTTTTCTAACCCTTGAACTAAAACATTGAACCCAGAATCTGCTTAGGGAACCCATATCAATAAACTCATTCTGATCCAACTTTATGTTTTCTGCCACAGTTATCCAACAAGTTAGAAAAACAGTGCTTCTTATTTGGTATGTAGCATGCTTTCTCACAGCCCACACTTTGCACCTTGCGCTTCGGATTTTTTTTTTTTTTTCCCCCAAAGAGAGGTAGCTGTAGTGACTTTTCCTCAACAGATTTTCTCACCTTCCAGAAAATCACCTTATTTGAAGTCTGTGTCTATTAGTGTCTTTAAATTACACTTTAAGAAGTGTCAGTGCTATTAAAATATCCTTAAATGGGTCAGTCTTGATCTTTGGGTCCAGGAGTCTTTTCCATTGTGTTCATTTATTGCTGCCTATTGAGGGCTGATTCTTTTAACAGGTTTGGAATTTAGTTTTGTTTATCTAAGAATTCTAGAACTTAAAAATTCCAGAAAGCAGGCCCCTGCGTAGTTGAGTGTTTAAAACATACTTCAGAAAAAGAAGGTTGATATGTGACTAAAATTCTATCTCTTCTGAGGGAACCCTTCCTCTCCTTCAATTCCTAAAAAAAGTTCAGTTGTCAGTCACAAAACAAAGTGACAGGTCCTCCTGGATTGTTTTTTCCAGGTGACGAGAACCTTTAGCCAAGCTTGTGTGACTTGTTTATTTGAATAATGATGTGTGTTAGGCCACTCTGGATTCTTGCATATGCTCTAGTGGCCAAAAGGTAGGAAATAAATTGCTCCAACAGGATTTCAGTTGCAATCTATGGCTGTGAGATTTTTGTAGGAAACCTTGAAGGCAGCTTATCTGATGTGTTACAGTTCAAACTGAGGGATGACAGGGGAGTCAGCAGGGTTGGGGTGTAGGAAGGAATGGGAGGAGGAGGAGTCTAGTTTCAAAACATGTACTTTTCCCTCTATATTAAACTCCCTGTGCCATTTAGTACAACTGAATAGGGTTGTTTGAAGAAAAAAAATTGGGGTGTGGGGTACTTCCCGGTAATGATCAGCAGCCCTCTCTTCCACTGGGTGCCTTTCCCCATCTCTATGTATGATCAGCGGGACATTACCTGTGTTTTAATTTAGACCAGATTATTTTAGTGCTTGAGGACATCCAAATTCCCTCTGTCGCCTCTCCTAGACTTGCCCAAGCTCAACTCCTGATGTTCTGTTCTGGCAGTGTGATGTGGTATGAGGAATTTAAGCTCTGGGGACTAACTAGTTATACCAGGATTGGAATTCTTCTATCTTGAGAGATTAAATTTTCTAAACTGTTGTTTTCTCATAAGGAAAAAATGGAGATAATTCAGATTATGTTGGAATAAGATCATGTGTGTGAAAAGTGCATGGTACAGGGTAGGCACTTAACAGAAGGTATTTTTCTTGATGTTATCCCCTACTTTACCTTTTGAACATAAAAATGTGGACAAACATGTATACACAAAGGATGGAGATGAGAGATGTCATTCCAGACATTTCCTCTAGTCCTTCAGCTGTGTCTCCATAATTTATATTCTGAAGGCAAACCCATAATCATTACTTTTACCTCGAGAATGTTACTTGTATTAAAAGACATTTATTGAAAGTCTACTATGTTCAGGGTTGTTAGCCAAGGCTAAGGAGAACCATGAATACCAACTGGCATTATTGTGTGATTATACATGTTAAGAATGTAGACTACATTTTGGTATTCTCTCCTCACACTCTAAAAACAGATGTAAGCCTTGTTCCCAGTTATCAGTGTTCTGTTTTTCTGTGTTGATTTACTCATAACCTATTGGAATATATTACATTATCTTTAAAAATGTTATACTCTCTCACAATTCAGTCTTGGGAAAAGAAATTTTGACATCTGAATACTTTAGATTTATTTTTCTTGTGTACAAGAAAAACATGGCTCATGTCAGTTTCCCTTTTTGTTTATACTGCTAATATGGTAAAAAATCAAAATAACTTTTGGTCTCCATGTTTCCTTTCCTGCATTTCACTCAGGAATTTTAAATTCTTACCTACAAATACTATATATTCAATAAAAATATATTGAGGGCCTACTGGGGCCTAGGGACAGGGAACAGAAGTGGAAATGGTATCCGCTTTCATGGAGGAGGTAATAGTCTAGCAGAGAAGACAGACAAACAGGAAATATACAGCTACTAATCGTGACGAGTATTATGGAAAAAATATAAGTTATTGGAGAGAGTAGACAATGCTTAACAGTGCTAATAAAAGTAATTTAATTTTTTTAAAAGTCTGTATTAGAAAGTTCCTGGGAAAATAGTCATTTGAGCTTGATTCTACCTATAAAACAGTCAGGAAGAAACAATTATTTATGGTCTGTCCAGCTGTAGGACTTTGAAATTTAGAAACCTAAGAAGGTACTTATTTTCATATTTTTTTCTGCCCTTGATAGTTATTTGTCTTCTGTGGTATTATGAGGTTTGTTTGCCTAGGTACATAATATTGTTAGTTTTTCTTTTTTCTTTTTCTTCCTAACTAGGAATCTTCAGGTTTAACACCTGCAAATGTTTATACCTAAAAACAACAGTTGGTTATTGAGCTATTGTGTAGTCAGGAGAATCTGACCAGGGTAATGTTTATCTCCATTAAATAATAGATCTAGAAAATCTGTTATATAAAAGACTATTGTGTTATAGACATTATGTCATCAAATTTTCAATGCCTTTTTAAAGATGAATAGCAATAACATAAACCTCACTTTTATTTTAGGTGGACTGAACACTAAGACCTCAAGCATATTCCTAAATAATTGGAAAGAACCAGTTTATGGAAAATTAGATGAAATTTGTTTACTTAGATTTTTAAATGTAGTGCTTGAATTTGAGAAGAGTAAATAAGTCCTGGCTATTGTGGTACGGAATTGCTCCTATAACCTCAGGAAAAGCTTTTTAGCCACACTCACTCATCAGTGCTGAGACTTGTCCCCAGGCATCCTTATCACCTGGCTGGTTCTCATTCCTCCGAGCCTGACCCCAGAGGGCAGCAGGACCAGAGGAGCTTGAGCTTTACCCCGACAGCCAGCTAGGAGAAGTGCAACTGGGAGGTGGGAAAGGGTCAAAGAGGTTGATGGAGGACCCTGGACTCCCAGGAGTGAAAGAGAAGGGAAACAAGGGCATCCCTCAATTGTAGACGTGGTACTGACGGTGCAGAGAGAGTGGACGGTGCAGAGAAAGAACTGGCATATAGGCAAAGATGTATCAGTGAAGACAAGGTCGCGGGACCCACGCATTTGCCCCACGGTGCTGTTGGTATATTTGGCACGTGCATCTCTACCGAGTTTGCCTCAGGGTGCTGTCTCTGATCTCTCCACCTGATTTAGACTGTCCTTGAGTTCTCATTTTCCCCTTCATAGCCTTCATCAGAACTGTAGATTAGTAGGATATTGTCTTAATTCTTGATCACATTACCCACCTTCAGGGTCTAATTGTTCATATAAGCAGTGGGTGACAATCAAAGCTTTTGATTAGTTGCTCTCAGCTTCCCCCTTTGTCCACTAGGACTTCAGTCTAAAAGTGCTGCTCTTGGTTATTTCTTCATTTGGCGTTCTCATGAGCATCACTAACATGCTTGGAAATGTTAGTGTTGTTGGTTTTTTCTTCAGAAAAATCATTCAGTCGGCTTGCAGTTAGACATTGGTGACTGTTCCCATCCAAAATGCAGCTGTTCATCCTTACAGAGTGTCACCATTCGTGTTACCGTTGTTAATTATTTTTATTTGATGTTAAGATGATATTTTAGAGCTAATTTAGCTTTTTTTGAGGCTAATATGGAGAGTTGTTATTGAGGGGAGTTTATGAGTGACTGATTACAGAAGTATTTGGATTGTCTCTTGTTTTGGGCTTATCTGCATCCTGCTTCCTTCTTTTCCATAGTTAAGCAAGAGCTTCTTAGGATCTTTCTTACATTGGTGTTTTCAACAAACTATGTTGACATTTATTGAGCTCTTTTTTGCAACTGTGTGTTTCTAAGCTTTGAAAGATGAGGGAGTAATTCAACTTAAACACTAACTTTGAGCCAATCTTAGTGTACTCAGCCAGTAAAAGTTCTCGGTCCAGCTTCACAGCTGCAGGAATCTGAAGCTCTTGCTAGAGCAAGTAAGGGAAATGAATAAATATAAGAGGCTTATCGATTATCAGATATGTGGTGATGTATATGATAACCCCAAAGAAATGCTCACAAGTACTTTTTAAAAAAATATTTATTTATTTATTTTACAGAGTAAAAGAGAGAAAGAGAGCAGAGGGGAGGGGTAGGGAGGGTGGGGCTTGATCTCACAACCTTGAGATCATAAACTCAACTGAAATCAAGAGTTTGTTGCCATCAAGGTGCCCCTCACAAATCCTAATTCTTGGCTGTTGTCCTGGATCTCTAGATTAAGTTCCTTACATCCTTACATGTTGATTAGGATATACATTAAATTTACTAATCTTTCATGTAAATTTCAAATTTAAAAATGAGCCTGGAAACAAACTTTGTGAAGTAAGAATTGTTAGAAATATTATATAGTTCTAATTTTCTGGAGGTTGCTGAAATAGTTTTGGAAAAGGTTAGTTTTATGCTGGTCCTGGAGTTATTAGTAGAAAATGTTAGATATAACTTATATTTGCAGAAGTGGTTTGGGTGAAGTCATTTCTATGGTGTCTTGACAACACCTTGCATTTAGGCACTGGATTAGCTATGTAGTTATGATAATTGAATAATCCTTAGTAAATAATATTGGCTTAGGTTGTTGAATCCTTTAAGACTGACATAAGTATTATCCTTTGAGATACAATAAATCCAATTGCCTGATGTCTAACTTTTCAATAATTGCCTTCATTCATTTATAAAGTCATTTGTTCTTTTTCCAAGCTTGCAATTATTGCTCTCATTATGATGTAATGCGCATATTACTATAGAAATTTAATGAAGTTGGAGTTCAAGCGTGACTTTACCTTAGTAGTGGGGAACCTCTATGCAGAACTCTTTCTAAATTAGGGAGTACCTCATGTTCTTGGCGAGAGCAGATCTGACTCGGGACCATCACTGGCTGCTACATCTTTTTTGCCTTAAATCTGGAACCAGGGGTCATTGAAGACAGGGGTGTGAAGAAAACGTGGGTTTCTTTGATAGGGAAGTTCTCAGCATTCATTCTTATTTTTTAAATTTCTTTTCAGCGTAACAGTATTCATTGTTTTTGCACCACACCCAGTGCTCCATGCAATACGTGCCCTCCCTAATACCCACCACCTGGTTACCCCAACCTCCCACCCCCCGCCCCTTCAAAACTCTCAGATTGTTTTTCAGAGTCCATAGTCTCTCATGGTTCACCTCCCCTTCCAATTTCCCTCTGCTCCCTTCTCCTCTCCATCTCCCCATGTACTCCATGTTATTTGTTATGCTCCACAAATAAGTGAAACCATATGATAATTGACTCTCTCTTATTGACTTATTTCACTCAGCATAATCTCTTCCAGTCCCATCCATGTTGCTACAAAAGTTGGGTATTCATCCTTTCTGATGGAGACATAATACTCCATAGTGTATATGGACCTCATCTTCCTTATCCATTCGTCCATTGTTCTTCCCACAGTTTGGCGACCGTGGCCATTGCTGCTATAAACATTGGGGTACAGATGGCCCTTCTTTTAACTATATCTGTATCTTTGGGGTAAATACCCAGTAGTGCAATTGCAGGGTCATAGGGATTATCTATTTTTAATTTCTTGAGGAATCTCCACACTGTTCTCCAAAATGGCTGCACCAACTTGCATTCCCACCAACAGTGTAAGAGGGTTCCTCTTTCTCTACATCTTCTCCAACATATATTGTTTCCTGCCTTGCTAATTTTGGCCATTCTAACTAGTAGAAGGTGATATCTCAATGTGGTTTTAATTTGAATTTCCCCAATGGCTAGTGATGATGAACATTTTTTCATGTGTCTGATAGCCATTTGTATGTCTTCATTGGGGAAGTGTCTGTTCATATCTTCTGCCCATTTTTTGATATGATTATCTGTTTTGTGTGTGTTGAGTTTGAGAAGTTCTTTATAGATCCTGGATATCAACCTTTTGTCTGTACTGTCATTTGCAAATATCTTCTCCCATTCCATGGGTTGCCTCTTTGTTTTGTTAACTGTTTCCTTTGCTGTGCAGAAGCTTTTGATCTTGATGAAGTCCCAAAAGTTCATTTTCACTTTTTTTTTCCTTTGCCTTTGGAGACATATCTTGAAAGAATTTGCTGTGGCTGATATCGAAGTGATTACTGCCTATGTTTTCCTCTAGGATTCTGATGGATTCCTGTCTCACCTTAAGGGCCTTTATCCATTTCGAGTTTATCTTTGTGTACGGTGTAAGAGAATGGTCGAGTTTCATTCTTATACATATAGCTGTCCAGTTTTCCCAGCACCATTTATTGAAAAGACTGTCTTTTTTCCACTGTATATTTTTTCCTGTTTTGTTGAAGATTATTTGACCATAGAGTTGAGGGTGCATATCTGGGCTCTCTGTTCCACTGGTCTGTGTGTCTGTTTTTATGCCAGTACCATGCTATCTTGGTGATCACAGCTTTATAGTAAAGCTTGAAATCAGGTAACATGATGCCACCAGTTTTATTTTTGTTTTTCAACATTTCCTTAACAATTTGGGGTCTCTTCTGATTCCATACAAATTTTAGGATTATTTGCTCCAGCTCTGTGAAAAATACTGGTGGAATTTTGATCGGAATGGCATTAAAAGTGTAGATTGCTCTAGGCAGATAGACATTTTAACAATGTTTATTCTTCCGATCCAAGAGCATGGAATGGTCTTCCATCTTTTTGTGTCTTCTTTGGTTTCTTTCATGAGTGTTCTGTAGTTCCTCGAGTACAGATCCTTTACCTCTTTGGTTAGGTTTATTCCCAGGTATCTTATGGTTCTTGGTGCTATAGTAAATGGAATCGATTATCTAATTTCCCTTTCTGTATTTTCATTGTTATTGTATAAGAAAGCCACTGATTTCTGTACATTGACTTTGTATCCTGCCACGTTACTGAATTGCTGTTTGAGTTCTAGTCGTTTGGGGGTGGAGTCTTTTGGGTTTTCCATATAAAGAATCATATCATCTGCGAAGAGAGAGAGTTTGACTTCTTCATTGCCAATTTGGATACCTTTTATTTCTCTTTGTTGTCTGATTGCTGTCGCTAGGACTTCTAATAGTATGTTGAACAAGAGTGGTGAGAGTGGGTATCCTTGTCACGTTCCTGATCTCAATGGGAAGGCTGCAAGCTTTTTCCCATTGAGGATGATATTTGCTGTGGATCTTTCATAGATAGATTTTATGAAGTTCAGGAATGTTCCCTCTATCCCTGTACTTTGAAGCGTTTTAATCAGTAACAGATGCTGGATTTTATCAAATGCTTTTTCTGCATCAATTGAGAGGACCATATGGTTCTTCTCTTTTCTCTTATTGATTTGTTCTATCACATTGATTGATTTGCGAATATTGAACCATCCTTGTAGCCCAGGGATGAAACCCACCTGGTCATGGTGGATAATCTTTTTAATGTGCTGTTGGATCCTGTTTGCTAGGATCTTGTTGAGAATCTTAGCATCCATATTCATCAGTGATACTGGTCTGAAATTCTTTTTGGTAGGGTCTTTGCCTGGTTTGGGGATCAGGGTAATGCTGGCTTCATAAAAAGAGTCTGGAAGTTTTCCTTTTCTCAGCATTCATTCTAATTGCACCTTTGCCTCTATACTTTGTCACAAAATACTTTTATTTTTATTTCAGAAAACTGTGATAATTCATTAATTAATTATATAATACACAATTCGTCAATTATGTATTATATAATAATTATTTGTCATAATTATTATATTTATAATATATAATTATATAATATATAATTACTATATAATATAATATATATTTAACAATTAATATATAATATAATGTGTGATTAATAATATAAATTATTTATATTATTAATTATTTATACATATGTATAATTATTTTTAGACAGGGAGAGGAAGGGAAAGGCATGGACAGAGGGAGAGAATCTCAAGCAGACTTCCCGCTAAGCACAGAGCCAGACATGGGGCTCCATCTCACAACCCTGAGATCATGACCTGAGCTGAAATCACGAGTCAGACGCTCAACTGACTGAGCCACCCAGATGCCCCTTAATGAGATATTCTAATGAATGGATTTGGTCAGCTTTGAATTGGGTAAAGCATGAAAAATTCAGTATTATAAGCATAAGGCACTAAATTACTAAAGACAAATGGAAGAGTTTATATTCCACAAGAGAGTGGAGTGAAAACAAATCAGGTTGCCATCAATGGATTTCTTGTCCAGGAATTACTCTGGGTCTGCCGTGGAAAAGAATTCCAGAAATATGTTAGTACCGAGTCCCATCCAAACACGCTAACCTAACCCTTCTGTTTTTATTGCTTTGATACATCTAAGTGTATCACAGTGGTGAAGCTCATAGAGAGAGGCTTCTTTGGGGAGCAAAGTCAGGAATGGGTCAATTTTAGTTCACCAAAGTTCTAGGAAAGTTTTTGTCCCCAGAAGATGAGAAGTACCAATAATATTTGGTTAGTGTGTTTGAACTGGACTCAAGACCTGAGGTTGAATCTTGACCATGGCACCAACCAGCTTGTGGTTTGGGCAACCTCTCCTAGCCTCAATTTTCTCATCAATGAAATGAGGATAATCATATCTATCTTCAGGATTTTAGGAGGACTGTGATAATAACTCAGATTAGTTACCTAGCATATTTCAGTTGCCCGGTAGAAGTTAATTTTATTATATGTTTATGCCTTAGCCAGAGTCCCACCAGAAACAGGCCTTGGAACAAAGTATGGAAATACTGTAACTATACTTTTCTTCTTTGGCTTATTACTTGAAAAAGCCACAATAAAAACAAGCCTAATAATTGGAAATAATTGAGGGGAAAACAGACTAACAGACTGTCTGCTTATCTATAAGTTGAGAATTGTGGTATCTGATTTACAAGAATATTATGAGGATTAGATGAATTAACATGTGTAAAGGCTTAAAACCATGTGTAACACACACAGGAATGGCTCAACAATATTATTATTATTACAACATTGTTAATATTATTAGTACTATTATTGTTACCGTAGAGTAGGGGTGAAGGTCAGGCTCTGTGGTCAGGGGGAACTAGGTTTATACCCCTAAACTTGCTCAATGGTCCACCCTGTGGCTTTACTTAGCCTTCTGATATTAGCCTCATCTATAAAATGGAGAGGACAATAGTTTGTCTGCAGTTGGTCTGTTAGAGGATGGAAGCAATGAAATCGAATTTAGCACAGTTCCTGGCACATTCAAAGCACTTTTTAATGTTAGATGTTTATATTAACAATGATATTTGCTCATTTATTTACCACTCTGACAAATTTTTATGAAGCACCTACTTACCATCTGCCAGGGACTCTCTTAAATACTGGGAACATAGTGTTGAATACAATAGAATCATAGCCTAAAGTTACTAATATTTTATAATATTAAACAGTAAGCTCTATTTAATATTTTTAATCAAAGCAATGTTTTCATGAGGAACAAAAACTAGACTTCACCAAAGAGAAGTCATATGGACTATATAAATGAATAAAATGTTTTTATCTGCATATTATTTACATGGAAATAGATACTTCTAAATACTTTAAGTTAACTTGTTTACTTGACAAGTTTGAAGATCTTTACTTCTTATTAGAATTTTATTTACTCCATAAATGTACATAGCAAAATTAATGAGACTATATATATATACATAAAATATACTTGAATGTAGTTTTAAATTTCAAGCCATAGAGTTATTAAATATTTTCAAAATTATTGATATCAAGAATATTCAGCCCTTACCATGCTGTTTCCCTCAGAGATTATACAAAACTTAATTATGGTTTTAAAAGACATTGTGAATCATGAATCTTTTGATAAATCAAACAAAGTGTGAAATCATTCTGCAAGACTATTTGGCTGTCATATGATTTAACTATAGGTACTTGGCTTACTTTTTTTCCACACAAACACTAAGTAAGCTTTAACTCAGTAGAAGGGTATATTATTCTGTCTCCTTACTGTTCATGGCAAGAATTCCACGTATTTGAAAGAAGTCATATTCTTAACTAACATCTAAAATTCCAATTTCGTGAACTCTCTGTCTCAAACTTTTTTTGGGCGAGTTGTCTATGTACAGACTGGCATTGATTAAATGAAATAGCAAGAGGAAAATCTGTAAATGCAAAAGAAGTAATTTCAAAATCTATTAGCTGAGAGATTTCTGCTCAGACTATTTTTGGAGGACACGAGTAAGGAAAAAAGTAAGATACAAGAAACTTTAAAATAAAAAGGCAGAGAACGACAGTCATTTGAGTCATTTTCAAAATAGAAAACACTGCGCAAAAGAAAAAGAAAATGAGAAAAACATTTATCCTGCCCAGCATATTAAAATATTCTGAAAGAACACGAAAATTAATTATGTACTTCAGTTTGCCTTTACAAATCAGCTAGAAATGTCAAATTTCTGGATGAATGAGAAAACTAAACACTGAATCATTTTGCAGGTGTTTTCTGAACACAGCAGAACCCAGAGGATTCTGGCACGCGTAAGATAAGCCTCACAAAACATGGCCCATTTTTCATACTCGTAGGCACACTGTTGTTGACAACATGGTCAGGACCAAAAAAGCCCATCTTGGGTTATGGGCTGAAAGACAGTCTAATGTGGTAAAAAGAACAATGGGGAGGCGCTCAGAAGACCTGATCTAATTCTGCCTCTGCTCCGTACTTTGGCAACTTTTTCAGGAACTATGGCATAGAGGGCCTCTGTTCTGAAATTAGAGAATTGAGATTAGAGAGTTAAATATATTCTTCTCTAAGGCTCCTTCCCACTCTAGCATTCTGTAGCTCTGTGATTGGTTGTTCTCTTAGAATCTAAACCATAGACGTAGTCACATCCTCCTTGCATAAAGTTCATGGCAAAGAGAGCTTGCTATATGTTTAGAACAGTAATCACTGGAAAGCATGAAAGGCTTGAATATCTTGAAATTAAATAACTTCATGGTTACTTATGCCAAAAAATTCTGGTTCCATCAAGCACAAATTCTTTTTTTTTATTTATGTATTTTTGTATTTATTTATTGATTGATCAAAATAAGATAAGGCAATCCCCTCGCCATACGATTTTAGGCTCAAAAGGATGATTGTATCTATGATTCCGGGACCAAAGAGAGCATGCTTTTGTATGGAAATGTGTGACTTCTTCAGGAAAACAGTTTTGGACATGAGCTGTAAAAAGAGGAGAAAATCTCAGTGATTTGTGCATTCCTGCAATCACTTACCTAAAACACTTACCCCTTTAATAAACTTTTCTATATATGAACATTTAGACTTGTAGATTGAATATTCATATTAGATATTTTTTACTATTTTAGAAAAATAATCAAAAGAACATATACAAGGTATATTAAATGTAGCAAAAGGGCATCCTAATTCTACATTCTCATTTTCAAAAAAAGAATCAAGTTCAAGTTGAGATCTGTTTTTCCAAAATTCTTTAAGAATAAATGACTGTATGGATAAACTTGGGTGGCACACAGCACACAAATCCTCCCTCATATTAGTATTCGCACTGAACATTAACATCCTCTGAGCATGTTTTGCAGTAAATTTAATGTTGTTTTACGTTGTTGTTGTTGCTGTTGTTATTGTTGCTGTGTATTAGAGATGGAGGGAGAGAGGTGGGGGTGGGGCAAAGGGAAAGGGAGAGAAAGAATCTTAAGTTCTTAAGCAGTCTCCATGCTCAGTGTGGAAACGGATGCGGGGCTGGATCTCACGATCCTGAGATCATGCCATGAGCAGAAATCATGAGTTGGACACTTAACTAACTGAGCCACGCATGTGCCCCAGTAAGTTTGTTTAACTTAAAAAAAAAAACTTCGCTGACATTAAATTCACATACCATAAAAGTGATCCATTTGAAATATGCAGAGCCATTTGAAATATATCGATTTGAGATATACAGTTCTAGTATATTCATACCCCATCACCACAAACAGCTTTAGATCATTTTAATCACCACAAAGAGAAATTCTAAAGCTGTTAATGTGACTCGCCAGGTCTCCCCCAACCATTCTCTCCACACCAGCCCTAGGAAACCACAAATCTACTTTGTTTCTATAATTTAGCATATTTTGGGAATTTTATATAAATGGAAACATACATGTGTTTTGTTTCATTCAGCATAATGTTTTCAGGTTTCATCCATATTATATCATGTATCAGTACTTCGTTCCTTTTTTATTGCTGAATAACATTCAATGGTGAAGACGGACTACATTTTGTTTATGCATTCATCAACTGATATTTATGTTGTTCCCACTTTCTGGTTATTATGAATGACATTGCTGTGAAGGAATGTTAAAATGTTATGCCTGTATATGTTTTCAGATGAGTATATGATTTTTTTTCTCTTGGGTATATGCCTGGGAGTACAATGGCTGGGTCATATAGTAACTATGTTTAACAATTTGAGGGATTGGCAAACTATTTCCCAATGAGGCTGCACTACTTCACATTCTAACCAGCATTAGATAAGGCTTTCAATTTCTAATATCCTTGCCAATACTTGTCATTGTCCAGTCATCCCGCTATAAAGTGATATACTTCATTGTGGTTTTAATTTGCATTTTTCTATTGAATAATGATGTTACACATCTTTCCATGTGCCTTTTGGCTATTTGCATATCTACTTTGGAGAAACATCTATTAATGCCTGTTGCCCATTTTCTAAATTGGGTTATTTATCTTTTATTATTTAATTGTAATAGTTCTTATATATTCTAGGTATAGGTTGCTAATCAGATATATGATTGGCAAATAGTTTCTTCGGTTCTGTCCTTTTTACTTTTTGAGGGTATCCTTTAATGAACAAAAGTTTTTAATTTTAGTGAAGTTCAATTTATATATATATTTTTCTTTTGTCACTTGCATTTTTGGTGTTATATCTGTGACACTCTTGCCTACCCCAAGTTCATGAAAATTTACTTATTTTTCTTCTAAAAGCTTTACAGTTTGAGCTCTCACATTTAGGTCTATGATCCGTTTTTAATTCTTGTGTGTGGTGGGAAATGGATCCAACTTCATTCTTTTGCACGTGGATATCCAGCTGTACTGGCACCATTTGTTGAAAAGACTATTCTTACCCCCATTCAATTGTCTTGACACTTTTGTGGAAAATCAAGTGATCATAAATGTGTGTGTGTGTTTTTCTAGACTCTCAGTTCTGTTCCATTGATCTACATGTCTATCTTTATGTCAGCATCACACTGTCTTGGTTACTAGAGCTTTGTGTTAGGGTTTGAAATCAAGATCTGTAAGTCCTCCAACTTTGTTCTTTCTCAAGATTGTTTTGGCTGGTTCACATTTTCTACTTTCCAGCTGAATTTTAGAATCAGTTTTCTGCCAAAAGAAAAAAAAAAAGAAAAAAAGAAAGCTGGGATTTAGTGTTGCTTATATTTGAATCTATAGGTCAGTTTGCAGGGTGGGGAGTATTGCCATGTTAGCCATCTTAAGTCTTCAGATCCAAAATCTATCTATAAACTCTATGTTTCTTTCTTGGATGGACCCATTTCAAGGTGGAGAAAAACCTCTAGTGATATTCTCCTTAGCACTGTTTTTGGGTGAGCTTTGTTTAATACTAGAAGACATTTTTTTTTTCATCTTTGTTGATAGCACAATATAGGAAGGGATAGCATTTGGTAGAAATGATACTTATTTCTGACCAGACTGGTGAACTGAAATCAACAATATTAAAGTTGTCAGCCTAAAAAGTAAATTTTATGTTCAGATTTTTTACATTCAAAACCTATATTTACATTCAAAACCTAACTGTTCAACAACATGTCGGAAGAGGTTTTAAAAATAAGTTATAGGTAGTTGATATTTATTTTAGTTTGATAAGAAAAGAGGGCATGATAAATGGTTTTTTTAGATATCTGAAATTCTACCTGTGGAAGATGAATTAAAATGAAGCAAAGAATAGGGTAACATTGTAAGGGTATAGATTTAGCACAGTGAGCATCCTTAGTACATTATAGAAGGCAATTCTGATATATTTATTAGTTTAAAGTATTATGTAAAGAAGATCTTCCTAATAATATTTGATATTCAGGTCATGTAGTGACCATCAAAAGCTGTGAGAGCCTCAGTGATTAAAAAATAGTGTAATATCCAGTATCTTCCACTTACCAAGCAGGAGAAAAGGATTAGAATATTTTAGAGAAACTCTTATCAAGATTTGCAAATGATTCTCTCTTTCTGTCCAATTGCATGTAGTCCAAGTAAGGCTATAGCACTCCAGGTATTTTTTAAAGTCGACCCATTTTGCAGCTGACTTTATTTCTTTCTGGATTAAAAATAGATGGCAGAGGTATGGAGGCACACTCTTCCATGACTGAAGTGACAAGTTAACATGGAGATTAGTAATAATAATAATAATAATAATAACAATAATTGCTAATAATTACCAAATACTTTCTTTATATATTGGTAGGATTATTAGTCTCATTTACTAATGAGTGAATTGAAGTTTAGAGAGGATATGTAACTTGCCCTAAGACAGAGAGCTCATTAGTGGTGGGCCTGGCATAACTCAAGGGTGTCTGAATCTAGCTGCCATGTTTTTCTACCTTCCAAGAGAAAAACTTAAGCAAGAATTATGAAGATTTAATTTAATGGCTCAACCCCTTGAGCATATTTCTGTCTCTCTTATCCTCCTTGTGCCATTTCTTCTGTACTTCCTTTGCTTTGAAAAACTTCATGGAAGTAGGTACTCTAGTGATTCTAATACATCTGTTCATTTTTTTGAGTGTGTTGAAACTTTTAGGCATGAATAAATGGTGGTGACAGCTTGACATCTGTTAATACTGACAGGTCATGAGATAACACCAGGAAGCACTAGAAACATAAGGTGTTATGGGGTATTTGGCTCCTCTCAAGCTATTTTTACATATTTTAAAGTCTAAGGTCTTTTAGTTGTGTCTTGATTTTGTTTATCCTCAGAATTATCTAAACACTTAAGGATGCTTTAATGTAAGAAAAGTCTCTAATCTGAGTAAACGTGGCCTGGAGAGAAGTCTGTGTAGGCACTGTGGTTCCCTGGGTCAACGCTGTTTATACCCGTGCCCTCCAGGAGCAGCTGAGATTCTTTTACCGTCCCCAGATCGATACCCCAGAAGGGCTGCCATAGCAAAGTACCGCAAACTGAATGGCTTACAAAGAACAGAAATTTATTTTTCACAGTCTGGAAGCCAGAAGTCTGAAATCAAACTGTTGGCAAGGTTGTGCTCCCTCCAAAAAGCCTCTAGGGAATGATCCTTCCTTGTCTCTTCCAGCTTCTGGTAGGGCTAGGTACTCCTTGGCTTGTAAATGCATTACTCTGCCTCCATCTTGCCTGAGGTTTCTCTCTATAGCTGCCTCTTCACATTGTCTTTGCTCTTTTTATAAGGATACACAGTCATATTGGATTAAGGGCCTACCTTAATTCGATATAACCTCATCTCAACTCGGTTATATCTATAGAGATTCTATTTCTTTTTCTTTTTTTTTTTTTTAAAGATTTATTTACTTTACAGAGGGAGTGAGATCACAAGTAAGCAGAGCAGCAGGCAGGGAGAGGAGGAGAAGCAGGCTCCCTGCTGAGCAGAGAGCCCAATGCCGGGCTCCATCCCAGGACCCTGAGATCATGACCTAAGCCGAAGGCAGAGGCTTAACCCACTGAGCCACCCAGGTGCCCCTAGAGATCCTATTTTCAAATAGGATCATATTCATAGGTACCGGGGGTTAGGACTTCAAAGTGTCTTTTTAAGAGACACAAATCAACCTACTACACCAAATCCAGTATTTGTGACACTGCTGGGGTCTCATCTACCAAGGCCAATCCACCAGAGAAGCCCAGAAGTGGGGGATGGGGGGGCTCATTCTACTAAAAATAGGTTTGTCTCCTAGTAGTTGGAATGATTGCTCTTTCACCAGCTCCTTCACAGAATGGTCGTATTTTCATGATGATGTGAATTTTCTGATATTTGAAGGGTCCCCAAGCTGATGTTATTTCAACTAGTGCAGCGTGATGTGACAACAGTAGTGCTACAATGCAATGCAAATATCAACAACCACGAAATCAATAGACGGAGCAGATGCTGTGACTCAACTAGCTGTGACAATCAGCAAATGATTGATGTGAGAAGCACAGCTTTCGGCAGCAGCTGCTTCACTGAGAATTGGTTATAGTGAATCACCACCACAGCTGCCATTTTTCTCTGAGCCAGATAAATCCTGACGTGAATAAGCTGCTGTTATTGGAGATGTAAATGCAGTCAGTAATAAATGTCACTGGCCTAAGTCTGAGATATGTAGTCATTCGCAAATTCAAAGAAGGGGGGATGATTTTGGCATTAAATATATTTTTGTGGAATTTTGGATCTTTATTTTTGATCCTGTCTGTAACCCTGCATTGAATTTAATGTCTTAACGTGAAGCTTATCTGCATCAGTTCAAGTGAAGCATATGTAAATCAGCTAATTCTTCTAAAAAGCAAATATATTTACTATGAGGAATTGAGTGGGCCTAGTAAATAATACTGGGGGAAAAAATAAATCCTTATAAAAAGTATTAAGATTTTCCTTTGTTCTAAATTTGTACTTCAATGACATCAACAGTGTCTTAAGTTCAGCTGTGAGTGTGGGACTACGGTATGAGTGGTAGTTGTGACGCGCGGTCTACACAGCCTAACGCAGTGGCCAGCTCCAAATAGCTCTCCAGTTCTAGACACACCAAAAATTAGAAAAGCAAAGTTTTTTCTTAGTTGACCCATATGCCTGGATTAAAGAAAGCTCTTTAAAATGACAACGACAACAAGCAACAACAATGTCAAAAAGAAACAAGACTAGGCTGCATCCCTTAGCAAGGATAGACAGGAAACCGGAAATGAGCATTACAGCTTACGTCTCTTTACTGACGAACTGGGTATGAAGTCTTTACGTGGTTGCTTTGCTTTTTAGAGACTGTTTTTACAGTTGGTGCTTACAAGTAACTCTTGAAAGACCCTTCAAGAATGGATTTATCTCAAAAGGCTATTTCAGGTTTTTTCTTTTCTTAATATTATTCTAAAATCTGAGACTGACATTCTATATCTTATTCAGTTAGAAACATCTCTAAATCTGCAGCAAATTAAATAGTTAGCAAAGATAAACGCCTATTGAATAATGTTCCTCTGTAGATTTCTCTTTTATGTGTGTTTTTCCTAGGCTATAGGAGAGAGAAATAGCTATAACTGAGAATATCAGGTCAAATAGATGCAAGGAGACCTTTAACCCAAGAACTAACAGAATCAAATCACATAGGAATTCACACAGTTAGATTTGAAAGGAAATGGAGGTCAGGAAGAGAAAAAAAGAGTTGGCTGTAACGTCAGTTTTGTTAGTGGGAAAAAAAATAATTAGAGTGCATTTGAAATTTTCTCAGACCTTTTCTGGTCCTATGTTGGTAATTGGTTATTTATTTAAAAAAAATTTTTTTTTATTTATTTTTATTTCCAGCATAACAGTATTCATTATTTTTGCACCACACCCCGTGCTCCATGCAATCCGTGCCCTCTATAATACCCACCACCTGGTACCCCAACCTCCCACCCCCCGTCCCTTCAAAACCCTCAGATTGTTTTTCAGAGTCCATAGTCTCTCATGGTTCACCTCCCCTTCCAATTTCCCCCAACTCCCTTCTCCACTCTAAGTCCCCATGTCCTCCATGCTATTTGTTATGCTCCACAAATAAGTGAAACCATATGATAGTTGACTCTCTCTGCTTGACTTATTTCACTCAGCATAATCTCTTCCAGTCCCGTCCATGTTGCTACAAAAGTTGGGTATTCATCCTTTCTGATGGAGGCATAATACTCTATCCCCAGGGGTACAGGTCTGTGAATCACCAGGTTTACACACTTCACAGCACTCACCAAAGCACATACCCTCCCCAATGTCCATAATCCCACCCCCTTCTCCCAAACCCCCTCCCCCCAGCAAAGTACCATCCATCTTTTTCAAAGAAATGGAACAAATAATGCTAAAATTTATATGGAACCAGAAAAGACCTCGAATAGCCAAAGGGATATTGAAAAAGAAAGCCAACGTTGGTGGCATCACAATTCCGGACTTCAAGCTCTATTACAAAGCTGTCGTCATCAAGACAGCATGGTACTGGCACAAAAACAGACACATAGATCAATGGAACAGAATAGAGAGCCCAGATATTTAAAAAATTTTTAAAAACATTTATTTATTTGAGAGAGAGCGAGCAAGGGAGCATGTGCACAGGTGGGAAGGGCGGAGGGATAGAGTCTTCAAGCAGACTCCCTGCTGAGCGCCGACCACTAGCCAAGGCTTGATCCCAAGACCCATGAGATCATTACCTGACCTGAAACCAAGATTCAGATGCCTAACTGACAGCCACCCAGGTGCCCTGGGTGGTGATTGGTTATTTAGAAGCAATTTGGCTTTAGATGCAGCTGAGTTTGTATTCCCTTCCCCCCACAATAAAGAAACGGCCTATGATCTTGTGCTAGTCACTTAACCTTCTAAAGTATAGTTTCTCCTTGGGTACAAGGAACATCTAATAATGACTATCATTTATTAAGCACTTACTACGTGTTAGGCATTATACTGAGTACTTTTCAGACATTGTCTCACTTAACATTCATAACCTATTCTGTGAGGCAGAAGTTTTCTTTCCACATTATAAATACAGAAAGTTGGGCCAAAGTTATCCAAGTTATAGCTATTAAGTTCTAGAGACCATCTGGCTTCAAAGCCCATGTGTGTAGCATTATACTGTCTTTAGTATTAGACTCTTTCCCAGCGTTAGCCTTCTCTGGCCAAACCTTTTGGACTGTCTGACTTCCTTTGCCTAGTGTTCCTGCCTTTGACACCATCTCTCAACATGGCTCAGGAAGGGTTACATTGCAGAAGCCCTTAAAGCTCCCACAGGCTATCTGAGCAAATATGGAAAATGAAGTCCGAAGGCTTTACTGTTTTGTCACAAGTCATTGTGTCCGTTTCATAAAAGCATCTTGTCTTACCCCAAAGAGCACTAAATAGTAACAGTAACAATAACGACAACAATAATAAATGTATTTATAGAGAATAATATATTGTATTATTTTTATATTTAATAATATTTATCATTTAAAATTGAGAATCCATTTATTGTGCTCCTCTTCCACTTCATACCCGTTACTCTATAAGCCCCTGAAATCACTTTCTGGTAGATATGGAAGGATAGAAACACTTTTTTTTTTTCTTTTTTAATATTGGTTAATTTGTCTTTTTTTTTTAATTTTTTTTTAATTTTTTATAAACATATATTTTATCTTGTCTTTATTTTTTAATTTAAATTCGATTCGTTAACATACAGTGTATTATTGGATTCAGAGGTAGAGGCCTATGATTATTAGTCTTATATAATACCCAGTGCTCATTACATCATGTGTCCTCCTTCATGTCCGTCACCCAGTGTTGTCCTGAACTGTCCTCAAGGATATTGTTGTGCTTCTGAAAAAACCGAGCTGGCTCCTTGGAGCAGGTCACTGATCTCATCAAGGTGAGGATGGAGCATCTGGTATTAAAATGCAATGCTAATACAATGTCCTACAAAAACCACTTTGAAAACATAATGTCGCATATTTTCCACGTATTTACTTTTTGGGGCTCCTGTGGGTTGAATGAATCAAGTTCCACTGCTATTCATGCGACAGTATGTCTCAGTGTCAGGCAGACTGGGTTCCCATCTTGACACCGCTTGGTGCTGGTTCTATTATAACCACAGTCTCTGTCAGGTATCCAGTATCTATTAGTATCTACTTTTGAGGGCTTTTGTAAGGATTCAGTGTGGGAATGTCCAGTGTGAGATATCTGGAAAATCATGAACACTCAGCCCTTGTTAGCTCCCGTGTTGGTATATTCACGTTCCTATATAACATCGTTTTCATTGGCTTTCTTTGTGAACATAAACGCCAGATCTAAATATGCTAGTATGAATGTAAGAGTGTTGGGGTTAGTCTCAGAATTTTAACTCTTTTTTTTTATTAACACTGAAATTACTGTTTTAACTGTGATGGTGGACAGTGTTCTCTTTAGTTCCAGATATAACTATTAAAATGTAAATCATTTAGAGCACATCTGAGGCTTATGAGATGATTTCCTGGTGTTTGAGGGTTGTGACATAGGCAAGAAAGTACTATAGGCTAAGAAATGTAATATTGTTGGAAAATTTTAAAATATAGGGTGCCTGGGTGTCTTGGTTGCTTAAGCAACTCCCTTTGGCTCAGGTCATGATCCTGGAGTCCCAGAATCGAGTCCCACATTGGGGGGGGGGGCTCCCTTCTCTGCAGGGAGTCTGCTTCTCCTTCTGACCTTCCCCACCCCCCATGCTCTCTCTCATTCTCTCTCAGATGAATAAATATAATGTTAAAAAAATTTAAAATATAACTTCCTTTATTGAAGCTTGGCAAGCAAACATTAAAAAACAGTAAGTAGTTTATAATAAATGTGTAACTGGTGCTTTAGTAATGTGGTTTTCCAATGACACATGATAAGGAGGTAGAGAAAGGGGCTTTCCTGAGTGATCAGAGTGGCTTTCAGTTTATATGTTCAATGCCAGGAATTTTAGAACCACATAAGCCACACCTGACGAGATGGGCAGGACAGATGGGAGTGAAGCATGACAGTTTTGCATGTTGTATTCTAAGTACCATGAAACACAATCCTCCTTCCTGCCCCCGCCCCTGATACACGTATACCTTCTTCCCTTCTATCAACTCAAGATTAGAATAAAGCTCTTTTTTTGCCACAAGCTAACGTGATGGTGTATGGTAACTTTTGTTCAGGTATTCTGCAACCATTTATAAAGGAGAGGTTATTTTAGGAGAAGACTTTCTACCCTGATTTACTTAAATGAATAAATAGTAATGTCTGGTCATTATTTTAAAAAAAAAGGTGGGGTGTAATTCCACAATTTGAGCCAGTATTAAGAACTTTAAAAAGATTATGAAACTCAAGTATAATGCTAAGAACAATAAGGACAACCCCCCCCACCACACACACACACACACACAGTTTAAAGACCATGGATAATGCAGTCACTATGTGAAGAGGAAAAGATTACTAACAGATTTCTCTTCAAAGGAAAGGAAGGGAATATCAATTCCTCATACAAAGTGAATTAGTATGATTGGTTTCAATAAAAATATAATGGTAAAGAATCCTGGAATTTTGATGTCCTTGGGTAACTACAATGTACATTCTGCAGCCTAAAACTAGGGAGAAAATAATCTTAAGAAAAAGCTAATATAGTTATTGTCATCAGTCTGAAGTGGATAGTGGTAACCAGTGGAATGGAGAACAGAAATCTTTGGTCTGATGGCTCCCTAAAAAATATCCTCTGGTGGCAGAGGCCAGGTGGGGAGGATGAGCTATCTAAGAGCATGGCACACAAGGCTGCCTGAATATTCTGGAACGCTGGTGATCTTCCAGTAATAGGAATGCATCTGGCAAGTGAAACAGATTCCCAGACTCTTACATTGTCACAGTTGACTTGCCCGTTGCCAACCTTGTATTAACTTCAAAGCAAAAATTTAGATCCACTGTGAATTAAATTTAGATCCAGATCTACTGCGTCTTTGAATGTAACTTAGTCAAAGTTGGGGAGGCTTTTGTTTCATTTTGTCGTTTCCAGATATTAGCCTTGTAGAAAGGATGAGAACAGTAACAGAACACTTCTGCTTCCACTTCCCTTTGCTCCTCTCCTCTTGTTCTTTCCTCTACCGTGAGAATAAGGAAAAGAGAAAATGGTGTAAGTACCTGTTGCTTGGTTTTGTTTTTTTTTTTTCTGTCTTGTCTTTCTGGACATTTAAATGGAAACTAAGGCATGATTGAGGCTTGGCTTGTTCAGAACCCTCATTAATGCTTTTTTATTTCAAGAAATGTTTGCTTTAATTTTTCATGAGAACTTTAAACAGATTTAAGAACTATAAGCTGTATCAAATCCCTTTTAAATTTGTTTGTCTTCTTGGATTAAGGTTAATTCTGTTCTTCAGATTTCAAATCACTACCCTTATTAAGATAAGAATAAACATTTTTATTCATTTATTTATTTATTTTGGCCTTAGCTGATTACTGATTCTTCTTCCTGCCTTCTGGGAGAACACCTATTAAGTTTCTGACACACTGATTTCTCTGAGCCTGACATTCTATCAATTCTCATTTTTTCAACTATATTCTATACAAAATTGCTGAAGTTTCCATTTTAAATTTTCTCCTCTTGCCCAAGTCCATAGTTACATGACTTACTGTCCATGTCCCCTGGGCTCTATTGGGACCATTTAAGTGTCACCAGCTCTCCTCCTCATCAGTTATTGTATTAGTGGTTCCATTCTCCTAGTTCCCCAAACATAAAACCTTGGAATTGTTTCAGCTCATGGCTTTCCTTCATTCACTAGAGCTATCACCATGTTCTATGGAGTTTTCCATTTTGAAGTGTTTTTTTTTTTTTTTTAAGATTTTATTTATTTATTCGACAGAGAGAGATCACAAGTAGGCAGAGAGGAAGGCAGAGAGAGAGGAGGAAGCAGGCTCCCTGCCGAGCAGAGAGCCCGATGTGGGGCTCGATCCCAGGACCCTGAGATCATGACCCGAGCCAAAGGCAGCGGCTTAACCCACTGAGCCACCCAGGCGCCCTTTTTTGAAGTGTTTTTTAGATTCATCTGTATCAGATAAGAGATATTTGCCCGTTGGCACAAAGAGCCAAAATAGCTGGATTAAACACAATGCAAATGTAGTTTTGTACTGTGGAGAGGTCAGGTCAATGGTACAGGGGTGGAATAGTGGCATAGCCTTGCTAAGAATGCAGGCTCCTTCCATCCTTTGTCATCCCCAAAGTCTTGATTGTCCTTGTCTGCTTGATGGGTGATGGCTCAGCACAACAGGCACAGACTGGTGTTCAACAAGGGGACAAGAGGAGGCAGAGGCCACATTCTCCTTTTTTTAAGGAAATAACCTAAAAATGAAATACATTACTTCTGCTCATAGCCCATCTTCAAATGGCAAAATCCAGGGCCTTATTTAGCAGTGTGGGAGGTCTGGTTATATGGTCTTTAGCCACGTGCCCAGGTAAACTTCCTGTTTCTACAGAAGACAAGGAGAAGAACTTTGGGAGCCAACTAGCAGCAGCTGCTACACTTTCCTTACTATAATTTTATTGTCTTTACCCTTTGGTGTGCCTTTATTGCCCATTGCCAAGATTATTGCTAGAAGACTTTTAGCTGGATTTACTGATCACTCTATCAAGCCACCGATTCTTTCTTTTAAAGAGCTACTCCCCCACCCCTTGTTTAACCTCCTGCTCTTAATCTTTAAAGCTCTTTATTATCCGGTCCTAGTCTACCTGTTTCTACCTTTTTTTCAAAGTTCATTCATTCATTGATTCATTTATATATTTAGTAAATATGTGCTGAGTGCCTGCTCTGTGTCAGACATGGAGTCATTTATTTTCCTAAACTAGGGCTGTGGATGGAAACATCTTCATGAATGCACGTACTTGCTAATGTCACGATGATTCACTTCTTTGAAGCTTGTTTTCACCATTGTCATGCTTGAGAGGTTAAATACATTTTAAGAGCAGCCTTTTGAAACTAGGTCTTGCAGTTGAAGTAGTTAATTTGCTTTTAGGAATCAGATGATGTTCACTTGACCCATTTCAACTTTCAGGTTTTTATGCATTTTAAAACTATGATTTGCTTTAAAAAAAATGAAAATAGAAGAATATTTATTGAAGCAACTAGAACTAGATTTAGTAGCTCACTGAAATTGTAAAATTGCTCAAATGCAAGCATGAGCTAAGGATTACTTCATGTGTTAGTTGTCCAGCTGCTTCTTTGTTCCCAAACGCCTTAACCTCGTCCTCAGTCCTTCAGACTGAGGTGTGAAGGTATATATCATAGAACACACCTGGTTGGGACTTTGTCCTCCAGATTACATTTGCTTCTTTTTCTATAATCCTAGGTAATATAGAGACAGACATTTATTTAATACAAGTAATCTGACATTATATTTATATTTAGTTCTTTTGTTTTAAAGATTTTATTATTTATATGACAGAGAGAGATCACAAGTAGGCAGAGAGGCAGGCAGAGAGAGAGAGAGAGAGGAGGAAGCAGGTTCCCTGCTGAGCAGAGAGCCCGATGCGGGACTCCACCCAGGACCCTGGGATCATGACCTGAGCCGAAGGCAGCGGCTTAACCTACTGAGCCACCCAGATGCCCCTATATTTAGTTCTTTATTCTTTCAGAGAAGATACTGGAGCAGGTCCAGGTCCAGGTCCAGGCAAGGTTTGTGTAGCTGAGTTGCACAAATACAGGTCAAATCTTTATTTAAATGTTTGATTTTTTTTTATCATAGAGTTTTTATTTATTATATATATATATATATATATATTTATATTTTATTTATTTGTCAGAGAGAGTATAAGCAGGGGGAGTGGCAGGCAGCGGGAGAACCAGGCTCCCCTCTGAGCAAGGAGCCTGATCTGGGACTCAGTCCCAGGACCCTGGGATCATGACCTGAGCGGAACACAGCCTCTTAGCCCACTGAGCCACCCAGGCATCCCTCATCACAGAGTTTTCAAACTAATTTTGATTTTTTAAAAAAATGCACTATTATCTTGATTTCTGAGGATTCAAGGACCTCCTAAAATCTTGTGTTTCAGATGCTCCAGATCCTCCTTCTTTATGTAAATTAATTTTATGTCGACATGGCTGGCTGCTTGAGTCATCAAAACTTGTTAGTTAGGGAATATATATTTCAAAGAGAAAATAAATACTCATCATTTTACCAAACACTAGGAGCAAAAATTATCTTAAATGCTAATGGATCATCATAGTTTAAGTATTTACATTTACAACTGAGATCAGATCAGGATTCACAGGGAAGCCTCTCCTTAAAAAAAGACAGGGGCATTAAAAGGGAAGATGAACAAGTGCCCAGTCTGAGTAATTTTAGCTGCTTTTTTACATTCTTTCTTGAAATGGCTGCTCTCCTTCCATCTCCAGCCTGGTAGCCTCATCTCTACCGGCAGTGTGGTTATGTCCTTTTCAGACTACATCTTTTGGAGGAGGAGGAGGAGAGGAGGAAGAGGAGACAGTGGGTAGAGCCTGGGAGCTGCTTTAACCAGAGCAGTTCTGCGTGGATCTGTCTTACATATTGGCCATCTGCTAAAGAGTTCATTTGGGAAAAAAAAAAAAAATAGTTTGAAAACCACTGGACTAGATGATTTACAATTCTGAGTGTACGTGGTTCTGATATGATGGATTTCTGCTGACCTACCCACACCTTGATCTGCTCCTCTTGTCAAACCTGCAACAAATACCCTTTGGTGAGACTGCTGCCTTCTCATCTTGAGTATCTCCTAGCCTTTGTATATAACACTATGTTTTCTCTAGATTTAATAGCTGTTCTAAGAGAGATAGTAGAGCGAATTAGACCTTGTGCAGTAGCAATGTCTTACAGATTCTGCATCTTATACTGAAGTCCAGGAAGAACATAGTAGAATAGCCAGTTATATTTTTATTTCATTTTAAATTTCTGTCAATGTATCTAGTATATGTAATAATTTATATTATAACATATAACTTACATTAGTCTATTAGTAGAGTGATACTTATAATTTAAAAAAATAAATATTCATAAATAGGAGAAGTGTTACTCAAACAATTTTGTTGTTGTTATTAAGGGCATGCCACTGTTCTTGAAATCTTTTCAGAAATTACTGTTCTTTTGTTAGTAAAATTGTTGACGGTTGATAACTTAAGACAAGTAAAGACTCTCCCAGTCTCTTAACCTTTAATTTTGATTTGTGTGAGTTATCAAAGTCCGTCCTGTAACTATACTTGGATATAACATAAACTGCGAAGAGGTAGAGAGGGAAAAGTAACTCTGTCAGCATACTGTTTCTTTTTTTGTTTCTTGGTTCTATTACAATGGGCAGGAATAGTGGAAATTCATAAGATGAAAACACTAATATGGTAAAGGTGTACAAAGGGGATTTTTTAAAACATGCATTTGAAAGACACAAATAACAATGTTTAGTGTTATCAAACTTAGTTTAAATTGAGTTCCTGTTTACAGTTTCTACTAGATCTTTGCCAAGAGCTGTATGCAGATGTTTGAGAAAATTAGAACTACAAAAGTATGTTTTTGTAAATTTGTTTTTAGGGGTGAATATTTATATTATAGTACATAAATTTTGAAGCTTATACATTTTTATTTTATTACTACTTCCCCCATGATCATGTTTTCATTTATTTTCCTCTTCCTCTTCTCAGTTCCCTATATTTGTCCTGAACAAATTAGACTCAACTGGAGGGAAATAGTCCCAGATACAGAGTGAGAGGAACAGTGCAAACCATATGGGAAGCTACGTACCGGAACAAGTTAAAAGATATCCATTTTGGATTTTAAATTTCTTTCACAGTGATAAAGTATGCATCCAGGCAGCTCCGAGTTTGAAAAATACCTCATGCACCTTGACATTCAACAGATATTTATTTTATTCCTCCTACCATGTACAAAATGTTGTGCAAGAGGAATGAGTCACAGCCGATGTCCTCAAAAGGCTTTAAAAATTGTGTGAGGTGGAGATGGGAAGGCAGTAATCAGAAATTTGTAAGTTCAATAATGGAGATACACCAGAGTGTTTCAGAGCACAGGGGAGCGAGCATACTAGCCCAAAGGGCATAGAAGTCTTCTGGGATGGGGTGCCCAAGTTAACCCTGAATGGGAGAATGTGTGCTAGCCAAGGGATAGGGAGGGGATCACGGGCAAAGGATCTCAGTCACAAGGGCAGTATAAATAAGGCAAAGAGGTGCCATTCATTGGGTATGACCTCAGAGCTTTAGGATTAATGCAGGTTGAGCATGGGTGAAAATGAAGGAGAGGTGGAGTGGGGCCAGCTCCTGGAGGGCACCATACATTCTGTGAAAGGGCTTGGATTTGATCCTGTAGGTGATGAGAAGGCTGTGAAGGATTAATTAGAGAATGGCCATGAGCACATTTACTTTGAAATAATTCCATCTGACATCTGAGTAAAGAATGGATTTGCAGGAAGCAAGAATGCATAAGAGAAGAGTCATTTAGGATGTCATTGCAATAGTCCAAGAAGAGTAAATGGCAGGCTGGCCGAAGGTGGTAGGAATGTGGTGGAGGGAATTTGCAAAGTGCCCTCTTGCTTTCAATGGCTAGTGTGAATACAGATGGTTCATGCTCCTATTATTTTTCATCCTTCTTGTGTCAGGTGCTCAACCCTGGGATACAGGGCCCATTTTGTGAACAGAAATTATATGTGCATTGTTTATCATTGTTTTTAGGAGCAAGATTGTTGAATTCCTTTCGCATGGTCCCCATTTGGGTAGTGGAATATTGGTACAATGCCTCAGGGCACTTAAGAAAGATTTAAAAATTTTTCTACAGTCCTATTCCAAAAGTATAATAGGTTTCTATAGTTTCCCAAAGGTGTAGCCATGCCAAATATTTTCTTACATTTTTCTGTGCCTATAAGTGTTTGTTGTAATGGACAGTCACTTTTAGATGATGACCTTCTCAAGTTGACATTAATCCCTAACAGCACTCATGCAGTAATTATCCACTGCATTTTGTAGCTGGCAATTCTAGGTACTAACACCTGTTACTTGAGAGGAAGGCCTTTTGACTGTTAACAGAAAATTTTATTGTAGAATTAGAGGCGTTGCTTTTCTTAAGAAAGTCAAGTCATGGTGTTTACCAGTTGTAACTCTATAAAAACAAAATGATTAGAATTTGTTAATGTAAGGGCACCTGCATTAATGTATGGGCTCAGTTGTTTAAGTGTCTACTGTCAGCTCAGGTCATGATCCCAGGATCCTGGGATGGAGCCCCACGTCAGGCTCCTAGCTTTGTTGGGAGTCTTCTTCTCTCTCTGTCCCTTCCCTGATCATGCTTGCTTGCTCTCTCTCTCTCTCTTTCTCAAATAAATAAAGTCTTTTTTAAAAATACATAAAATTTGTTAATATAACTGAATTTGTTTCTTTTCTGATACTTAATAGTTTTTTTTTTTAAATTAATTTACAGGAAAGAAAGTTTATCAGAGTTTCTTCCTAAACCTCTTAGAGATAACAGCATATTTTAATCAGAGACTTGTAAGTATCCTTTTATTCTTTATTTAGAAAATTAGATATTGATTTTGTGGAAGAATTGGCTCCTTCAAGAATACTCTTGACAGGATATGGCTAAATAATCTGAGTTGGCATGCAAAATTTGAGTGAGAGTAAAACACACAGAAAATCACCTCTCAAAACCCAAAACAAAGAAATCAAAACTGCTGTTAGAAAACCATCAAATCTATCTATAACTTGTGAACGTTTGACTTATTTTTTGGCAATTTCTCTGTCTTGATGTCACTGTCATTACTTTTTTCCCCTTTGTGAAAATATCTGTGTGTCTGCGTATTTTAGGAAGTCTGTAACATCAATGAGAAGGAAGAGGAAAAGGGTAGGGTGTGAACACAGGAAAGGGAAGAATTTGTATTCTGTAAAAAGTTACATGGCTTTGGGGCACCTGGGTGGCTCAGTCATTAAGTGGCTGCCTTTGGTTCAGGTCATGATCCCAGAGTCCTGGGATGGAGGCCCATATTGAGCTCCCTGCTCGGCGGGAAGCCTGCTTCTCCCTCTCCCGCTCCTCCTGCTTGTGTTCCCTCTCTTGCTGTCTCTCTCTCTCTCTCTCTCTGTCAAATAAATTAAAAAAAAAAGAAAAAAAGTTACATGGCTTTGGACGACTTTGTATTTTCCAGTCACACTTTCAGGGAAATTTTGTACAAAATCAGACCTACGTCTCCTAATAGCTAAGGTTCAGTCACTTTCATCATATTTTTGAAGGGTCTGTTACTCTGCTAGATGCAAAACTGGCCAACTCAGGAACAGGGAACTGGGGACACCCTTCCTGCTTCAATTTAGCAAGAGGCCAAGACAAGCATATCTTTTCACAAGCAGGTATTTTATCAGATAAACTGAGAAGACTCAATGAGAAGAAGAAAAATCTTTGTCTTAAAACTATATCTGTAGCAACAGCATTTAATATTTTGTTCCCTGAAAGACATTTGACATCTCATGTAGTCCTCTTCTAGCACTAAGACAAATAATCGTCATACTGAGTTGAAGAGCAGAGTCTAGGGCCCGTTTAGTAAACACAGACAATGAAGCAGTCAGTAGCTAAAGTCTGGAGCTGAGAGGTTCTTCACTGGTGGTAAGAGATTAGCATACTTCTGGGCTTCTCAACTGTAAATATTTGTGTTGACTAGAGTTGATGACTACCTTAGATCATTTTATGATTCTAGGACATCCTTGAAACTTTGTTGCTTAGTAGTTAATAGTCATTTTATCTTGGGTAATCTATGCTTATTACACTGACTTTAACATGTGTGTAGTAGCTAATAAAACCAGCCAGCAGGAACAGAGAGATATTTCTAGCTTGCTTCATCAGATAAGATCTCAACAAATTTTTTAATTAGAAGGTGTACTGAAATCTTAATTACACACGCTGTCACAATATAGGTGGTTTCCTACCTACGTGACATTAATTTTTAGTTCCAATGCATCCATATTTTAATCTTGTGTGTTTGAGGAAGTTACCTGGATTCTCTAATGCTTCAATTTATCAGTAAAATGAAACTAAAAAATGCTTATTTTATAGGCTTGCCTGGGGATTAAGTAAAATGATAAAACAGTATAATATAAATAATAATACTGAAATAAACTACTACAATCATAATTTCCTATCTTTATTATATTGTTTCATAGACTTTGAGGTTTTGCCCACATAATGATTTCATTTGTCCGAGTATATAAACTATTTATAAAATCACTGAAAGAATTGTGAGAATGGAGATTTCTGGCCACATTCCCAGATATTTTTAACAAGTATCTCAGATAATGCACATGAAATTGACCTACAGGCCACCCTGTGAGAAACACAAATTTTCTCTTAAAAATAAGCCTCAGAGTAGTTGATTTATCAAATCACAAGTGAACTTTGTGCAAAATATATATTCTTAGGGCTCCATCTTGGAGATTCCAATTTGGCAGATCTGGAGCAAGGCTTTGCAACTTTTCAATAACTTGCCATGCCGATTTTTATATTTGCAAACCACTGTTCTACAGCCTCACCATATTCTAACTTTTGATTGATAAAGCTTATAGTTGTGCTTACCATACGTAGAAGAGGGGATATCATTATGGGTCAATGCTTCACCTAGTCTGGTTCAAGTTCCAGGAGTGAAGGGATGAGCGTGGATGTCTGCATTTGCATACATGAACAAGGCTGACAGTTTTATTTACCTTGGTTGTGTAGCTGCTTTAAGTAAATCAAGTCAAGCCCATAAATTGTGGAACCCCTGAATGAGAAAGAACTTTTGGAGACCACCTAGTTTGAACCTGTGTTTCATGGGAAGAGGACAGTGGGGCTCCGAGGTCTACCGAAGGCCAGAGGACAAGACCAAACTGACACTTGGATTTCTGTTCCCAGCTCGGTTCCATTTCCACTGCAGTTGGTTGACTTTGATTCTGTCATTTCAGTGAGGTGCAGCCTGTGAAACCAGCTACTATTGTGCTGGCTGTGGGCTTCCCGGCAGGCATAGAAAGTGCTGTGTGATTCAGCTTTCCTACTTAACTGTTCAGCTCTCTGAAAGTGACAGCTTCTTCCTATCTCCAGTTCTCTCTCTCGAATAACAAAGAGGCAGGAAGGCCACTGAAGGACTGAAGGTACTCCCCAGGAGAGGCAGCCTGTCCCAGCAGTGGCACCATCTTCTCAGTTGCCTTCCTGATTCTTTATCTTAGCCAGAGTCATCTGCTTTTTCTATCTTTATCTCTAGATGGCAGAGCCATCATTGCTTTTGTCTTTAATTTTACTCTTGCATCATTTTCTTTTAGCACTCTTTACATCATGTTACTTGCCCTCATTTGGACACCATTTAGTTCTGGCATGCCATTAAGTTCAACAAATATTAAATACTACTATGTTCCAAGAACAGTCTTGGGTACTTGAAATGCAAAATGAAGCTAGCATGGTCCTGATTTCAGAAGAGTTTTCAGTATCATGGGGGAGGGAATCAATATAACAAATCTGTAGGAGTGTTTGAGAGTGTTACAGTAGCCAAGGATACCATATCAGGAGAGTCAAAGAAATATTGGGAAAGGAAGTGACATCAGTCTTTTTTGAGTGAAAAAAATCATAACCCATAAGATAAATGTGCAACATTTTGCAACCACCTGAAGAGAATGTTCCTAAGGCTTAATGAAGAGAGCTAATGCCATCAGAGATGAATAAGGTGGGTGTTGGCATGATGGTGAGAAAGGGACACTGCAACGTGTAGCAGGAGACCTGGGTCTTCTGTTCACACTACCAATATCAACCTATGTGACTTGCATCAATCCAGTAAGACTTCTCTGGCCCCACTTGAGTGCTCACTGAATTCATTCAAATAATGAAATTCAAGTTATAGGCTGTCCTACATTTTTGAGATACAGTCAGGTGGAAGAAAAGTGCCTCCCAGATGAAGTGCTATCTGAGCCAAAGCCTCAGTTTTGAGCTTACCTCAATACCTCAGTTTTGAGGTATTGAATGAGTGAAGAGAAGCTTTGGAAGGAGAATGCTCCCGCCAGGAGGAACTGCATCCATCCACTGGCCTGAGTCTGGAGGTGAAGGGAGTATTTCTGAGAGCTACAAGTCCTGAGTGAGGAGCAGTTTCTTTCAGCTGCTGGACCACAGGGGAGGAGAACCAAAAGGCAAGGCTTATATATAAGCAGAATGTAGATCATGCAGGGTGTTGTTAGTCATGCTAATGAACTTGGTTACTTTTTCTTGGCTTAAGGGCAATAGTCGAAGAGCTAAGATAGTAAGATTTGCGTGGCTAGCATAAAGAGTGGAAGAGGAAAAGAAAACTGAGGCAGGATGAAGGAGATACTCCAGTCTGAAGTTGTTGGTGACCTTAACTAGGTTAGGAAAAGTGAGCAGAGAAGTTGCTCCATCAATTAAATAGCTATTTGAGAATAGAGTTTATATGACTTGATGGTCATAGAGGTGAGGGAAAAGGATGCCTGCTGGGCTTCTGGCCTGTGCAACTGGGTAAATTTTAGTCTGTTCATGGAGAAAGAAGCCCAGGGGGAGGAACCGGCTTCAAAAGGAATTCGGGAATCTCTAACATGAGGGGATGAAACCAGCTGATCTGTCCTGGGGCTCCTCATACTAACTGGCCTTCCACATGCTGAGAATATCACACACGTTGTCACACTTAGTCTTCTCAGCTGTGGGAGGTAGTATTCTGTGCTCAAAAGATGTGAAAGCTGAGGCTCAGAGAGCTTAATGCCTTGTATAAGGTCCCTTAGCTAATAAGTAGTGGAGCCAAAAGTTCAGACCGAGCTAAACCCGGTGCATTTCATTCTAAAGCACCCGCACCTTCTATTTTATCGCTCCCCTTTCCCTTTGAGCCTGATATGTGTAACTCTGTGAAAATAGGTCACTTGTAGAACACAAATAACTTTAGACTTTATGTATTGTTAAATTGAAGGCATAAACTCTACCTTCTAACCGGTCATTATCTCTCACCTGGAATACTGCAGTTGTCTCCAAACTCATCTCTTGAATCCACTCTTCTTTTCAATCTGTGCCAAAGTGATCTTTTTAAAGTTCAATTTTGATCATCGCGCTATTGCTTAAAAGATGTCAATGACTTTCCATTGCTTTTAGCATAGAACAAACCTTAACATGCCCCAATGATGTGTAGCCCCTGTTCACTGACCCACTTCATCTTGTTCCATTTTCTACCTTCTTCTCTGTACTTAGGCCATACTGGCCTTCCCTCAGCTTCTGAAGTGTGCTCTGCTCTTCTCCTCTGCATGAAATACTTGTCTTCCGTATCTGTATCAACCAGCTAGTGCCTTTTCTTCATATCTCAGCTAATCTTGTCAACGAATCAGGTTCTGATACACTCACAAAACAATTTTTTCACCTAAGACCGCAATTTGTATTTATACATGGATTTGTGTTCATTTTTTTCCCCACCCGTTAGATTCCATGAAAGTAGTTTCACAACTGTTTTGCCAGGCATATAATTGGCACTCAATAGATATTTTCTAAGCAAATTAATAAATTTACAAAAGAATGAATGCATTTCTGGATTAGTTAATTTATATTTGATTGTTTATTTGGTATATTATTTAGAATTGAAAAAAGAACATTTTCTATATTCCCATAAAATAAACTAATTTCAGTTATATATAACATTGTTTGTGTTTTTCTTTTTTTAAAGATTTTATTTATTTGACAGACAGAGAGAGGTCACAAGTAACAGACAGGCAGGCAGAGAGAGAGGGAGAAACAGGCTCCCTGCTGAGCAGAGAGCCCGATGTGGGGCTCAATCCCAGGACCCTGAGATCATGACCTGAGCTGAAGGCAGAGGCTTAACCCGCTGCGCCACTCAGGCACCCAACATTGTTTTTTAATATCTTGTTGATATAGTATTTCCCCTGGTATTATATTATAATTGTTTTTCCCTTTCTGAAGTCAATTTTCTTTTGCACAATAGATGAAGCTAATTCCAACAGCATAGTGGTAATTACTGAATTGACATTTTTTGGATTAAACCAATTAAACCAAAGCAATTAAGACTTGGAAATGGCAACTATAAAAGAACAATATGTCATCATTCAGTGTACCAATGAAGAATGGAAATGTGTTATAATTAGTTTGTAAATGTCACATCTTTATTGGACTTGCTAATTAAATGAGACTTTTCCATCCCAGCCTTGCTGAAAATAATTTGGAATTTTCAGGAGTGATATTTTATTTTTTTCACTCAAGATTGATTCTCTGCCATGTGATGATCATAGTCTAACAAATAAGGCTTGGATTAGGCCTAGTGAAGAATGCCACTAATGTGTGAGCCCTTGGCCCTCAAGTGGTGGTGGACTGTCAGTGTTCAAAATAGGCTACCAAGACTCAGGACTGAACAAATGATTGGGCTGGACTGGGATGGAATCTAGCATAAGATATTTTTGCAATGTATTCTACAGATACATTGCTGAGACCCACCCACCCCCAAATTGTCTATGAACATTGACTATGATTATCTAGCATTTGAATCTCGAAGAGCCAACTGAAGGGATTAGATTACATGAGCACCCAACAAAGTTCTTTAGCTTGAATAGCTTGTAATACTACATGGAGGAAGGGACAAATTAAAGGCAGGTGGAAGAAGGCTTATCTATTAGAGATTAAAGTTCCAGCTGTTACAGGAAATAGGTTTTTGGCCACTAGGACAACAATTTATGATATAGTCCAGCATTTACCAACATGGGGATCCTGGTCTTCTAGGATTCTACAGAATTATTAGAGGGGTCCACAAGCCATCTATGCCTCTGTGTCTAAATAAATACTGTTGTATATCATATATATTACCATTTTCTAAATATATATAGGTTATTGTTATAAAAATGAGAATTTGTGTTTCATAGAATCTTTTCATCTGTTATGTATTTTCTCAGTCAGATATCTAAAAAATGTGGTTCTTCAATCCTGAGACATCATTTTGCATTAAATCTCAATGAACAAGTTATATCTGTCATACTATGAGGTATACCAACTGTTTTTTTCTCCACACCTAGTATTTCTGAGAATCTTCAGATTCTAGGACTCCATCCTGAGTGCTATCTTCACTTTTCTCATCTGATGCTCTGGTTTCTCTGCTCACCACTTTCTACTGTTTCCCACAACTTTTTTGATGCTGCTGCCAAACTCTCTAGTTGAAATCAGACTAGGATTGTCCTCAGGGTCCTCTCTTTGTTGCCCAAAGCAAAGATATCATTAGGATGGTTGTGGTGTATAGTAAAGTTCACCTAAGACTGGAGGATAATATGAGAGAATTATAGTGCAGAGATGGGAAACTTAGTATTAGTTATTCAACATCATTACTACTAGAATCAGTTCATTATGCCCATTAATGGGAGATCCCTACTGCTTGGCTCTGTTCTTAGTGTCTAGCCTTGTTTCAGGTTTCTATCCTCCTCCTACTGGCAGTTGCCTCCCTGGGCTCTAGGCTTGAATCCCTCTCTCTGCACATAAAGAAATCACTACATGTTGTGATTTTATATCCTAGAAGTTATTATGTCATTCAGACCCTAGCATATACAATTTTAAAATTACAATAAGTAGCTGTTATTGTCTGAATATCATCCTTCCCAGGTAGGATTATCATTTAATGACCTCTACCCCAACAATCTACTCCCAAGCAAGAGGGCTTTCTAATTGAAAGGGTAAATGACTAGTTTCACAAAGTCTCAGAAGAACATAGATTGACTTCTAAGCACAGAACAGAGTTGGGATATGGAGATGTCTTTCCCTAAGAGATTTTGCAATCAGAAACCTTCCCTTACGCACATGAAGGCATAACCTTCATGGAATGGGGTAGCAAAAGGTCTACCTTCTTCTCCTACGTGCACCCAAAGGCTTGGTCTTTTCCTGTTGCAAATTACATCCACCATGTCCATAGGTGATCTGATGTTAAAAAATGGTTTTGTCCTTGAAAAAATTAGAAATCATAATTATTGTGGGATAAATATAAGCCCAGATGTCCAGTGACATGATGTCTAGACTTGATTCTGAAATTAATGAGATCTCTGTCATACCAGCAATTTGGTCTCCTTTTTCTCATCTTTGAAATCAGGATTGCTTTCTCATTAATTTAATTTTTGTTTATTATTTACTGATGACTAAACTCCTTCTGACTCCAAAATTCTCAGGTATCTCCAAGTTACTTATGGAATGTCTATTGTTTTGCTTTTCTCTGGACTGTCTTCAGTAGCATTGAGTAGCTTGGCTTTGCATCAACTCTATGAAATTGTAAAATAGAGGACACATGTGTGGCTCAGTCACTTAAGCATGGCTTAGTCAGTTAAGGGTTTACCTTTGGCTCAAGTCATGATCCCAGGAACCTGGGATGGAGCCCTGCACTAGGCTCCCTGCTCAGCTCCCTCTGCCCCCTCCCTTCTCATGCAGTCTCTCTCTCTCTCTCTCTCTCTCTCTCTCACACACACACACACACACACACACACACACACACACAAAAATAAGTAAATACAATCTTTTTTAAAAAAAGAAACTGAAAAATAGAGAAAAAAACTAGATTGCTGTGGTCAAGGTCAGAATAAACATTTGAATGCCTTGTGCAAAATGTTACATCTCGATTTTTAAAATTAGCTTATTGAAATATTTCTGTATATCCTTAAAAGCAGGAAACACACTTATTAATTTTCACCCAGCTACTGAACTTCACAGGTCATTAAAAATGTGTTATGAAAAATTAGTCACTTGTCCCCAGTTATAGATGGTGATAGAATTAGGAGTTGAATCATATGTTTCCATTACTACATTTAACTTTAAAAATAAGAGTTAACCTAAGATAATTTAAAGGAAGAGACTGTGTCAGGGTGCAGATAATATTTTAAAAATGCAATTTTAAAGAGACCAAAAATTCTACTTACATTTATAATTATTACTATGTGTATGAGAAACAAAGATGAGACTATTTCAATATATGTTCCCCAAATAAATCTTGAGGCAAATTACAGAAAGTATCAAAAGAAAAGGAAGATTATTATACTCCAAAGAGTTTACTATATGCATTAACTAGAGGCAAAATGCCCACTCAACTTGATGTTTATGGGAAAAAAAATACTCAATGAAAATATTGTTATGACTGGGCTAGCTTAAAAACACATCAAAGAAACATGATGTTTTCAGACTACAGAAAGCCTTCTGATATAGAATTTACTAGGAAACAGGTTTTGAATTTTAATTTTGGCAATTAATATTTTAAAATATGAAGACTATTTAAGTTAACAGAAGACAGGCAGCTCTGCTTTCTCTCCATGCCTCATGGATGATTTGCTGGGGAAAGTCACACACATAGGTGGGTATAAAAAAGACTCATGAACATCTGTATTGTTTTCATTATTTCCTAATGGGGCTTCTGAAAATGCCAGAATGTTCTTCTCTCCATACAATGTGATGTATGATTATTATGTGCATGATTATTGTCACCATCCTGCAGTCCCCAATATGCAAGACTTCCTGGTTTTCAGAAACCTTACTACTCTGAGGTGGAGTATGTAGCTTCGTCATCTCTTCGGAGACTCAAAGACCCAGGGACAGTCTCCTGGTGACACAAGAGTGACTTGAATAAGAACATTCCTCATTCAAATGAAACAAGAGCTATGGTGTACATACTGATTAGTTTTTCTTTAAGCTCATACTTTTTAGTGCAAGTAAAATATATTTTTAGTTTTTATCCATTTAGCTCAAAAAATTCCAAGTTTTGAAGTTGTTGCAATAAATGTACCTAGTCCATAGGTCTTGAAAGTGAAACAAATTGGTTTATAAATCCTTATAATTACAATATGCTTTAATGACTACTTTCCTGTTTAGTTTCTGGCTGCTTTTGATGAGTGATTGGAAAGCTTAGGTGGATTTAGGCAGATCTGTGTGAAGGTAAGAGGAGTTAAAGAGGAGACAGCTAAAAGCAACTTAAAACCCTAAAGATCTAGGTTCTCCTGCCTGCACTGCAAATGGAAGATAAAGGGTTTAGTCATTAGGAGAGATAACAAGACAGGGTTAGGGTAAACTGAGGCTCAAAGACATTGAGGAATCTGCCTGATGGTGTGTAATTGGTCTTGCTAAAAACACAGATGCAACTTCAGCCTCCCTGCCCCAACCTTAAACTTGGGCAGAAGATAAAATGCTGATAATTCAGAAAAGTCTTCCCCCCACTTTCCCAAATAACACTTCTTTTCTATTAACTAATTTGCAGAAGTGCCGCCATTAACAAATTGATTCTTTGGTCTAAGACTTTGGAGTTTTTCTTGTAGGGAACCACACAGCATATTTCTGTGAATGAATTAAGCAAATTTTTCCAAGAGTTGGTCTGAATAGGATAAAAAGGAAGAGGACATTGGAAGGTCTACAGTGGGGTCAGGAGAAGAGGAGAAAACTGATGAAGGAAGACTGTGAAGGGTGCAAAGCTGTTGTTCTGGGAGAGTCTGCAATTGACTAAAGGCAGTGCTGCCTGTTGTAATGAAATTGTGCTCTAAATGTGTTTTAATGTAATCATGTAATGTTTGTTTCCCTTACTTCACTGCCTTCATAGATTCATTCACAGTATTTATCCTCTTACAAACAGCTGTTGAAGCAATTCAAAAGATGGCTTCTGATTTTTTTATTCAGAAGATGCACATTTATAAATGATGCTCTCCAAATATTAGTTGAATTAAGCGAATTCTTCTTCAACCCTAGCTTTTTCTTAGTCCATTGTTTTTTGCAATCTCTTTGAAAGATCCAAAGATATCTTGGTCAATATTGTCCAGAGTGTTCTGGCTCCTCAGGCTGACTTTCCAGATAAACAATCTTTGGTGAGCGGTTGTTTTTGCTATCTTCAGTGTATCCATGTTTCCATGCTTCCTTCCTTCCTCTGCTTCCCCTGCTAGTGAAGATCTTTAAAAGTGTCTATAGTTACACTACTTTTCAGATTATTACAAATGAACTAGCTTTTTAGTATTTTCTTCGGTTATTTTAATGATGGATTTGGGAGAATTTTTCTATACTGAAATTCTTCAGCATCCTTAATCAAATATCAAAGTATAACAATGAGAAATCTGATGTGAAATTGGGGTGCAAAAGGTCTACCTTCTTTTGAACCTTCCAAGAGACATATTTTTTGGTCTTCTTCTTTCCAGAATTTAATGTGCCTTGGGTGACTCAGTCAGTTAAGTGTCTGCCTTTGGCTCCGGTCATGATCCCAGCATCCTGGGATGGAGTCCCACATTGGGCTCTTTGCTCATCAGGGTGTCTGCTTCTTCCCTGCGTCTGCCCCTCCACCCTGCTTATGTTTCTCTCTCTGTCAAATAAATAAAATCTTAAAAAAAGATAAAAAGAAATATGATGTGAAATGGATCAGAGTGTTCGGTTGACTTACAACATCCTTCTTGATTCAGAAATATTGCCAGGCCTAGAGTATAAGTGTACTAATGCTTGAAATGCCAAAGACTGCTTTCAGGTTTGATAACATAAGCTTCCTATCTGCTCAGACAGGATTTACAAATGATGTGGATTGCAAAGTCAGATTGATGTGAGGTTCATTTGGAAAGCACTCATTGAACAACTACTATCCACTGTCCACACGTAGAATGTATTTTTCTTTCCTTCCAGGAGTTATGGTCTTCTAGGGGTAAAACAAATCATCCACACAGAATGCATCATGAAAAATATATTAAACTTTATATATATATATATAAACTTAAATATATTAAACTTATTTAGAGGTGGACTTTAAGGTTGACTGTTAGAGTGAATGGTGAAAAAGCCAAGGGGATGACTAATACAGCCAAGACCATCAGTATATGTCCTAAGAGAGCAGGTCTGGAAAAATCTAGTGATTTAATTTTTAATCTGCTACAAGAAAATTTGCAATAACTTTGGAGATTGGATGAATAGATCTCTAAGGTTGTGCATATGCATTGGTATACTTTGCTAAAACAACCATTCTTTGGGGTCATACATGCTGTTAGACCCTGAAGCCTAATAGCTTATAAATAACCTCGATTCCAGTTCAGTCATTCTCAGATTTGTGTGACAGCATGAATCTCCCTGGGTGCTTACAATGCACGTGGTGTTAAACACACTGAGTTGGAGGTTCTAGTCTGTATTGTTAACTGACTACCCAGGTGAGCCTGATGGGCAGGTAAATTTGGGAATCTCTAGTTCATCTAGCATAAGATTAATTTTCGTTAAATAGGCTTTTTACCCACCCTTGCCCCCTCTCTCTATTTTTCTCCCTTCCCCCCATCAAGACTTACAAAAATAAATAAATCTTAGAAAGAGCTAATTTGCTTTAAATTTACTTTTAATCTCCAGGCTGGCATAAGTGAGATACAGTTTTCCAAGAGACCTATTTTTTGGTCGTCTTCTTTCCACAATTTAATCAAACGTTAAGGTGAAAATCTGATTCTTCTCTGTGAAGTGGCTCATAAGACAGAAGAGGAATTAATTTACACTGCCTGGTGTTAGGATGTGTTATGATTATGTTGGCAAAGCTATAAAAAGAAAGTATCCAAAGCTTATTAAAAAATTCCATGGAGGTCCCTGTTAGAGCAGATGGGTGAAGCAGAGTGCCTGATCATTTAGCAGCTACTGAGCTAAAGGATCTTTGAGCCAAGGTGTATATAGCTGGGGCAGCTTGACGAAGGTCACAAAATCATAGTTACAGCTGCCAAGGGGAAAGTTCTGAGTTGTATAGTAAAATGCATACTTGTCTTACTGTACAAAAATGACTAAACAGGGGCGCCTGGGTGGCTCTGTGGGTTAAAGCCTCTGCTTTCGGCTCGGGTCATAATCCCAGGGTTCTGGGATCGAGCCCCACATCAAGCTCTCTGCTCTTCGGGGAGCCTGCTTCCCCCTCTCTGCCTACTTGTGATCTCTCTCTCTGTCAAATAAATAATTAAAATCTTTAAAAAAAAAAGAAAAATGACTAAACAGCCTGATAAATACATTGCCAACCCTAGTCAATTATCCCAGGGAATCTAATAGTAGATTTCCTTTGTTGCATTTGTTGGGGGGTCCTCTCCTTTGTAATCATAAAATGTCTTTCCACAAAATGCCAACTAGAACCGCAAAGATAGGATACAGGAAAAATAAATAAATAAGCAATTAAATAGTCTAAAATTACCCTCCCCCCTAACAAAAAGTTTTATGGTTTTTACATAAAAGTTTATATTGACCTCTTACTATTTTCATTGAATTCTGCTACTTATGATATAAGATAAGTTGAAAAGTAAAAGTAAAAACCTGAAAATAGCAATAATTAGATTATAGAGAATATTATACCACCAGCAATAAGAATTTGCTCTCATTTTACTCTGGAAAAGAATTTTAAGACATCTGAATGTGTGTGTTCACAGATTATATAATTATACTGTATATTGTAAGTCATGTAATAGTTAATTAGAAGTATAAAGAGAACAAAAAAATTGATTTTTATTCAAAGTGCTTATTATTGCAATTATATGATCTTTATTTTTAAGATTCAAAATTGAATGGAAATTTTTATATTAGATGAATTGTTTGAAAAATATTATGAGTTTGGTCCAACACTATGGAGAATATGAAGTTCAAATCAAGAAAATATTCTTGATAAGGTGATTCATGTGAATGGTATATGGCACAGTAGGCAAATTTTAGGTGGTGTCTGTCCCTAACTTTATAATTCTGGGCATATTTCTATGCTATCTAATCTCTTCTAAACTTCTAAGGGTTGATGATTCTAGAAGGGAGGCAATAAAATGAAACGATGAAAAACCGTGTTTTGGAATCACACATAACAGGGCTTAAATCCTAATTTGGAGCAAGTTCCAAATATCTGGAAGATTCAATTTTTGGTTGTCTCGTTTGAATTATGGGTATAATTCCCACCCTATCTCACCTGACCTTGTATCTCTAACATTTGTGGTAGAGAGTAAATAAAATAATGTATATAAAGCAATCCATTATACCTAGGTAAGTAAAGGTTCAATTAAGAGTGGCTGTTTTAAAGGTGTACAGCTGATAATTAAAATAATTATTCCTTTACACTTCCTTTAATGCTTTCTATAGACATTATTTGTTGTGTAATGATACATGTTCACTTAAGTTTCCAATTAGTTTTTTTTAAAGATTTATTTATTTATTTTTAGAGAAAGCAAAAGCAAGAGGGGTAGAGAAGAGAATCCTAAACAGACCCTATGCTGGGCACAAGAACCCAACATGGGACTTGATCTCATGACCCTGATCATGACCTGAGCCAAAACAAAGAGTCAGATGGATAACCTGACCGACCAACTGGACCACCCAGGCAGGCCTGATTAGTTTTTTAAAATGCAAACCAAAAGCCGAAGTGTCAAAATCAGAGTTATCTCCGGAAATAACCTGACTCTGAGAGAAAGGATTTTTTAAGGCATTTGAACCTGGAGAGTTGAAAACAGACTTCAGAGTGGGAAAGAGTACATGAAAACATAATAGTTAGTTTTTGTTTCTGGCAAGAGAATTGAGTCTTTCATTAGCTGGTGAGAGAGCAATTCAAGATGGGACAAGGCCCTGGGTGTTATCTGAGTCTCTGGGAAGATGCCCAGAACCCGTTTTCTGGGTTGAGTTACAGAGGAATTAAGCAATAGAAATTTGAATGAGGTTAGGAAATCCAAGTATAGACAGAGCTGTGACTTAATTCTCAAGGAAACATGCTACCTTCAAGAAGCTTCCTATTTAGTAGAACCCTAGAAAGATAGAGGAGCAATGGTAAGGAGAAGCGCCTCAGCAGATGGGCCATGTAGGCCCCAAAGGTGTGCAGGAGAAAGACTGAAATGAACTCAAGAAGGGCACAGGGTGGTTTAAATAGACCCTAAGCCCTAAATACCCTAGGGTTGGAACAACAAGGATGCAGACGCACATACCTCTACCTGAGGTCCTGGTCACGCATGAGACGATGGCAGTGGATCTCAGCGCACAATGATGAACAAGACAAGTTGTAACTCCATGAGTGTATGCCTGGTCACAGGCCATCTGCAAACCGGATGCCTCTCCTCCCTAATACTTAAGGCTCCCTTTCAAGAGAGAAAGGAGAGTGGTATTGGTGTTGGTGTTTTAGTTGCCTCATATTCACCCCATTGTTGAAGGAGAGATTCCCACCTGAGGATTGTAGGGATGGTAAACACATGACACCTGACACTGGACAGAGGAGATTGTATGAAATCAGGAGCAGTTTATTAGTCACATATATTCACAGCTTTGGGTAGGCAGACACTATTCAGGACTACCTAGGGCATGTACTTGGGAACAGAGGGAACAACAGGGCTGTGGGAGGCAACTCTGTAGTAGTAAGAAAGTGGGGTTCCAGGGTACCTGGGTATCTCAGTTGATTGAGTGGCTGTTGGCTCAGTCATGATCTCAGGGTCCTGAGATCAAGCCTGCTTCTCTCTCTCTCCCCTTGCTCTTGCTTAATCTCTCTCTGTCAAATAAATAAATAAAAATCTTAAAGAAAAAAAAAAAAGAATCTGGGGTTCTTCTTGGTTCATGTGGGAAGATATGATTGGCTTGTCTGAATAATTCTGCAGGCAGTCAGGAAACTGAAATCTGCTATTCAGGGATTAGAGGAATTGTGTCTGGTCCCTTTGATAGAGGGAGGGTTGTTTGGCAAAGGGGCCTTATCTACAAGGGCAGTGTGGGGAGGGAACTTGTGGTTAGGCCATGTGCAGTCTATTTTATCACAGGGCAAGGCAGAAATCTGTGTGGCATTATTGTAAAAAGTGGATATCCTCAGGGGTCGGCAGGCATGAATTTTTTACTTTGTGACTTAAATAGTACTTTGAGGAGCCCTTTCAGCCTCTCAATTGAACTTGCTGCCTGGGGCTGGCTGCCTGGGTCCTATAGAGAAGCTGAAAGTTTGAATGCTTTCTTCAAGATCCCAGTATTATGTATTCTGACAAGTGAAATGAGTGCTTTGGTCACTATTAGTGTACTTAGAACTCCAAAGGGGATAAGGGGTATACTCGCGGAGCTTTGTATTGTAGTCTTGGTACGTGTAGAGAAATCTGTTACCTTGATTTTTATTTTAGGTATCTGTGAAGAGATTCCCAGAGTTCTTTACAAAAAAGGAGGCAACTCTTAGGCAATATACAAAAACGTACAGATGGGGCCAGTTGTTACTGCCTAAGGTGTACCAATCATCCTGACCCTTAGGTTTTCCCCTTTATCAGGGACATTCTGGTTAAGGGATGAAAACAGCGGCTCTCCACTGATGTATGATGGTGGTGATATCATCAGTAAAATGTATGAACTCCCACTGCTGGTGATTCATTTGATTCTAATGGGCTTGCCAAGTAGCTTAGGGCTCTGGGAATGAGATGGCCTCCATCAGCATTGTGGCATCTGTCGAGAGACTGAAGACAGGACACCCCTTCTGCAGGTGGATTATATCAGAGGGTCCAGATTTGACCTTATCCAGTAGCAAGGAAGGCTCAGAAGCTATGCTGAGCTTTTGGAGTGCTGCTTTAATGACTCAAGGCTTAATGGCTAACCAGGTACAACGGGTCACAGGCTCAAAGTTTATGAGAGCTTTATTTCCAGAAAAACCTACTATATGGCCAATAATTGCCATTTTAATGGTATATAGTGCCAAGCCAGGAAAGGCACTTTCTTGCATCAGAACTCCATGAGCAACTTATGGCCAGCATAGGTGGTCCAGAAACTCTAGGAGCTGTGAAAGATGGTTACTAAAGCCTCTCTGGTGAAGAGGTTTCTGAGGGCACAAACTGGAGTGCCTGTTGATTTCAGTTTGGACAGATTTTTAGAGACTTTTATTGGTGGGATCCCCTTTCAAGGTGAACTAATTTTTAAATAACTTTAGTGACATTAAGTAAAATTTGTTATTGAAGAATATGTTACCTCCAGAACCCAAAAGGGACTAAAGATGGTAAAATTGTCTTAACCATGTGAGTGCTGAGAAGGTCAATACCTGTTTCTTTTTTTTCTTTTTCTTTTTCTTTTTTTTTTTTTTAGGATTTTATTTATTTATTTACAGAGCATAGGAGTGGGGAGATGCAGAGATAGAGGGAGAGAGAGAATCCCAAGCAGACACCTCGCTGAACATGGAGCCCAGTGCTGATTGGGTGGAGTCAGCAATTTCAGTAATTAGGCTGTTGGCTGTAGAGACCTTAATGGGATGGTATGTGGCATTACAGTTTCAGGCCACCATTCATTTGTTCCAGATTTAAGGAACAAGCCAAATAAGGCTGCTAAATGGAATACCAATGGAATCAGGGAAGGATTCACTCATTACCTGTTAAACAGCAAGTTTTTAATCCTTGAGGACCTTGTTTTAAATTACATTGAGTCATGTTAACTATTTAATGAGGTTGAGGGAGTAGAGAGTAAGGGATGGGTCATGAGTTCTTATTTTGTTAAGCCAGTAATTTTCATCTATTTTTTATTGGGTCAGAGTATCCATGCTCACTATGGGATATTTTAGGGCAATGAGTACTGTAGCCATAGGGAATTTAAGCTAGACAGAATTTCCTATAGTTAAGGAGAGTTATACCTCTTTGTGTTCTACCTTATATTTAGTAACTCCCTCATGGTAGGGGATACCATGTTTATTACAGTGGGATTCAAGGTATAACTGTAATTTTAGCCTTAGTATTTGTTAAGATCAATTGATGAATTTCTGCAGATAGTAAAATTAATTCAGGGGTGCCTTGGTGCCTCAGTCAGTTAAGCATTCAACTCTTGGTTTCAGTTAAGGTCATGGGATTGAACCCCATGTTGGTTCTAGGCAGAGCAGGAGGTCTGCTTAGAGATTCTCTCCTTCTGCCCCTCCCTCACCTCTCTCCCTCTCTCTCTCTTAAATAAATAAATAAATCTTTAGAAAATTAATTCAGAATATATATTATAAAGGCACACAAATCAGTGTCCTTTTATTTTTTGCTATATAAATGTTTCTAGTAAATTTTGGATTTCCAGTGAGGTCAAATTGTGGACCTTTGTTTTAAGTTGTTTCTTGTTGGTTTTCTCTCCTTGTATCCAGCATTATTTCTTTCTTTTCTTTTTTTTTATTTATCTTATTATTATTATTTGGTCACTGGATATAGGTGAGGAATGAGGGTGAGGTGGGGAATGGTGCTCTCTACTCCCATCATACTTATAAGTTTCTTCCCCCAGAGAACCTCAAATCAGTATCATCGAGGTTGGGGACATCCCCAATAGCAGTAGTTGGTTTATAGACCGTGGCCTTAAATTCAGTTTGAATTAACCCTTTCATGATGCCACAAGGGTGCCGTGGGTGTTTTGTGGAGGATTAGGGTCTTTGTTGCAACAGACACATGGGGAGCAGCAGAGTGGTCTACTACCAGGCTTGTTGGATCAAAACCCTCCTCTGCTGTGACCCCACCTCCTCTGTCATGTGGAATTCTTTCTTTCTTTTTTTCCTCTGTTCAAATTCCACAAATTTGAAATATTTTAGGTTTTTAGCCATGTAAAGTTGCAGCTTTCAGTTTCTGTCTGCACAATCACCTATAGTGCACACCTTCGGAGTATTTATGGGGGAAGTTTCAGGAGCTTGATAGCCTTCTTTGTCGGGGGTGCCTCTTTGTCCAGGGATTCCAGTCTTCCTGGAATCAAGGTCCACATCCAGTAAACTTATTTTGTCTATGGCTTGGATGGAGACCATAAGGCCAATGATTGCAAGATTAGCCCTTTGGTGTGTTGGTAGACAGAAATACTGAGCAAAACCTAGGTATACTGGCTGTGAGTTTTATTTTGGGAGAGCAGTTGAGTACCAATGTTCCTTCCTCCCCCACCTTTTTTTTTTCACCAGCCCCTGGGCCACAGGCCAAGATGGATGTGCACCTCGATACTCCTGAGGGTCAGGAGAGCTCAAGCAACAGTGGCAAGGGGAGCAGCAGCACAGGAAACCAGCAAGGTCACTACCCTTGCATGAACAACTGGGATACCATGCTTAATTCTCTATGGGGTGGTGATCTCCTTTCTTTCCACAAATATCGCAAAAAGGCTATCTGTGGGCCTGTCCCAGAGGTGCACAATTACAATGTCTGTATGGCTTCCCAAGCAGCTGATGATAGTCACCAGGCCAGACACAGTGACTTAGGCTGATCCTTGGTAAACAAAGACGACCTGCCAAACAGACTAAACCTGACATCACCAGGTTATAGCAGGATGCAGTGAAATAATGATTCTCATCTTGGGGACAAGAGAATTTTAGGGTGGAAAGTGGTGGCAACGCCTAGCAAAGACAACAGAATACCACACAGGACATAGCCCAGATCTGCCAGCAATTAGCTATTCCTTCCCAGGCAGACTTACCATATCACAGAATCAGTTTAGTTAACCAAGAGCAGTTAATTGAGGCTGACCAGGTGTCCTCAGTCATAGTGGAGCATGTCATGTGGTTTGGGACACAGTCGTTTCTTATTCGCCCTATTGGTAAGGGAGAGATTACTGCCCTGTGGGTATGGGAATAGCCAGACACTCAGCACTTGCCACTGAACAGATGAGATTGACAGCAAAATTTTAGTCACATATATTTATAGCTCAGGGAGAAGGATACTGAAGGCCATGCAGGGCTTCACAGGGATTGTACTTAGACACAGAGTAACCAACCAAGGACAATAGGAGGCCGACTTTGTAGTAATATGAGTGTGTGATGCCTCCTGGTTCTTACAAGGTGATATGATTGGTTTGTTTGAATATTCCACAGGCTTGCAAAAGGATAAATAGGAACTGTGCCTGGTCCGTCTGATTGTTTGGATAGCATACCTTATCCTTGAGAACAGAGTGGGGAGGGAAACTTTTATATTTAGGCTATTTGAAGCCCTCCCAATTTTACCATATGTCAAGGCAGCATATAATATTGAGCCTTAATTTTAGGCTTTACACCACATGGAGAAATGAATTCTGTGTATGATTGTGAATTGGTTGGAAATTTACCCCAGAGAGAATAAATTTTAATGTGGAAATGAATGATTACACTTGAAATCACAAGACTGTTTTCTTCTCTGAAGGAAAAACAGGGATCTGTGGATTAAAATCAGTTCTGTTAAAGAATAATGCATTTATATCATTGTACATCTGTTTTTTGACTGAATAAAATGAGTATCTTGCTATTACTTGGATAAAAAAATTATTGAGGAACACCTGGCTGGCACAATTGGTAGAGAATCCAACTCTTGATCATAGGGGGTTATAAGTTTGAGCCCCATGTTGGATATAGAGATCACTTAAAATATAAAAACATGGGGGTTAAGGGGGTAGGAGAAGAATGAATGAAACAAGATGGGATTGGGAGGGAGACAAACCATAAGTGACTCTTAATCTCACAAAACAAACTGAGGGTTGCTGGGGGGAGGAGGTTTGGGAGAGGGGAGTGGGGTTATGGACATTGGGGAGGGTATGTGCTATGATGAGTGCTGTGAAGTGTGTAAACCTGGTGATTCACAGACCTGTACCCCTGGGGATAAAAATACATTATATGTTTATAAAAAATAAAAAATAAATAAAAAATATAAAAATAAAATAAAACCCCTTTGTCTCTACCACTATACCATCAAACAAGACAGTGAGCATTATTAAAAAAAATATTGAAACTTAACTAGAACTCCCTTTTATAAAATAATGGAAAACTTAATGTCCTTTAGAAAGCCCTAGTACACAATGCTCTACAAGGTAGGATATATTTAAAAAAAAATTTTTTTTAAAGATTTTACTTATTTATTTATTTAGAGCATGCACACATGCTTGGGGGAGGGACAGAGAGAGAGGGAGAGAGAGAATCTTAAGCAAACTCCATGCCCATCATGGATCGCCCTATGCAGGGCTTTTGCTTATGACCCTGAGATCATGACTGAACAAAAATCAAGAATTAGACACCTAACTGACTGAGCCACACAGGTGTCCCCTCTTCAAAACTTTTTAAAAATGGATGCTCATGTTGACAAGATTATTTGTCATAATCCCAGAACAATGAAAAATCCCAAATCTAGAGGCATGTGAATGGTGTACTCAGTTCCCTGAGTTCCCCAGTAACTCACAATTTCCGTTTTAAAAAGCCATGCTCTGAGAACAAGGAAAGAAACTTAAGAACCACTAAGTTGGGAAATCAAACTGAGTTCCTAGTATAAGGCTTAGGCTATTGAAGAGTGACATACTCAGTCCAGCGACAATGTGGCCAAACCCTAACCTTCAAAGGAAAACAGTATGGATACTTGCCAGTCTTGTCCTTGACTTGTGTGGAAAAGGAGGGAAAATTCTCCTGATCACTTATTACAAGGGGTTGCAGGTTCGCAACTTTGTAGTGTGAAAAATTTCATGCTGAGAATTTAAGGCTGACCAATTTGTTAGTGCTCCCAGACCCCAGTAGAGGCAAATTCAGAGCCTGTATAAAGGAAAACACTTTAATTAGGGTCTCAGGTAATTTCTAGAAAAAAGTTTTTTTAAAAATGTAAGTTTACAACCATAAATCATTAAACATGCAAGGAAATAAGTTACAATGAGATAGATTATACAGTTTGTAGATTATACAGCATAATTACAGTTTAGATTATACAGTTTACAGATTACACAACACAATCACAGTATAAAGAATTCAGATATTAGGATTATTCATAAAAATTTTTAAAATATAGACAATATATTTGAAAAGATAAATGAGGGTATTTATGTGTGAATAAAGAACAAAATATAATACAGTGAGGCAGACTTGAAAAAAGGCAAAACAGATTGTCTATAAATGGAAAATATAGATTAAAACTTGATGTGTAGTTTATGTAGCAGGTTAGACACAGATGAAGCGATAACTAGTGAATGGGAAGATAGGTCGGAAGACATTATGCAGAATATAGCACCTAGAAACGAAAGAAAGGGAAACTATGAAAGGTTGAGAGACATGGTTAATAGACTGTCTATCTCATGTGTCTAATTGGAATTCCCAAGTAAAAAAGGATTAAAGTGGTATTCAAATAAATACCACCTGAGAATTTTCCAGAATCGATGAAAGTCTTAAATTCAGGAATACTAACAAATCTTAAGAAGGATTAAAAAAAAAAGGTTCTTAGGCACCTTATATGACATTTCAGGACACCAAAGAGTAAATCCTCAAAATAAGCCACAAAAATAGACTCCACAAACTACCAAAAATGGTATACCATTATACCAAAAATGGTATACCAATTATACGATCAGTATATTAGTCAGGGTTCTCTAGAAAAACAGAATCAATCGGGTATATATTTATTATAAAGAATTGGCTCATGCTATTATGGAGATTGAGAAATTCCAAGGTCTGTAGTCAGCAAGCTAGACACCCAGGAGAGACAATAGTATAGTTCCCTTCCAAGTCTGAATTGCCTGAGAAGCAGAAGAGTGATGATTTAAGTTTCAGTCCCAGGCTGAGTGTAAAGACAGCAGAGAGACTGATGCCCTAGCTGGGGCCTGAGACAGGCAGAGAGAGAAAATTCTTCCTTACTTAGTCTTTTATTATATAGAGGAATTCAGTGGATTGGACGATGACCATCCACATTGGAGAGGTAATCTTCTTTACTCAGTCTGTTGACCCAAATGTTAATTCCAGAAACACCCTCACAGTCATACCCAGAATATTGTTTGAACAAACACTAGGAACCCTATGGCTGAGCCAAGTTGCCACATAAAATTATCTTATTCAACAACTTCTCAACAACAAAAATGAAATAAAGTGTGTTAATATTGTGAAGTGCCTGGAGAAGGTAACTTCAGCCTGCAATAGTGTATGAAGATGAGGATAAAATAGATCTTTTCAGACATACAAAACCATTGGTTTCCCCAAAGGAATTTCTAAAAGCAACACTTTTAGGGAAAGGGGGAATTATCTCAGAATTGCAATGTATATATAAAAAATGTCATGGAAATACAGTGGAAATATGGATATAAAGAAGACAGTAGTTCTTAAATACATGCTGAAATATTTGATGTGAGTGTTTTATCAGAAGCTTCCTTTCAAATGACTGACAAATATTGTTTGTATGTTTACAGAGAAAGAGTAAATATAGCTGTTAACAATTCTTGAAATCAAATGGAGGTTACACACTGTTCTTTCAACTTATCTATATGACAGTATTTAAATGCAGAATTCAAGGGAAGACACCATAACTTGAAGTCCCTGATTTAATAATCCTAGAATTTTGTCACAAATTATTATAAGCCCCATCTGTTTTTTCCATGATGAACAATCTTCCCATCAATGTCAATATCTAGTTTTCTGGTGTTTCCTCTCTGTGAATCCTCCAAGATCACCAGCAGTAGTTCAGTGACCACATCACTAGCTTTGCTTTTTTCAGCAATCAAGGACCCATATGTATACGTGTCTATTTCTGGAATCTCTATTTTATTCTATTATGCTGTTTATCCTTGAAGAATGCCACTCTATCTTAATACCTAATATTTGTAATGAATCTTTATATCTGATGATCTAAGTCCTTAAACTTTATAATGAGTCCTCATTGTAAGTCCTTTTACCTTTTTCCTTCCTTTTTAAATAAGAAGTTATTCTTGAGTATGTTGCATTTACATATAAATTTTATAATCAGCATATCACTCATGCGGTGGATTTGCTTACAGAATTTCCTTCGAACAATACTCCTTCACAGTAGTCTCTAACATAGTGCATCTTATGCATACTTTTATTATGTGACATAGAAATGTTCCTGGTTCCTCAGTGATCAGAGGGACAAACACAATCTCCTCTTTTTTTTTTTTAAGATTTATTTATTATTTTGAGGGAGAGAGAGAGCTTGTATATGTGAGCGGTGGTTGGGGTGGGGACATAAGGAGAGGGAGAGAGAGAGGAGAGAAAGGCAGACTCCCTGCTGAGCATGAAGCCTAACACAGGGCTTGAACTCATGACCCTGAGATCACAACCTGAGCTGAAATCAAGAGTGAGGAATATACTTAACCAACTTAGCCACCCAGGTGCTCCCACAATTTCCTTTTAAATGGCATTCATTTTCTTTGCAATCTGGGTTCCAGTGATAACTGTGCTCCAACTTATTTTTCCAACTCTATGTGGCTTAACATTCCATCAGAGCTAGATGTTTCCTTTTCCTTTACTTAGAAGTTGCTTTGTACACTCACTTCTTCATGAGTTAGCTTAAATTATTTCCCTGGCTTGATAAGTCTTTCATTTTTTTTTTTTTAATCTGTATGAACCCCTCCCAGATATTAGGGTCCGATGTGTGTTCTATAGCTTCTATGAAGTTTCTCTTAATTATCAAAATTCAATAGCCATTTCCCTTTTATACTTCCATAGCACTTTTCATTTATACTATTTATGTGGATTATCATATGTGGACTTCTGTTTTTACATTCCCTTTCATGTACATGTATTTCATTTGTACAGTGAGGTCACATACTTTTTCAGAGTAAAGACCATGCATCATGCTTTTTGTGTGTGTCCCACTCTGGTAATTACAGTGTTTGGTCTTATTTCTCTAGTGTCTTGCACTGAATGAAGGATGCTCAATAACAGTTGACTGAGTGAAGGCTGAGTCTCTGTTCAACAAATATTTGATGGGATGTAATAGAAGGAGCAATGTATAAGGTGATAAAATGGGTTCTAGTCTTGCCTCTGTCACTCGCTAGCTCCGTTCCTTAGCCAAATCATTTCATTTTTATGATCCTCAGTTTTCTTACCTTTAAAACAAAGATAGTATTGATCACCCCACGGTACAGAATCACATGCGTTGTATCTCACTAAAGTGATTTAAAATGGTGTGTGCTCGGGGCGCCTGGGTGGCTCAGTGGGTTAAGCTGCTGCCTTCGGCTCAGGTCATGATCTCAGGGTCCTGGGATCGAGTCCTGCATCGGGCTCTTTGCTCAGCAGGGAGCCTGCTTCCTCCTCTCTCTCTGCCTGCCTCTCTGCCTACTTGTGATCTCTCTCTGTCAAATAAATAAATAAAATCTTTAAAAAAAAAAATAAAAAAAATAAAATGGTGTGTGCTCAACACTTGCTTATGCCTTTTTTCACATAATGAAAATCTTCATCATAGGAAATTTAGAAAACACAAAGTTAAACAAGAGAATAGAAATCATGTAGAATAACACCACTCACAAAGAACTACTGTTAAAATTTTGGATATTTCCCTTATCATGTTTTTCTGTGTAACTGTTTTGAGAATTATCGTATATACTGGCTTTGAACTTTTTTATTATGCCCATTGAATATATTTTAGATACCATTTTTCATGAAGATTTATTTTTTTTCTAATGAACTTATATAATATTAAAGAAACATAGTAACAGAATGTATTATTTTTTCAAAAGGCTTTTGTAAAAAGTTAGATGCATCCATATAAATAATTTCACCTCTATTAACTTAATTGTAGACAAACATCAATATACATAATTTGATGAACAAAAATATTTCAATGGTATAACTTTTCTTTCTGAAGTTATTCACTATTTGGTTGGGAATTTTCTTTTGCCTATATGACCCAGAAAATCCTCAGAACAGCTTAAAAATTTTTGCTACTGTGATTTTGATTGAATTTTTTGCTTGATGAAACACTAAAATGATTTCTTCTTCTGCAAAGAAAAATAAAATACTGAAAAGAACTTAGGAAACAAATCAGAGCTTGAAAAGGCCCAATCATTTTCTCATTTTTCTCAGTTGGAAGAAAAAAAAAAGAGATGAAAATGAAATCTATTCAAAAAGGGACTAAAAGACATCCCAAAGAATTTTTTTTTAGGAGAAAAAGACATTACTGGAACTTTTTAAGTTGTTTACATTTAAAAAAGCATCTTACCTATAAATCAACTTTATCCAATTTAATTAAGGAAAGGTCTGTGAATGATTTCAGCCTCAGTCATATTTTTCATGTTTGAGCTTGTGGCTCTGTCTATTTTAAATAGTTGGTATATGCCCTGGAATGTTGGTTTTCTAGAAAATTTTCTTTTTTCAAACTTTGAAAATTCAGAATTGTGTTGGCCTGAAAACAATTATATTTTTAAGAGATATGATCAAATGATTTATAGAAGATATGAAAAAAATGAGATAAAATAAATATATTCTAACTTCAAAATACAGACATGTATGATATTTGGTCCATCTATGTATGTGAATGCTGAAAAAATTCTGGGAAGATATGCGCCAGAATTATAATCATGCTGTCACTGGATAATGGGTAAACGGCAACTTCCTTTTTTTCCTTCCAGAAAAATTATCATTTTTCCCCAACAATGAGCATATATTATTTTCATATGCAAAAAGAAAATAATTCCTTTTGAAAGAGAGACAAGGAAGGAGAATTGTTTCATTCAGCAAACAAACTCTGTATCAGTACCTACTGAGTGAATGACAGGCATGACTTAGTGCTGTGGGTACATCAGTAAAAAACCTGTAAAAACCTATGCCTACAAAACCTGTGCTTACAGAAACCTATGCCTTAATGGGGCTTACATTGTAGTAGAGGGAGATAGTCAGTAGGCAGCAGTGCAATCACAGCAAGTTATAATATGCGTTCAAGCTACTAAGTGCCAAGGGAAAGTAGAGCAAGTTAAGGGAGGTTAGGAGCAACAGGGAGAAGACAGCTTCAAATGGGCTGAGGAGGCTTACTGAGAAAGCAGAATTGTCTCACGAATTTTGTGATTCTTCTTTCCTCACCATATAGTGTCATTATGTTATTACTTAGATTAAGAATTGTTTTTCAGGTGTCATGAAGAAATTGATAATTCCAATCACATCTTAACTTAATGAAACACTCAAACATGGTTTGTTGCTGGAATTACACAAAATGTTCACCCTTAGGGAGAAACCATGATGAATGGTGTAAGGGAGATTTGGTCTTCTGTGACAGGTGGCTTATCTAGAACAGATATTGCAGAAAGGTAGCCAACTTGGAGGGGCTTCGGGGGGCAGAATGTAATTTTTTATGCTCTTTTCCCAGCCTAAACACCAAATTTCCGGAAATATCTCTGCGTTAATCTTTTCTTGTCTTTATAACTTACAATGTCAGAGGCTGTTTCTAGAGCCAAAGGAAAAGCCTACTTTAACAGGATAATCAATGTTTATAATGATAATCTATTATAGTGCCTATGAATTGATATGATCGATTACTAAACAAATTTCATTTGTGTGGTCGTTAACTGAGCACATTTATATCCATTAGTTTGCTGGGTTCCAAGGTAGTAAAATAGGTAATATTAATTCTACTTTTGATAAATGTGGAAACTTAATTAACAGAGAAGTTAAATGTCTTATTGAAAGTTGCAAGTTTATTAAAAGGCAATGTAAGATTCCACTACATGCTCACTTTTAGGTGACCAAATTTCCATTGCGCCATTTAGACTGCTTAATAAATATGAGGACTAATTTAAGGGCAGTCATTCCAAGGGTATGTTAAGGTAATGCTGTCATTGCTCAAACCTCTGCTTTGAAATCTCAAAATAGAATTCTTTTGAGTATATGCAAATTTAAATTACTTAAGGAAGCTTTGAAAAAAACCTGAAGTCATTTCTGTACAAAAAAATGTGTGATCAGTTTGTTTATTCATTTGAAAGAGATCACAAGTAGGCAGAGAGAGAGGAGGAAGCAGGCTCCCCGCCGAGCAGAGAGCCCAATGCAGGGCTCAATCCCAGGACTCTGGGACTGTGACCGGAGCCAAAGGCAGAGGCTTTAACCCACTGAGCCACCCAGGCACCCCAGTTGGGATAGGTTTTAACTAAAACAGTTTACTGTAAAATATAATGTTATATTTTAAATGTAGCATTATTCTTCCATTATATTAGATAAGAGTATAAAGTGGGTTGCACTGATGAAATCACAAAAATACTTTAGGTGGTGGAATACATGTGTAGCTTCCTAAAGGAATGGTTTTGATGAATATGGTGCACATACACACACACACACACATAAATACACAACATTTGTATACGTTAGTAAATTAGTTCTTTTGTATCACTGCATTTTTCCTTTTGAAGACAGATAAGCATATATGTTACAAAAATTTTCTGAAATAAAAGCATGCAGTTTAAAGTGTCCAAGCTTGGGGTGCCTGGGTGGCTTCACTGGTTAAATGTCTGCCCAGGGTCCTGGGATCTGGCCCTACGTAGGGCTCCTTGCTCTGCGGATAGCCCGCTTCTCCCTCTCCCTCTGCCCGCTGCTCTGCTTGTGTTCTCTTTCTCTCTCTCTGTCAAATAAACAAATAAAATCTTTAAAAATATAATAAATTGTCCAAGCTTAAGCTATTCCTTTAGATGACCTTCACACTGAAGAAAAATTATGGAACTATTTTTTGTCATAGATGTACCACTCTCAATAATAATCCCAGGAAAGTAAATAAGCCCAGAGGATAATAGGCTCTATTTTCCCCCTAGTTGAGAACGAAAATGGTAAAAGAGAATTTGTTGAATGAGTTAAAATTATAGGATCTGGGCTATTTAAAGTGTTAGAGGACTGGGGCCCCTGGGTGGCTCAGTGGGTTAAGCCTCTGCCTTCAGCTCAGGTCATGATCTCAGGGTCCTGGGATCTAGCCCCACATCAGGCTCTCTGCTCAGCGGGGAGCCTGCTTCTCTGTCTCTGTCTGTCTGTCTCTCTGCCTGCTTGTGATCTCTCTCTGTCAAATAAATATATAAAATCTTAAAAAAAAAAAAAAGTGTTAGAGGACTGCATATTTGCACGAGGGAAAGCTGATAGAATTGTGTCTAACCGACTTTGGTAGGGCAGTCTTCAGTTTAATGTTTATGAATCCCTTCCAGAGACCCAGAGTCTGAAGAGTGTGACTATTCAGATGCCTTGGATGAGGGTGATTCCAGAAGAGTTTTTGCATTAACTTCTGCTCTGCATGTGACAATTGATGTTACCCACATGGCAAAGCATTGTATTTGCCACTAGGCTACATCCTGCCCCTAAAGCTACTTTACTAGTAATGTCATAAAATTCATTTTAGTATATGATTAACTGAACTTTCAGTCTTTATTGAGAATATTAATTAAAAGCATGATCACTAGCTATGTTTGCCTGCCCAAAATTTATAGATATCAGCTATTAATTCAGTATTTATTGAATTTATTAGATAACTATGTGTCAGCCCATGTACTAGGTAGAGGGATACAAAGGCATTTCTACCACGACCATGTTGGTCAGATTAACTTCCCTTTTTCTCCTTCCTATTGATGTCATCAAAAGTCACTTGACATTTTAAAACCACTGTCTCATTAAAAGAGGAACTGACTTCTTAGAACTTCCTTTGAACCCCCCTGCACAGATTGTGTTCACTCTGACATGGGAATGGGGCACACAAACCATAGAATCCTCAAAATTCATTTTCTCAGTAGTGCAAATTCAGTCCTTGGGCTTTTGTGAGCTTGGAGAATCTTTGCGCCTTTTTTTTTTTTTTTTAAGATTTTATTTTTTAATTTATATTTGACAGACAGAGATCACAAGTAGTCAGAGAGGCAGGCAGAGAGAGAGAGGGAGGAGGAAGCAGGCTCCCCGCCGAGCAGAGACCCCGACTCAGGGCTCGATCCTAGGACCCCGGGATCATGACCTGAGCTGAAGGCAGAGGCTTTAACCCACTGAGCCACCCAGGCGCCCCTCTTTGTGCCTTTTTTGAAATCTAAGAACACTTTGTGTCCTAAAACGGTTGGAAAAGGCGAAGATGAGAGCAGTCTCTTGCTGGAATTTGCTCTCTCTCTCTCTCTCTCTCTCTCTCACCCCCCTCTGCAGTTCTGCCACATCCTCTCTTTTGGAACTAACCACTCCCTCCCCTGTGCAGGTCCTAGAGCTGCCTGGCTTGTGGCCTTTCTTTGCACACAGTTGGTGTTAAATAAGTACGTTCTGAGTTGAATACAAGTACTTCCTTTTGTAGCCTGCGGTACCTTAATAAACTAAGAAAACAACGATATTTGTGTCCCTTGAACAGAAAGGAGAATGTGAGAAATACGTGAGAATGAAGGAGCACAGGCAGGGTGTGAGGTAAAGTGGGGGAAAAAATGAGAATGGTTTGTTCTAATTCAAGCTAAGTGGTCTCAATTCTGATCACTCAGAAAGATGGAAATAAAAAGGTGGGAAGTAAAAGGCCACAACTACGTCAGACGTAAGATAGGAGGGATGCTCTGCTACAACTTACAACCATTTAGAATGACGTTCATCTAAAGGAGAACTGAAAATATCCCTGTGTGTCCTGGATACCACCCAGCACGCATAACACCCACATGCACAGATGTGCTACCCAAGATGATGTACTGATAATTAGGGAAATCTGTTTTGGAGAGGAGCAGGGGGAGTCATGATAATGCCAGAAAGAGGACTGTCTGGACTTAGAAAAGATTTTGACACAAACTGTGTTATGGTAAACCACTCAAGTGTCTGGGTCTATACCATTTATGTGGAATGGTCTTTTGGGGAAGCTGCAAGGGGCACGGGGAGGCCTGTGGCAAGCGAACTCCCTGTAGTCCTGATGGAGGGTGTGTTTCCGGTAAATTTTTCTAGCGGGAAATGAAAAAGTAAGATGACCAGTTAAAAGTGGACCACACCACTCAAGGAGGCTGAGTGCTTAGTCAAGTTGAGGTTCTTATCTTTATCCATATCAGTCCACATTATTATTCTAAGTGACCCTATCTTAGCATAACAATGTCATTGTGTCAGATGGGTATTCAGATATGTGAATTACTTTATCTGGAAGATTATTGGAAAGTCAATTTGCCTTTATATTTAGAATTTTAGGGACGCCTGGGTGGCTCAGTTGGTTAAGCAGCTGCCTTCGGCTCAGGTCATGATCCCAGCGTCCTGGGATCGAGTCCCACATTGGGCTCCTTGCTTGGCGGGGAGCCTGCTTCTCCCTCTGCCTCTGCCTGCCATTCTGCCTGCCATTCTGTCTGCCTGTGCTCGCTCTCTCTTCCCCTCTCTCTCTCTGATAAATAAATAAAATCTTAAAAATATATATATATATATATATTTAGAATTTTATAGGTTTCAGTTGTCCAAAAATTCTGCATGGTAGAAATAGCTTTCATGTGCCTACAAATGTATATTGAAGGGTTTAATCATTTGTTTATGTTTAACTCATTATCAGGAAAGAGTCTAAGCATGAAAAATAGTATGTGTGTCAACAGACAAGAAGTTGAATTTCCTTTGGCTTGTACCTGAGGCACAGAAACTCCCTATGTGGAGGAATTACCAAAAAAAAGGAAGGTCTCTAAGTTTAAAAAAAAAAATCATTTTAATACAGGTATATGTTTCATGTTAGCTCTGTTTAGCCTAAAATGGTCTTAGTACTTAGGTGAGTAAATGTATTAGGATTCCCATTTTTAGAGGTGGATACTTTTACTTAATTTCAAAGAACAGGATTTGAGGTCAGGAAAGCTACTGAAAAGATTAGAATGTGTTTGATCTCACCAGACTGTGGGTTCCTCTTTGTAGCTTGTGGGCCTAGCACAGGGCCTGGCACTTAATAATTTAGCAGGAGCTTGATAAATGTCGACTGGATGAATAAATAATTATCTGTTTTTGTTGGTCCACATTAAGAGGCAATTACTAGGTTTCTCTGACCTTGTTTGGAAGAAGTTTTCACACTCCAGAACAGAAAATCTTGCAAAATAAGAGCTGTAGGCAGAGAACTGAAGAAATATAGCATGAAGTATTAAGGTGCTGAAACCTGAAGAGAGAGAGACATCAACGGAGACCAGTCGGTGTTTGCTCTATCTCATCCTCTCTTTCTTATGACCAGGAAAAGCACGAATTTTCCAAAATATATGTTCTTCATTGTTACTCTAAGTGCTTTTTTCAGAGAGCCTGACTCACACCTCCAGGGAACTGATTAACGGGTAAGAAGTTTATTTCAAGTCATACATGCAGAATGAGTTTCGCTGTAGGAGGTGAAGTGAGTGATACTGATCCAGAGATTAGAGAAAAGGTAACCAGCTCCTTGCAGTCTCCGGTTCAAGTAAGGGAACTTGAGAAGAGAGTGAGTGTGAGCTTTGAGGCTGGAGAGAAAGAGGCTGCAAAAACTTTGGTTCCTGGTTATACTTTTAACCTACTAACACACTCCTTTCTTAGCTCACTGCGAGCTGACCAGTGATTTTATATACGTAAATACACATGCATACCTACATGCATATATATAAGTACACATGTCTTATAGATATGTATTCTTCCAGTGCTTTATTTAGCTTGAACATTGTTATCCTTTTCATGCTGATGTTGCATTTTCGATTTGACAGAGCTGCAGATGCTGGCATGTGTGTCTCTATGACTGGGTAATGGGCTTTTGTTAAGGCACCTTAAAAATTGTGTATTTCCAAAAGAGATGAAAGAGATGAAAATTACATCACCTTTCTAGGGGCATGCAAGGACTTTGTGAAATCTCCAAATGTCCAAATGGTTTCCACTCTTGTAATCATCCACAGTTGACAAAGCAGAACTCATCCAGATTCCCTACTAATTCTGTAGAAGAAAAAGAGGAAGAGTCGCTAGTGAGTCAGCTGCCTTAGTGAGCAAACATAAACATAATTAGCTTTTCAAGCCCAGAAAATTAGAAGAACTTGGAAGTTAATCTCTCTTCTGTGTTTATTAGTACTATTTCCTCATCTTTCTATGGGTTATGTTACAAAGCATTTGAAGAGAGCAGTTCTCTCTCCCTATAACGTTGACCAAGAAAGGATTCACCAAAAATGAAAGCAAACAGACATTTACTTGGGCAGTTAGAATTGCAATTCGGGAAACACAGATTCAGGTAGACAACTAACTTGCGTTCCAAGGAAGACAAAGGGGGGCGGGCAGAGATATAAAGATGGAAGGATAGGAGTGTAGCTTTCATTTAGGTCCTCTGTGCAAAAGAGGAATTGAAAAATTAACTGGGATTGGTTGTGTATGCAAATGAAGGACTGAAGCTTTTTTTTTTTTTTTTTTAAAGATTTTATTTATTTGTCAGAGAGAGAGAGGGAGAGAGAGCAAGCACAGGCAGACAGAATGGCAGGCAGAGGCAGAGGGAGAAGCAGGCTCCCTGCTGAGTAAGGAGCCCCAAGTGGGACTCGATCCCAGGACGCTGGGATCATGACCTGAGCCGAAGGCAGTCGCTTAACCAACTGAGCCACCCAGGTGTCCCAAGGACTGAAGCTTTTTAAACCGAATTGGCTCCTTTAGAAGTGAAGTACCACGGGTGATCCAGTTGCTATGGTTTGGAGGAAGTTAAGTCCACGCTGAGGGCTTGCAGCTGGCTTTAAAGCTTTAAAGCTCAGAAAGTTTGGGCACCTGGGTGGCTCAGTTAGTTAAGTGACTGCCTTTGGCTCAAGTTTGATCCCAGGGTACTGGGGGATAGAGCCTTGCGTGGGGCTCCCTGCCCAGTGGGGAGTCTGCTTCTCCCTCTCCCTCCTGGTGCTCTGCCTACTTGTGCTCTCACACTCTCTCTGTCAAATAAATAAATAAAATTTTAAGAGAAATTTCATAGTTTCTCTGTTGAGGGTGTGCGTAAATTCCTCTCCTCATATGGCCTCCTAACAACCCTATTTTATTTTTTTTTAAAGATTTTTACTTATTTATTTATTTGACAGATAGAGATCACAAGTAGGCAGAGAGGCAGGCAGAGAGAGAGGAGGAAGCAGGCTCCCTGCTGAGCACAGAGCCCGACACGGGGCTCGATCCCAGAACCCTGAGATCATGACCTGAGCCGAAGGCAGAGGCTCTAACCCACTGAGCCACCCAGGTGCCCCCTAACAACCCTATTTTAAAGGAGACTCTCTTAACTAGGCTTGCTTGCTCCATTTTGAAATCTTCTTTTACAATGTATATAATCATGCCTCTAAAAAAAAAATCAGACATATGTAATCAATGTTGCATAAAACAATAATGACAGGCAGGTAAGATGACTCTTTATTACAGGAAGAAACTTACACTTACAGATACACTATTTTCAGTTAAATTGTCAACGTGTGCCTTTTAGAGACTTTCTGTGCTAGAATATCTGTGTATTCTTAATTTTGTCAGGTGACTGTATTTCAGTACTTTTAAGTTACAATAATAATATATGCTCATTATTACAAGTTAACATATGTAAAAAAGTACCAAAAAATGGTTAACATTCTTCTTGTTCTCTCTACCTTTTCAACTAGGATTTTTTATTCTTTTTACAAACTTTTACAAAGTTGAGATCATATTGCATTCATTGCTTCCCCTCCCCCACACTTCTAAAATTTGCTTCATTTTGCAATGTGTCATGGACACATCTCTGTAGGTAGATCTAACTAAACTTAGCACATTCTTTGTAGCTGTATAATGTTCCATAACACAACATAGTTTATTCAACCATTCTTCCCTCACAGACTTTTAGATTATTTCCAGTGCTACAGTAAATCTCCTTGCCAGAGAAATCAGAAGAGCCCATTTGAGAATGACCTTGTGGGTTCCAGAGTTCCCGCCACGCAGTGATCTCTAAGTCATGGACACGTTCTGTCAGGAAGATGAGATGACTTTTCACAGCAGACATCTCCGTCTCCCCACAGCCCTGGAGGGCCGGGCTGGGTGAACTGCTGTTTTGCGGAGGAGCCTGGCATCCTGGGTGTCAGGATGCTAAGTGGCACCACTTAGCCCTGGTGTCAGTGGCAGGCTCTGAAAGGAAGAGCATCCTGGGAAGAGGGAGAGCTTTGAAATGACAAAGTAAAACTCCGGGGTAAAGCAGGCTCCCATGGCTTGGCCTCCCCGCACATCCAATTCTGTTTCTGATCTTAAAATGGTAGTTAACGAATATAACTTTGACAGACTTTTAGAGAGTTTTGTGATGATCATATTTTCTCACACTAATAGGCTTAAAAAAGGAGTCATTTAGAAAGACCATGTCTGAAGTAATAATGTAAAGGTAAGAACAAAAACTTCTAAGATAGCAGCCAATAGCCAAGAAGCCTTGATATAAACTTGGAGACCAGAATTTCTTCTTCCATGTCTACTCTACAGGCCACCTTTTGGAAGTTCCCTTTTGATATACAAATTCTAATTCAATACTTCTTTAATACTTCAATACTTCTTTAATACTTCTTTAACATAGACCTTCTTACTAAAGAAGTTTCCTCACTTCGTTTAATATAAAATATATAGCATTTAAGTATTCTAAATAGCATATCTTAATATCTTTATATGTGTTGTTATCTTCAACTTTAAGATTTTAGACTCTCAGGTCAGTAGTCATCAAAGTATTCATGTAACTGGTCCTCGAGTCTTAGCATAGTTAACTTACTTGTGTGACACAGGAAAGTACTCCATAGAGATAAACATTTGATCATGGTCATGGCTCCTGATGTGCTGTTATCTGGCTGAGGACACACTGGAAGCCTTTAAATGGGGTCTCTTTCCAAACTTGGTGTCAGGCACCTCTCACGAACTATAGAGAAGAGCTCTATAACTGACATTCCTGTATTATAGATAACTAAACATTTAAGCCAGAAAGGAATACCTGGGAAGAGATAGGGAATCTCTCCTTCTCTCTCTCCCTCACAAACCCACACACGTACATATATATGCATATACATAATTTTCCCTATTTAAAGAGTAATGAAGGACAGAATCAAAAGTAGCTCTTGTGTGTCTGTCTATACCTATCACGGGGATTTGTAAAGATAATTTTGTGGTAATCCATGTCATCGTGCCTTAACAGTGATGTGAAACCGGATTTGCTTGCTGGTGTGCTACAGTAGCAGCTGCGCGACTCCCAGTTGATCATTTAACCTTGAGCCCTGGGCTCCGTATCCATGTAGGGAGGGTTGTTCCTTACTACCTCATAGGATTATTAGGAGGTTTAAAATGAGATAATACATATAGAATGTTCATGTTGAATTGAATAAACCTAGTTTCCCTCTTAGGAAAGTTAAGTGGTCTTCCACTATGAAGATGTTTCTTGGTAGGATTAAAGGGATACATAGAATGGCGGTGGGGTAAATAAAACTTTGCAGTGTGAATGATGATAAACAAACATGGTTTTAGAGTTATGAGGAATTTCAATATGCTTTATCTTATTAGTTCTTCACAAGAGTACTGTGAATCAGGCTAATATTTTTACACCCATTACACGGGGAGGAACTGTGACTCAGAGAAATTAAATGAATTAGTATCACCTGCTAGCCTGTAATGGAATGAAGTTCTTTTTGACTAACAGTCCAATGCTCTTTACATTACTCTGTGCTGTCTGTCATTGCCAGACAGTTGGCAAATACTAAACAGAGAGAAGTCTAATTGGTTCCAAAGTTGTGTCTGAAAATCTAGCTGTGTTCTCAAATTTCCCACGGTTCCTGCAAAAATGCGCCTTTTTGGGGAAGGAGCCTCGCCTACTCCTGGACTCCCGAGGGCCTCGCTAAGCTCAGCATGCATTTCTTGGGTCTGCAGAACCAAAGGAGTTGTAATTCTAATACGAAATGCACTGTGTTTTGTGACTATTTCACTTTATTTTTAGCATTTCCTGAATCGAAGTTAAGCAGTTGGAAAGGGCTCCCTTCCAATAATGGTGAAAAGCTTGGTTGCTCTGTGTAGGTCAAGACTTAGCTATTTCTGCCCTCAAGCACCATAAGTGATTGTCTCCATCCCTGGGTTGATACTCAGCATATTCTGTGGCATGATGGTATCTGTCTTCGCATGTGCACTTTCATTCTCCTCTTTGAGAGCACAAGTCCCCTAAAAAAGGAGTCTAGTGTCCCTTTGTACTCTCCGGGCCCAGCGGAGAGCCGAGGGCTTCATAGGTTCTCCATAGATGCTTGTCCCTGCTGCTGCTGCTTTTGTGATATCACTAGCATTGACTTCTTAGGGAAGATTCGTTAGAAAACAACCTACGAACAAGGGTTGGTTTTAGAATAAACTGTGTCTGCTGGCTCCCTGCCTCCCCGTACCATAAATGGTTTCCCAGGACTTCTTTCACAGAGACAATTACTAGAAAGATAAAGGATGCTTCGGAAAGTACTGGTAATTACCAGGTCCCCTTAAATGCGAGAGAAGGCGATACAGGTTCTACTCTCCTAAACACGAACATGAGGCTGTTGAAAATTAGCTGTGAGACTCGAGCAGACCGAAATACACAGCTGTCACTGGGGCACAACGCCTTTGAGATGAAGTTGGATTTCTTATTTCTAAGGAGTTGAAGCCGAGTGTGTTTTGTTGGGGGCCTGCAAATTATAGTGATTTGGTTTCAGCCTGAACAAGCACCACAAACAAATCCTGGCAGGCAGGCTCTCTACAGGAGTGGCCCAACAAGTCAGTTTTCATTTCCTTCCAAGCCCTGGTTGGGCTGATGCATCCACAGAAAAATAGAACAAAAAGCAAGAGATCACTGCCCCCTAAAGCATCCTAGTGGCTTACTCGGCTCAGGGGTTATTTATAGCGAGCCGGCTCACACTGAGCACGCCAGGGTCTAAGCCGCGAATGTGCGAACGTGCAAACAGAGGCGTCAGGACCGCGACAGTAGACATCGATGCAAGGTGTGACCAACGACTCCGTTCGCACGCCTGTCGTGGTTTCAGTCCGGCCATGCCTTTCGCCACCTTTGTGAACCTTTACCTCCCAATAGGCTCATTCTCCTCTTCATGTGCACCTTCTATTTGCAGATGTTGCTATGAGGACAGATTCGTCCGAGATGACTGATGTGGAGTCTGTGGTCAACAATTTTGCCTCTTCGGCTAGGACTGGCCGCCGGAATGCCGTGCCGGACATCCAGGGCTCGGCCGGGATGGGCGGGTCCGCAGAGCTGCCCCTCAAACTGGAGGCCCTGTCCATGAAGGAAGGTAATGCCCAAGTTCTCTCCTTGCCTCTGGAGCCGTCTCTCTTATAACTGGTTATAAGTGCTCTTTTTTTCTTACGTGTGGACTAACACCTCTCAGTTTTTGTTGCAGGCTAAGTGTCATTTTTTAGGCTTTCTGAAAGTGAACAGTTTTATCTTTTTCTCTCCTGATGTGTATGTGCAAGCTGAACATTTATGTATTTGTTGGACATGTCTAGTCACGCACCGTGCTTGAAATCGGAGATAAAATGTGAACAAATATAATTCCTTCCCTCAATAAACTTAAATTCATCGAGAAACGCTCCGAAATAAAATAGTTTCCCTCCTATCATCCCCTTAGCAAACCGCTCTGGAGGCTTGTGCTTTGCTATAGTATTCTATGAGCCCTTCTACGTCTCAGATCTAAGAAGTTTATGGTCAGTTAAAGATGAGATCTTGAAGGCAAGTATTTGTATAAAAGGTAACCATTCTTCAGTGGGAAAAGTTGCATTAAGGACAAAGGGGAGCTGTCAAACCGACAGAGGAAAACTTGGGTTTGTCCCCCCATTGCTTATATATAGTTCATCTAGCTTCCAGAATTCAGTCTTCTGGAAATAAACATAAAGATACTTTCAATAGAGTTTTAAAGAAGTCTTTTTAGTCAGAAAACATTCATGGAGGTTAAAGAAAATTTCAGTTCCAAGTCATTACCAAGATACCTGGGCCTTGTGCCCCATTTAGTCCAAGGTGGACTTGCACTAAATGAGTAGAAATTTATTGCCACTGCCAAGGAGGCAAGAGAGGCTAGCAGCTGCTGCACGCCCACTCTGTTCATGCAGGTGCCAGAAGAAGGCTCTTGGTCCTCTGCCTCAGGACATTATTTGTTACCTGGTAAAGTTACAGATGTTCCTTGTTTGATCCCTAGGAAATATGGATGTCTTTGTCCAGGCACACCTCATGTGTTCCCAGAGGTCATTGCCTTTCTCATATGAGACCCTACAAATAAGAGCAAAAAAGTGCCTAAGTCCATACAAACTATTACAAGATGAGAAAAGGGAAAGAAAGAAAGAAAATAAATAAAAAATGTGTGTAATGGTTTTGGCCTTTTAAGTCTGAAAATGGAATGTGGTCATCAGACTGTGATGTTGCTGTTGAAGGGCCATCCTCAACTAGAGTGGCAGAGAAGCTAAGTTACCTGTTAGTAAGACAGGCCTAATTAAAGTGTCCATTTCCTGGACACACACACAAAACCTTACTGATTCTTGACATTACCTCATTAAGTGAAACAGAAAAAAAATATTCTGTGGGAGAGTTAGTAGTCTTCATTATTTTTTTTGGCCACTAAAGAGACTGTTATCTGAAAGAATATTGTTACTATTTTTATATGTTAAAGAACAAAAATTCAACTAAGTAAATTTGAAGACCTAATTGGCTTTATAAAGGGGTTCATGAATCGGGCAGCATTCTATCTAGCAAACAGAGGGGAGCCCTGAGGAGCTGTACAAATGGAAAGGGAGTGGGGCAGGGAAGTTACTAGCAAAAGGAAAGAAAGGATTGTTCCAAGCGAGATCACATGCCCTTAGAGGGAAGGGAAAGGGGATTATTAGGTGGATTACTATGTGGCTATTAGGTGGTTTCCATCAGATCTGTCCTCTTTGGTTTTTGGTGTTGTTTTTGATAAGTATTTTTAGGTGGGAAGAACTGTAGAATCTCAAAGGTCCTGTATCCTGCATGAAATTAACCTACCTAAAATTTGTCTCCCATAATTTGTCTTAATCTACCTCTTATAAATTAAATGACCATGATAGGGAGGACAATGATGCCTGATAACATATCGGCAAGAAGTGACAGAGGGTGACAGTTGTAAATGTCACAAAGGGCCTTTTTTTAAAAATTATTTTTATTATCATATAATGTATTCTTTGCCCCAGGGGTACAGGTCTGTGAATCATCAGTCTTACACAACGCATAGCACTCACCATAGCACATACCCTCCCCAATGTCTATCTTCCAGCCACCTATCCCTATGACCACCTCCCCCCACCTGCAACCCTCAGTTTGTTTTGTGAGATTGAGTCCCTTAATCTTAAGATCCCATTTTGTTTCATTTTTTCCTTCCGTAACCCCCAGGACAGCCTGCCCTGCCTCTCAAATTCCTCATTTCAGGGAGATCATATGATAATTGTCTTTCTCTGATTGACTTTTTTTGTTCAGCATAATACCCTCTAGTTCCATCCATGTTGTCGCAAATGGCAAGATTTCATTTCTTTTGATGGCTGCATAGTATTCCATTGTGTATACATACCACATCTTCTTTATCCATTCATCTGTTGACGGACATCTAGGCTCTTTCCAGTTTGGCTGGAAATACGTAAATAGTTTGTTCAAAAAACATGGACAAACAACTTCAAGACAGGAACAGTAGAGCATGACACCAAGTGCAAATCTCCTCTGAGCCCAGGGCCCTGTGCAACCACACTCACCCACACCTGTGGAGCCAGTCCTATTTACGTAGTAAATAGTGAAAACTATTTACTACATAAATAGTTTGGCTATTGTGGACATTGCTGCTATAAACATTCAGGTGCACATGACAAGGGTCTTAACACCCTTTGTCACTATTTATTTGATCCATCGTTATAATTTAATGTCCAACAGGTGCTAAGCACCATTCTAAAAACTAACAGTGTAGTGGTAAACCAGACAAAGTCTTGCTGTCATGGATCTTCTATCTCCAGTGGAACAGTAAAATTATCAGCAAGTAAATATATGTCAGCGGTGATATGTTCTATCAGAGATTTAAGTAGGATTTGGGGGTAGAGTTACAGCATGGCTTTAGACTGAGAAATGAGGGCAGCCCTAACGGAAACTGGAATGAAAAAGGTGTGTTTTGAATCACAACTGAAGGGAGCAGCAGGCACATGACGATCAGCAGTAAGCGTGGTCTTGGCAGAAGGAGCAGCTGGTAAAAAGCTCTTAGAGTGGACATGCCTCCAAATCCTTTGTCTCTCTCTCTCTCTGATCCTCACCACACCACCTCTATTTCAAGATCACAAATGACATTGTCTGGGATGCAGTCAATGATCCATTCTTAGTCTCCACCCTCCATGATCTCCTGGCAATTGTGCCTTGGCGGATCACACCCTCTTCCCTTGGCTTCCTGGACCCTCCCCTCTCCCACATTTCTCCCTGCTTCACTGACTGTTCTTATTCCTGCTGTTGGTTCTTTATGTCCCCTACCTCTGAATGAATTAGATGGTACCAGAACTCACTCTTTGACCTCTTCTCTATCAGCATTCCCTCCTCTTGAGGTATCACTTGATTTCACTGGGATAATATCCCCTTCCTGATTACTCACAGATTGGTTATCTCTACCCAGAAGCTCCTCAGACTTCACGCCCGTAAGTCCATCTGCCTACTTGACCTCTCTGCGTGGCTACCTAACAGGAATCTCCAACTTCTTGGGCAGGAAGGAGAGCTCTGGATATTCTCCCCGACACTTGCTCTTCTTGCCTCTTCACCATCTTGGTGAATGGGAGTTTGACGCGTCCAGTGGCTAGAGCCCAAACCTTGGGATTATCCTTGTCTCCCCTCTTTCTCTCAACTTTGTATCTAATCTGTCTGCAAAACTTGTCAGCTCTACTTTCACATTTGTCCAGACAGCTGCCATTTTTCACCTAAATTATGAGGTCTCTTGGTACCTCTCTGACTTTATCTTCCAGTCTTTTTTCTCCCTTCTGGTCCACTTGCAGTTCCTTCCTGCACACTGATGCCTTTGACGTTGCTGTTCCCTCTGCTTGGGATGAGCATTCTCCCTGCTACTGACATCGCTCACCCCTCCCCTTCTCAGGTCTTCACATGCTTCGCTCGCGTGCCCTTTCTCCCCAGCCAATCCTACGTAAAGCCGTAACCTCCAGGCCCCAAGACTTCTGGACAACTCCCATTCTTTAATTTCCTCCGTAGCACTCAGGACACCTCACACACCACACATTTTACCTGTTCTGTTTGTTCCTCATATCCTTCATTAGACGTCTCCTGAGAGCTGAAATCCCCCCCCCCCCCCACAACTGCTTGGTACATAATACGTGCTTCACACGTATTTCCTGAGGGAAAGTTGAAGAACTGAATAGAGTCCATCAGATTAAACTTCAGAGATGCCAGTGATGGTTTTAGTAAGCACTTTTGGAGAAGCAGTAGAAACTTAATCATTTCCATTTAAAACAGAGACAGCAAACAATAATACATTTTAAAGCACATACGACAAGACAGTCTGTGGAAGAATTGCGGTTGAAAGAAGGCCTTGTTAGTGTGAGGTTGGTAGTGACTTGCGGAAAGGAGGAGTCGGGAGAAGGGAGAGTCAGGTGAAAGGGAGGCGGGGATGATTGATAGAGGCAGCTTCCTGATGAGGCAGAGACGGATAGGATCCCCCATCATGAAGGAATAGACCTGGAACGTCTGAGCAGCACCAGGACAGGCTCCACAGGTGTGGGTGAGTGCGGTTGCACAGGGCGCTGGGCTCAGAGGAGATTTGCACTTGGTGTCATGCTCTACTGTTCCTGTCTTGAAGTTGTTTGTCCACGTTTTTTGAACAAGAGGTGCTGCATTTCCACTTTGCACAGGGCTCCCATAAATTGTGTAGCTGGTCCTGAGGTTCACCTTTTCCTCTGTAATAGGAGGAAGGGTAGTAGGAATAAGTACAGACCATGGGTTTTAAAGGTTTGTTGGCAGAAAGTCAAGGGAGCTGATGATAAACCTGAATGATATTTTTACCCCTGTGAAGTAAAACGTCAGATCATCTCCTAAAAGCCATGGAGCTAGAAGTGTGAGGAAGTGGGAGAGAGTGTGATACACTATGGGGAGATCATTAAGGGGGTGGGCTATGGAACCATTTGGCAAGGTCCAAATTGTGTCTCTGTGCTTACAAGCTCTGTGACTTGGAGCAAGTCACTTAACCTGTCTGTGCTTTGATGGGCCAGTCTATAAATGGAGATTGTAATACCACCTCGGGAGACTGCTTGGTATGTAATGCTTCTGGAGAGTCGGAGAGAAAGGTAACTAGGAGAATGTATATTCCCCAAAAGACGCATATGTCTTTTCTTCATGTAGTGTCCATATCTAGATTGAGGGGAAAGATGTCTGAATCAAGGAGAAAATGATTAAGGTGCATGAAGGAAATCCCAACTGTTTCATTGCAGTATAATATGAAATATATTTCACTATATGCTATAAGTGAATGAGATTATTTATTTTTTTAGATGTGCAAAAGAAAAATGAAGAAACAACACAAAGGCAATTGGAAACGCCGAAGAAAGAAGAAAAATGAAGGCTCAGAAACTATCAAAAGTACTGAATTTCTGAACATTGAAAGACTTAGTGGCTCTGCATTCCTGAGATATTTGATCTGGTAGTAACTATGGTAACATTGTAGCCCTAAGCAACATGTATGTATTAGAAAATTTCGTTGTGATGCTACTCACTTGGAATGCAACCATGATGTCCAGTGTAGGTTATTAAAAAGCATATTACTTCCAAATTGCACCCAAGGAAAAGGTTAAGAATGTATGGTCACTTAAATCCGTATCATTATCTATAAACACAAAATCCACTGCTCTCTTTTGGATTTACTTAGCCAGATGTATTTTTAATTCCATTTTTATGGTAATGGATGACTTGTTTCTTAGTAAATATAAAGCAAACACCATTCATTTAAAAATTATTGGAATTTCTAAGACATTATGGTTTTTTGGTAGGAAGGAATAATGGTCGAAAACACATAGAGAGTGTTTGTTTTCTAACCAGAAATATACCATTTTTTCCCCAAACCCTAAAAGGATTTGGAAAAATTACAGAAGTTGGACAACCTAAATATCTCTAGGATGTTTTTGTTTGATGCATTTTGTTTCTAGTCTATACATACTGTGATTTCTTTCATGTGGACTCTTAGAACACAAAATCTGTGACAGATTGTTTATATAGAACATAACTATTAAATGAATTTCACTATCTTCCTTAACTTGGCTGTATGTGTATGCATATGTCTTTCTTTAATATTAATTATACAATACAAAACACTTTACTAATCGTTTTATACTGTCTTTTTTTTTTTAATTCTTAGGGCTTTTGTGTATTGTGACATGTTTCTAAAATGATTTCCTCAGGAATGCAGACCTTCATTTTTATATCTTTCCTAAAGTAGCTAACATAATACCTAACTACTTAGTGAATGTTATAGGTAGAAATAGCAAAATATCTGCTTTTAATATATATTTAAGCATATATTTTGAAAGAAACAAAAACAAAACCAAAGTTTTAGTAAATTTTGATTTATTAGACATTTTAGGAAATAATAAAATTCTGTATTTTTTAAAAATGGGCTAACAAATTTATTTTCATTTTCAGATACATATGCATGCTGTTATATTTTATTTGTTTGTTGACTTAGGCCATGTCTGTATATAGTTATCAAATAAACTCTTCACTGTTCAAGAAATTTGTTACTGAGACAAGTCTTCTTAATTTTGTCTTCTCAAGTATACCAACTGAAAATTGGCAACACATTTAAAAGGAGGAAGTTAGTAAACTTTACAGTATAAATCACCTCCTATGTATTATTTCATTGACAAAGTCTAACTTAATGTCTTATATACACCAGAGGGGTAGATTTTAAAGATCCCAATTGTTTTCTCAAATACAATTTTTAATAGAAAAATCTAAATTAATATCTTCAGTGTAGCACTAAATTTTCAATAAAATATAGCCATTAAAACTGTATTTCAGAGCATTATGGAATGACATGCTATTATGCAAACAGTATAAAGAGTATTAGAGTATAACAATACTTTATAACTTGCGGGACAGTGACAATTTGGCCTTATAAAGGACATTTGGCAATATCTGGAGATATTTTTGACTGCCTCTACTAGTGTGGGGGCCAGGGAGAGAAAGCGCTATTGCCATCTGGTGGGCAGAGACTAGAGATGGTGCTAAGCGGCCAAGCATCATTCAGTCCTGGGGGGGTAGACACTCCCCACAAAGAATTATCTGACTGTGTGTGTCCATAGTGCTGAGCTTGAGAAACCCTGGAGTAAACTGCTAAGCATGTGGATTTTTTTTTTATTAAGCATTAGTACTTCATTGTCTATGAATTGTTAGATCGTCCTCTTGTCCAAATGTTTAGTATTTATACAATAATTTCTTGATCTATGTGAGGGAATTATACACATTGAATTCTTTATAAAAACATGATGGCCAGCACCAAATTGAATCTTCATAGCTCCCCTGTTTTCTTACATTTATAAAGGCTCATTTTCTGAAATAAGTATTGTTTCTGCCTCATTCTTTTTTTAAACTTTTTATTTAAATCCTGGTTAGTTAACATATAGTGTCGTATTAGTTTCCAGTATACCATATAGTGATTCAACACTTCCATACAATACCCCACACTCATCACAAGTGCCTCCTCCATCCTCATGACCTATTTTACCCACCCCCCACCCACCTCCCCTCTGGTAACATCAGTTTGTTCTCCGAAGTATAGAGCCTGAATCTCTCTTTTTTCCCTTCGCTCATTTGTTTTGTTTCACATGAGTGAAATAATAAGGTAGTTGTCTTTCTTTGACTTAGTTTGCTTAGCATAATACTCTCTAGCTCTATCCGTGTCATTGCAAATGGCAAGATTTCATTCTTTGTTATGGCTTAGTAATATTCTAACATATATATGCTATCTCATTGTAGTTTTGATTTGTATTTCCCTGATGATGAGTGATGCTGAGCATTTTTTCATGTCTGTTGGCCAACTGTATGTCTTCTTCGGAAAAATATCTATACATTTCCAAGTCTCAGCTTTATCCTCTTCAGAATGGTATTAAGTATAGCACATACATTGTAGGGTGAGTGGAAGTAGTAAGTGAGATAATATATGTAAGACACTTGGGAAATGCCAGGCAAAGAAGATTTGTTCAATAAATATTGGTTAACATCATCATCATTTTTATTCCAGATGCTTTGCCATTATTCTTTGATGGAAGAGGTAGTGGGCAAAAGAACTCGTTAATTTGGCTATTTTGTGCCTTCCTGTGTGATTTCACAAACATCCCAGTTCTTGGTGCTAGGAGAAGACACTATAAGGGAAATTGATGATTCATAGTAATTACCACGTTAATGCCAATTCAGACACATTAACGAGCTGCTGACAGGTGATGAGTATTATCCTTTAACAATGAGTCACCTCACTAATGTTTTATGACAGTTACTGCAACCAAACAGAATTTTGAGTATTTATTTAAATGAGTAACTTATTCCATGAAAATGTAGAAGGAAAAAAAATTAACAACTCTTGGGTCATAGTATTATATAGCATTTATTTCTCATTTAGAATTAGAAGACAAGAAACGAAGCCATATCCTTCCTCACTATTGCTGGTAATGATACACATTCCAAAATTTATATCCTAAATCACTTATTCATCGCAATGCACACATACATGTCCCATTATATACATATTTGTATTTTGTGTTACAGAAGGTATCAGGCTTGTTGAGTATTTACTAATGAAAGGATTTATTGTTATTATTATTTATTTGCTAAGATGGACTCCAGACAAAGGAGAATGAGAGGTCTGTTGTAGTTTAAAGGCAAAATTGAATTTGCCTACTGACTTTTTGAAAAAATCAAGTTCTTTTGGGAGAACCTTTGCTGTCAAAGACAGTGTCAACAAAACTATCTAGCTGAGGCTCACTAAAGAAAATCTCGAAGCCCATTTTTGCTGTTGTCTATTTATAAGCCACTTGCTTTAGTCAATAGCTGTAAAGTCTTCATTAATACTGTCAGATAAACCAGAACAGGAGGGAATGATAAAGCTATAAAGTGGCTAGTTGGAAACTTGAAGTTTAGATGGAGAAAGCAGAACAACAAGAACAAAAAAAATTCTATTCCATGTGCTAAGAGATCTTTCTGTGTTCTGGGCTGGAAAGGTTGGAACTGTCTTAGAATGTGAGTGACTACACAGCACGGTGTCCTATTTGCAAAAGGAAATGGTATGTTAGCTTCAGTTTTGCCAGCTCAGTTGGCTTTGGCCACTTTGGAGAGAGGATGGTGGTAGAGAGAGAGAGAGGGAGAGAGAGGGGGAAGGAAGAGTTACCAAAGCACACTAGCCTATTGCCTTATCCAACACCTCAAATTCAAATTACAGTTCCGCCATTTGCTGTCATGACTTTGTTATTTTAGTCTCTGTGCTTCAATTTCTTCAGCGTGTAAAATGGTGAATTATGCAAATCAAATGCGTGAACGCTAGTAGAGTGCTAAGGAAAGTGCCTGATATATAGAACACCTGTTATTATTATCAAAATTATTGTTAATTTCCTGAGCATAAAGAGTGGCAGAAACTTTAAGGTGAATGTTCTTTTCTATGTTATTTGCCAAAGTACATTTTCCTCCTATTCCTTTGTTCTCTTTTCTTTCCATTAGCAGCACCTCTTTAGCTAAAACCAGGATAGATTAATCACAATGGATCCCATTTTTTCCAGAGTTATTAATGATAATTCTTACTGGACATTGATAATCTGCAGTTATTTAAAAATGGAAGCATTGGCTCAAACAAAAGGCTGGGAAGATGTTGCTCTCTGTTAAAATTCTAGGACAGATTTCTTATTGAGCACACATACCTATAGGAATAATGATAATAACAATTATTATTATGTAGCCATTCTTTGAGTGATGCTTACTAAGTAGCCTAGAAGATTCTCTGAAGCTTCAGATAATGATCATACAAAACAGGCGCTAATGTTACCCATTTTACAGATGAAGAAAATTGTTTCAGGAAGTGCCTTTGGGGAATTCACACAATTGAGAAAGTAGCTACAGTGACCTGGGATGAGGGTCTCAGAGCCAGGATGTGCCCTGCCCCTCTGGCACAAAAAGGCACACTGTTCAAACCATCTCATCGGCCGGTCTTATTAAGTTGTTCTGAATTCCACTCAGGGCTCCTAAAAAGTACAGAGAAGTTGTACCTAGGTAGCATAGCACATTAGCCGTCATGAGACATTTATGTCTTAACAACAGGAATTTTGTTTGGCATTCATTCATTCATTCATTCATTTATATTTTAACTTATTCCAGAAAAGATATGGCAAGTGCAACTGCCGTTTAATTCATAGTAACCTGCCGGACTCTGAGGCACAGAAATTGGTGAGGAGCTTATGGCTCTTTTGGGTGGGAGGTAGTACCCAAGAAATGAGGCAGGGGCAAACAGGCTGCACTGAAAAGTTCCTCAAACCAAAAAAGTCTGGCCTCACCTTAGAGTGTATGGAATGTACTTTGATAGCTTTGATAGCTCTTTGAAGGGTCTCATGGCAGTTTAGACATAGTAGACATCCAAATGCTCCCGGTTTATAATAAAATTTTCACCTAAATTGGATTTCTGTTAGTGAAAAAAAAAATTTTTTAAATATTTCCGTTATTTGGTATTATAAAGATTGTAGAGAACAATGGAAAAAGAGAAGGGAGGTGTCAGTCAATAAATCTGAATTTGGTTGATGAATTGTGACCTAACAAGCAGAGAGTTAATTATCGTATGGTTTCAATTACTTGTGGAGCATAAGGAGAAACACGGAGGACATTGGGTGAAGGAGAGAAGTGACTTGGAGGAAATCAGAGTGGGAGACGAGCCATGAGAGACCGTGGACTCTGAGAAACAAACAGGGTTTTGGAGGGAAGGTGGGTGGGTGGTTAGGTGAGCCTCGTGGTGGGTATTAAGGAGGGCACGTATTTCATGGAGCACTGGGTGTGATGCATAAACAATGAATCTTGGAACACTGAAAAAAAAATAAAATTAAAAAAAAAAATTGTGACCTAAATAAAACCTAAATTATATTCCTTGGGGTAATTTTTTTTTTTTTATGTGCAAGAATTACTTAAAACTGACACTAGGTGGCGCCAAGCACCATATTTCTTACTGATTTCACAGGCGTCAGATTTAATCCGTTTTCCCAAGGTTTCCAATTTGTTTTGTTTTGTTTGGCTTTATCAGTTCTGCTCTGTGTGCTGCTCAGGATTATTGCAAAAGCAAATAAAACAATAAAAACAAAAATTACAGTATTTCAGACACAATTTTTCTGAGATAGTTTAGAAAGGAAATTATGGGCTAAGAAAGTATGCTATCTCTGGCTATTGAATTTTTAGGACACCCATGTTCTTAGGTACCAAAAGAGGGTGCTCTAATACATCTTAAAAATACACTTCTTAGAAATAAGGCTACAACGTTTTCTTCCATGCAACAAAGAGTTCTTTTTTCTGTACAACAGGGTTGACTGAATGGCTTTCTTTTTTAAAAATCTAATGTGGTTATGAACAAATGTCTTAGTCATTAAAATCGAGTTAAAAACGGTTTTGAATTCTCTTACAATCTTAGATTCAGAATTGACCTTTGATGTTTTTTAAACTTAAAAGTACTATTTTCAGTTGTGACTTTGAGACTTTGAAAAGCCCCCGGCAGCTTGAGCCCAATCAAGTGAATGGCTTATGAATATGTGGCTTTCTTCTTGATTTAATTAAAAACACCTTCCAACACTTCCGAGTTTCTCCTGACGTATAAAGATGTGTCTCGTGAAACTAGAATGTGGGTTAACTAAGTGATTATTCCTGGTCTCCCAAGGGCAGGAAGGGAAGCAGAGAAGCCTTTTCCCATAACTTCCTTGCATGTTGTGTGGGAAAGTTGAGTGCACAAAGGGGACGCTGGCCAAGTAGTCTTGGCAAGGTCCCTGCTGGGTGTAAGAGGCCCTGAGCACAGCTTCTTGATACCTCTGGAGTGTTGTCACTGGACACAAGTTCCAGATCGGGTGACAGGCCACATGTGGGTGAGTAGTAGAGAAGGGAGGGGAGAGAAGCTGCTTACTGTGCATTAACAGTTAATGTAACAGTACATTAAGGACAGTTACCAGTGCTTTATGTGTGTTCATTTCTCTTAACAGCACAACATATGAAAAAACAGGCCAGAGAAGTCCTTGCCCAAGATCACACTAGTAAATGGCAAAGCCAAGGTTCAAACGAAAGCAGAAGGAAACCAGTATCTGTGCTTGTAACCACTAATTATACCCTCTTCTCAAAGGGAGAGCAAACTCAGTGCTTACTATATGCCGGGTACTTTTCTGAGTGCTTTGCCCATGTACACTCTCTTAATTCTCATAACCCTGATGCATGCATTATCGTCCCATTTTACAACTGAAGAAACTGAGGCACAGACCGGTAAAATGTTTAAGATAGTTATTGAAGTCAAGGGTGTGCTTAAAAGCAAGATTTTAAAACAAAGTCCATTTTAAGAATGCTTGGCAGCTGCAGAATTGAACCCTGAGCTCCTTTTCCCTGGGGTCCTTTGACCTCCATGATGCCACCGCCTCCAGGCTGTCCCCGAGTCCCACTGACTCTTTTGGTAGTTCTGGTCTAGGTATGTGGATGAAGTAGTTTTGTTGTTGTTGTTGTTGTTGTTTTGTTTATGTTTCTTGTCACCACTGGGGTTTTCCTAAAAAGATCACCCTCAATAAGGAGAGCAAGAAACGCTAATGTCCTCTGCTGAGCATTGTGTGCTGAGAGAGTACTGCTTTCGGACCAAAGTTCTAGGGCAGCCTCCTATAAGCCTATCTTCTTCCCACCTCCAGCCTGCCCTCCATACATGCCGTCTTCCTACCAGTCTTCCTTTACCCATCCCCACCTCCAGCTAAGATGGCCTTGGGTCCCCTTCCCAAATGTTTGTCCCCTCACTGGTAAGTGACAAAATGAATGACCCCACTCTGCCAGTGAGAACCACTGCTTCCTTGCAGAAATGATGTGGATGGTTGCTTAGGAGATCCTGTGAGGGTTTGTTGGGGCAGGTGGTTCATCAGAGGCTGTAGACCCAAGGTCACTGTTTAGCAGGTACTTCACCTACTAGCAGAAAGTGAGGACCATGGGCTGGATGAGTCTGTCACCAGAAGGGACAGAAAACCTCCAAAAGAACCTCCAAAAGAGGTTCTTTTTCATTGACAGGTTCTTTTCAAATAAAAGCATTCTTTATTTCTTGGAATTCTGGTTTTCCTATACGTAGAACGAAGTTATTTAGAAGCCCTCTAAATGTGGTGTCACACAAAGTTACACCTGGGAAGGAGCCATCTGTCATCTGAGCGGCCAGTGACCATAAGGACATCCTTCTCTTTTTCTTAAGACTTTCACCACTTGAATAATCTATGACTCCTCACCTCATCTGGTCCCTTTCCTTAAATGGCTCTGGAATTTGCGGTTGTCGGCAACAATGGTCAGAGAAGAGAGGAGGGAAAACCTCACTGGCTACCTTTCTGGATGCTCTTTGCAGCGTATCTCCTGCCTCCCTGAATATGGGCCCAGCTGCAAATGATGGACAATGTGATTGGTGAAATGGCAAGAGCATTCCAGTCATCACCAAAGACTGAGAGGAGACAGCAATGCACTCGGCATAGCTGGAGAGAAATGGGCTGGTGTGGTTGGCCTTGAGGTGCAGAGAGTAGTGGGAGATATGGGAAATAAGATCAGAAATGAGATTCGGGACAGATTCTAGAGACGTGGGAAAGGCAGGCCAAGTCATCTGGCCCCTACCCAGTCAATAGCAACTCACTTCAAAGGGTGTTTTTTGTTTGTTGTTTTGAGTAGGGAAGCCATAGGACGAAAATTATCAAACAACTTTAGGTTATAGAAATGAAAATATTTATGCTCCATTCTTAGATGAGAAATGGGCGGCAACTAACCCAAACTAGCTGAATCTGTCAAGAAGATCACCACATCAGAACCAGATCTGGAAGCTGTAAGAACCCTCAGTCCATACAAATGACTGTTCAGCATTCAGGGATTTCCCTCCCACAACACTTAATCTAATTCTTACCAATCCAACTTACCCTAGTTAGCAACCTAACAAAAGCAATCTTTCCTCAGATCAAAGGTTCTTCACCTTTTGTTTTTGGGTTTTTGGTGTTGCTTAAGAAAGAGCATTTCAGACCTCAGCCTTCAGAGAAAGCAGATGGATGTGGAAATTAGTCTGAACCACTGTTGTCTCTATCATGAAGGCTTCCTCATTGTAATAAGCTGGTACACTCAGCCGTGCTCTGGTAGTGTAAGTGAGCAGAAATCCCATATTTATTGAAGGTCTACAGTTGATTTTTAGAGTAAGTGAGCAGAATTTCCAAACTTACAAAAGGCCTAAAATTGAGTTGCAGGGTAAGTGAGCGGAATTTCCAAATTTACGAAAGGTCTACAATTGAGTTTTAGCATAAGGGAGCAGAATTTCCAAATTTACGAAAGGCCTATAATTGAGTCGTAGAGGAAATGAGCAGAATTTCCAAATTTACGAAAGGCCTACAATTGAGTTTTAGAGGAAGTGAGCAGAATTTCCATATTTATGAAAGGCCTACAGTTGATTTTCTAAAAAGGAACAAAATAGTAACCAGATGGCAGTTGACAGGCCAACTTTAAAGGCAAATATTTGTTTTGGTCTCCTTCCTAAGGGAAAGAAAGTTTGGATAGTTAGTAGAAGAAAAGAATAAGAGAAAAAAGCAAGAGGAGAAGAAATACTAAAGATAGTATATAAAGAGACGTGTGAGGAGGAATAGATATTGGAAAATAAGAGGAAAGAATTAGCTGGTTCTAGAAAAATAGGTGAGAGAAAAAAATTTAAACTGCAGATTTTGTCCAAATGGTTGCCTAGGCAACTTAACTAGGAGTGGTTCTCTCTCTACTGAATAGTTGTTGAAAGACACCCTGAATTTAGAGTCGGCTCCAAGAGTATCAGCTGGAAAACAAAACCATTTTAGGCATCTTAGTTACGGGCGCCATGTTTTCTATATTATGCTTTTCTCCTAACAATAGAAGTAGTTGATTTCAGTGATTTGAAACACGGGCATGGTGAGGGTTTGGAAGTTCGATTAGCCTAGGATATTAGTATGTGTAACATCAAGTAACAAACTGAGGGAAGAGTAAATTAGGAAGCAGCTCAAAGCCCATTTGGCGATGTGAGATCATCTTTATAGACTGCCGCTGATCCTGTCAAAAAGCATTTTCCATGTAAAGAGTTTGATACACTTGAAGCCATTTAGTGTGGAGACAAAAATATGTCATTTTTTACAAGACAGTTTTTTATCTTCCATGAACATGCACCTCCTATGGATACTGTTATCACTGTTGTCTGTTTAATTGAATAGTTACAAAGAACAAAAATGTTTTTAAATGCTTTACTCCCCCTATTAGAATTTGTCTTTCCTATAGTTTACGGTATTTTCCAGAAAATGTTAGTATTACATTGTTATAAATAAATGCATCTCTACAAAGTTGTCCTTCTTGTATTTGGGGGGCTGAATTCTTGGGGGAATGTTTGTAGTAGTGTGGGAAGGGGTGTGGGGTAATAGGAGTAATAAGAGTGGTTGTTTTCCATCATGACTCACGCCATCTCTTTTAAGTAAAAACAGGAATAAAGAGTGTGATAATCTTTGCTGTTGTTTGGAAACATACTTTGCTTGTATCATCCTCTTTTGCCTTCATATGAACACGGGTTTCTATAAAGAAAACAACAAATTCATATGCTATCCTGTGGGATATAATGCATCCTAGATATAAACATTTATGCTTTTAGACAACAAATTGGAAAATCATAGCATGAAATAAAATTATCTTTGGCTTTTGGCAAGTGTTAGAATTTCCTCCTTGGGAATCACTTTGCCAATCATTTACTCTTTACTTTCATCTAGCAGAGAAAAAAAGCAAAATCTAAGTTCACAGTAGGACCAAGAGCAAAGCAAATGAAATACTCAGTCCTTGGCCACCTATTTGGATTAAGGTCAAAATTTTTTCAGAAGTAGGAATGAAGTAGGAAAGCCAAGAAAAGCCTGGTGGAGGTTTGCTCAGTTGTATTTATTTTCCTGGATCTAAGGAACACTGAAAAGAAAGTCAAGCAGATATAATACATCTCTGCATATTTTGTATCACTTATGCATACATTTTTTAGGCCTTTTTATGTTTCAGTTGAACAAAATAGCCACACATTTTAATTCCTTTTTTAAAAAGATTGATTGATTGATTGATTGATTTAATTTAATTGAGTGAGAGAGAGAGAGGGAGAGAGAGCGAGCTAGGGAGGCACATGTGACAGCAGGGGGAGGGGCACAGAGAGAAGGAGAGAGGGAATCCACACGCAGATTCCCTGTGGAGCTTGACCTCCATCCCAGGGCCCCACCTCCATCCATGGGCTCTGAGATCACTACCTGGGCTGAAACCAAGTCTACAGCTTAACCCAGGAGCCCCACCATACATTTCATTTCTAAGCAAATCTTATAGAAGTATAAAAAAGTGGTCTACTTCAAATAATGACTGTAATAAATTTTGGAAGGTCCACTCTATTCTGATATTGTACAATGTTAACATAGTAAATTTCTTACCAGCTGCCTTCCAGGTTATACTCAAAGAGATTAGCAATTAGCTGAGTGTATGACCTTGATTCTTCTCAAATATTACGTGAGGGAATTAAGCCAGATGATCTTTTACAAATTCTGTTCTGAAAAAAAATCTGTAGGTTTTACTGTTTAAGAAAGAGGGACTGGAAGAGATTATGCTGAGTGAAATAAGTCAAGCAGAGAGAGTCAATTATCATATGGTTTCACTTATTTGTGGAGCATAACAAATAGCATGGAGGACAAGGGGACATAGAGAGGAGAAGGGAGTTGAGGGAGAAATTGGAAGGGGAGGTGAACCATGAGAGACTGTGGACTCTGAAAAACAACCTGAGGGTTGTGAAGGGGCGGGGGGTGGGAGGTTGGGGGAACCGGGTGGTGGGTATTGGGGAGGGCATGGATTGCATGGAGCACTGGGTGTGGTGCAAAAAACTGAATACTGTTACGCTGAAAAGAAATAAAAATAAATAAATAAATAGATAATTAAAATTTAAAAAAAATAAAAGAACAGACTTTTTAAAATAAAAAAAGAGTTCATTATACAAAAGAAAAGAAAGATAAAAATTGTGCAAAATATAATTGCTTAGACAAAGTAAAAGAACTCAGATAAAACAATTATGAAAAGCATTAGTATTCAAATTAAAAAATAAAGGATGATACTGAAGTGGGAGAGCGAGGTGGTTGTCTCATGGAGTCGAACAATGAATCTCACGGACAAAGGAGAGTGAGGAAAGTGACAGTTTTACTAAGCAAGGATACAGAAAAAGCGCTCAGTCAGTGGGGTCCCGACAGAGGTGCCATCACGGGCCTCCATCGACAGTCTTTTGTTGAAAACTTACCAGGGAGCTTGTAGCCTTAACATGCTTGTGACATCTTGATTTGAGTAAGGATTGGTGATAACAAATTTCACAGCTGCTCTTTTGGGGTCTGGTTATTCTTCGTTGATCACAATGTGACTGCCTAAAAAGACCCCACCTCTGATGCCCAGGGCAGGGTGGTCTGGTTTGTTCCCTTATCTCTGATTTTGTTAGGCTTCAGCATTTCTGGGATTTCTGTGTGCCTGATGATAGCCCCCGACCGATCTTTCCCTACCTAGCCCCGCCTGTCCCTTACTCAATGAGACCCTTCAGATGTGCACTGGTGGGTGGGTCGTATGCTTAGAGGATGATTGCCAACTTGTATCTTGGGGGTAGAGATAAAGTTTCTAAAGGTGTATTTATGTTAAAGTAGACTTACAGGATCCTGCAGGTTGGGCTAAGATTGCCTTTTGCCCTTAGCAAAGTGTTGACCCTTGATTCTCTTATCCAGGCAGTTGGGTCCCTAGGGGAAGGTCACTGTAGCTGTTTCAAGGACTCGTGGAAGGGCTGTAAGTAGTAAAGACATTTCATAATCATTTTTCTTCTGCCTTTGCTTCCCACATCAAAGCCAGAAAACAATTCACAAAGGAGAAAAACAAATGTTTGAGAAAATAAGAGAATGTAAATAAAATACATATTTTATTTTTTCCGACCATTGAATTAGCCAAAATAAAGCAATATGGTGTGGTGATTAAGAGCCTGGGTCTGAGGCTGACAGACCTGAGACAATTGTGGTTATGCCTCTGAGATTGCCAGCCCTGGGCAAGTCTCCATTTTCCTACAGCAAACTGAGAATAACAATAGCACCTACTTCTTACAGTGATTAATGATGATTTAAATGAGCTTAATGTGCTCAGCACAGTTCCTAGTATATGTTAAGAGTTTAATCTTAATAAGTTATTGTGTCTCTCATGCTGGTGGAAATGTACAGTGGCACAGACATTTTAATAAGCAATTGGATGATGTATTGATGAAATATTAAGTAGTCAACTTGGTTTAAATAGTTTTATTAACAGCATAAGGTGGATCTAGCAATCTTAGTTTGGGAACCACGAAGAATTAAATGTTCCCTAGATTGTCCTTTTAGCAAAGACTGTTCACTTCCAAGCTGTTTTGGGTCAGCACCTCACTTAGTGCACGCACACATACACACACACACACAGAAGTATGTATGTATGTATATATTTATATGGTATATATTAACACTAAAACCAACAAAAACCTATAAAACTCATCAATGTTGCTTAAAGGGTATATTTTATCATCATTGTGTAACTAATTCTGTATCTTATTTTGAAAATTTGAACATAAAATTCTATCGAAGTTAAGAATTTATTTCAGGGGCATTTTCCACAGGCATATTAATTTTTAAAAATTTTTTTGGGAATGGCCACTGGTCTCTAAAATTCTTAGCACTACAGTTTTAAAAACCTAACCAACTTGCAAGTTTATGTTTAAATAAACTTTTTTATTTGCAAAGGTACTGACATGTTTCACTACTCAACTGAATTATTTAACCACATTGCATATTTTTCATGAAAGAGTCTTAAGAGAGTCTTCTGTTTTAATATATTACAATAAATCTGTATATAGTTAAACTACTTAATCTCCAAGAAGTATGGCATTATTAAACATAGAACATGCTTTTTTAGCTAAGAAAATACCTTTTCTATTTGTTAAATTACACATAATAAAATATACTACCATTGATAATAAATAAATGCATTTATATTATCTATAATAGCTATACATTTCATACAGTCAGTTTGACTGCAACATTACAGTTTTTGAGAATATATTCAGAATAAAAGGTCTAGTAATGAATATCTCTTATTTGAGGACACTAAACCAATTCAACATTGCTGCACAGATACTCAGGACTACTAAACTAGCTGGCAGAAGGTCTTCAATACACACTTTTTATGACGGGGTGATTTGAATCCCTCGTATCACCATTGAGTACAGAGACACTCTCCCGTCTGCCTTCCTCCAGCCTTGTCATGTCTACATTGGGTCTGTTAATCATCTTAATCAAGTTATTGTAGATTAACTTAAATTACTCACAGTGCTCTTGGACTGCAAGATGCAGACACTCAATCTGAATTTTTTTTTAAAGATTTTATTATTTATTTGACAGAGAGAGATCACAAATAGGCAGAGAGGCAGGCAGAGAGAGAGAGAGGAAGAAGCAGGCTCCCTGCTGAGCAGAGAGCCCGATGTGGGACTCGATCCCAGGACCCTGAGATCATGACCTGAGCCGAAGGCAGCGGCTTAACCCACTGAGCCACCCAGGCGCCCCCTCAATCTGAATTTAAACAAAAAGAATCAATCGATTTATGTAACTAGAGTCCAGAGGTATGCCTCCTGAAAAAAAAGTCCAGGCCCTTCAATAATGCTGTTGTTCTCTGTCTATATTCCCTACCTTCTATGTCTGTGTATTAATGGTTGTGTTCAGGGGCTCTAGCTGTGTCACCAGAGACCTGCCCCTCTCCCTTGCTTTTCTGCTTGTGTCTGTCTGGCTTGATTTTTCTAGGACTAAACATGTGACTGACAAGAAAGCCACCAACAAGCCCAGACTCCTAACTCCCACCCTAAACATCCCATGGAAGAGACAGCTGTTCCACAATAGTTCTAGCAAATAATTCCTGGAATATTTGGGTCAGATTGACTGGAGATATGCTCCTGTACTGAACCTTTTAGCTCTAGAAGAAGGTGCATGGATGGGCAATGACTGATATCGGTTCTTCCACTGTGGCAAGAAACAAAGAGGGTTAGCCCCATATGAACCCAGTGAAATTAAACAGAAGGAGAATTTGATACCTATACTTATTAAAGGAGCAAATCAACAAAGAGGCTAACACCTTATTTCCCTGAGTTTTGAAAATATTTTGTGATACTGAATACATTTTTAAAAGAACACGTGCCCATGGTGGTAACAGTGAGCACTAAGCGATTTGTATTCTCTATATATGGGTGTATATGCAAACATTTCCATATTAGGGGAACGAAATGCATGTCCATTTTTAGGGTTCTGGTGCTCCTAAATGTAGTAGCCTGACTTATAACCCCACATATCCCCTCTCATGACTAATACCATATAGGCCCCATGGAACCACTTTTTGTACCTATAGGAAATTAAAGACTTGAAATGAAAGGCAACAATGCCTAACTACTGTGCATGTTTGTGGTCTGTTTCTTTGCCTCTGTCAGAGACAAGCAAGGCTTCAAGGGCAGGGAGGACTTGAGAGGGAGAAACATTTAGCGAAGATAAAAGCCAAAATGACTGGTCAAATTATTTCTTACAGGTTATAACAATGCAGTAGATTCCTGCCTTACAAAATATTATTTCCCATAATCCCAGTCCTACTGTTTCTTGTGTCTTTCCATACTGCAATTTGTGGTTCCAGTTTTAACTATAAATTCTAACAGCATTCACAACAGTTGCATGTGGTGGAGGAACACTTGACAGCTTTGTGAAAACTTTGAAGGAAAACCTCATTCAAAATAGGGCTGGGAAGCTCTGGCTGGAGAGCCTTCACCCATGTACCGTTTGTTGACATTCATTTTACCCAACAGGAAGACGCTTCGTTTACTACCCCAAGAGGAAGAAGGGAAATTTTCCTCTTTGCCCAGCAACAACCCAGCCAATGAGAAACTGCTACATTCTAGCCAATAAGTTGCCACAACCTTGAGCACTGTTTCCTTCCAAACAGCCCCTCCTTGAGTCCTTCTTTTCCTCTGTGAAAGAAACCTCCACTCCCTTGTTCTCTGGACTTGCTTATAGCTCACCATAGTTTCCATTGCTGGAATTCCGATTCCCCTGTTATCTCCAAATAAACTCATTTTGCAGTAAAGTGGCTGGATATTTTATTTTTAAGGTTGTCAGTAGTATGTAATTTATATTACTTTTAGATATACATTGTGAGGTCAATTAAACTAGATGAAAATTGAATGCTAGGATTCTGAGAGGTTCATACTTTATTGACACACATAACAAGACTTACGTGAATTTTTAAAATTAAAATGTTTAATATTAGTTTATATATATTTAATATTCATTAGTCTTTTGTATTAGCTTTATAATTTTAGTAGATAATGTTGGAGACACATGAAAAAATGTTCATCATCATTAGCAATCAGGAAGATCCAAATCAAAACCACATTGAGATACCACCTTACACCAGTTAGGATGGCCAAAATTAACAAGACAGTAAACAACATGTGTTGGAGGGGATGTGGAGAAAGGGCAACCGTCTTACACTGTTGGTGGGTATGCAAGTTGGTACAGCCACTTTGGAAAACAGTGTGGAGATTCCCCAAAAAATTAAAAATAGAGCTACCCTATGACCCTGCAATTGCACTACTGGGTATTTACCCCAAAGATACAGAAGTAGTGAAAAGACGGGCCATCTGTACCCCAATGTTCATAGCAGCAATGGCCACAGTCACCAAACTGTGGAAAGAACCAAGATGCCCTTCAACGGACGAATGGATAAAGAAGATGTGGTCCACATACACTATGGAGTATTATGCCTCCATCAGAAAGGATGAATACCCGACTTTTGTATCAACATGGACAGGACTGGAAGAGATTATGCTGAGTGGAATAAGTCAAGCAAGAGAATCAATTATATGATTTCACTTACATGTGGAGCATAAGGAATAACACAGAGGATATTGGGAGATAATCAGAGGGGGAGATAAACAATGAGGGACTGTGGGCTCTGAGAAACAAACTGATGGTTTTAGAAGCCTGGTGGTGGGTATTATGGAGGGCACATATTGCATGGAGCACTGGGTGTGGTGCATAAACAATGAATTTTGGAACACTGAAAAGAAATAAAATGAAAAATGTAGATAATGTTAGACATTTCAGAAGGAAAATGCTTTGAAAACCAAAATAATTTTCATTTTTACATTTTTATGTTAATTTTAATCTTTTTAATGAGACTGTGCAAGCTTTGTACATATTGAATATAGCTACATATTTTCTTTTAGTCCTTTAGAATAACTGCTTTCAATAGAATACAAAATAGGGAGGAAATCTTGATTTTTACCACATATTTTGCTTAAATGAAGGCAAGAAAATATGGTTTATGGAATAATTGTATAATAATTCATAAATTATGCTTGCTGTTATTGCCTATTCATATGTTGGTGTTCATTAACAGTGCAATCAGACATGGACAATAATAACTGAATTCTTTTGTTTTTGATATTTTACCAATTGTCACCCCATGAAAATGTCTTTAGCAGCACATGGGCCTCCACTTTTACTCTTACTCTGGGATCTACTGGTGTTAAAGGCAGAATGAACAGGGACAAGAAACTTGGTCTAAACATGGCTATTGTGAAAGAAACTTAAGCTGTTGATAAAAACAGCATTGAATTACTTTAAAACAAGGTCCACAAAGAGAGAAAAATGAAGTTACAAGGAAGCTAGTAAATGAGATAATGAGGAGACACTGAAAGGCTAGGTTTATGTTGAAGAGGAAAGATTGTGGCATTTATCCTGTTCTTTCGGATTGCTTCAGTTATTCTGACTTTTTCTGGTTTGGGGTTTTGTTTGTGTGTGTGTGTGTGTGTGTCTGTTAACTATGTTGTTACTTGGATTTGCCATTATCTGTTATATATAATAACTCATAATTAAGAATTCACACTAAGCATCTTTTCAGTGGGTTTAAATCTTTGTGGGAGTTCAAGCGTGCCATACATTTATACATATATACGTATATAATTTTATGAGCAGTCTAGTTTAGAAGTTATCATTAAAACTGATGTCAGTCAATTCTACTTAATCTAAATTAATCCAGGATTTTTATTCTGTGTGTGCCTGCTTCTTCATCTGCAAAATGGATCTCCTAACAGTACTTATATTTTAGGATTGTTGTGAGAATTAAACGGGTTTATATACATAAACTACATAGAATAGTGGCTGGTCTGCAGGAAGCCCTGTATCTTGGCTACTACTATTCTCACCCCCACCTTCATCCTTGCTGTTAGGCATACAGTCCAGGTGATGATGGTGGGTCCCCAGGGAGCAAAGTATGGTGGGATACATCTTGTTATTGATCTCCATCACTATGCGTGCCGTGGTACCCTCGCTGAGAAGTCCCTTTCATCCAAAGTTTCCCTCAGGTAAATACCACGTCCTGGCTATAGGCCTTTCTGGTTTCATTTCACACTTAGCTATTTTCACACTTCTTTTCAGCACATTTAGCTCAGGGAAGTTCGGTGTCAGACACACCTACTTAGATAAGCAAATAGCCACCCTATTTTAACATTGCCCTGCTTCTGGGTATGAAAGGAATTTAAATAATCTTGCTACCTCCTCTCTCTCCACCTGAGAATGGAGGTACAAACTCCGTTTCTCAGATTTCTCCAAACATATATAGGATTTCACTCTGTACTACCCCTCAGAACTCAGCCTGGGGAAAGGTAACCAGTGAAGTACCCTGCGCCCCAAAAGGGACTCACTAGCTCCCAAGCTCTCTGGCTTCTCTTCTCAGCAACCTTTGTTTTCTCTCATAGAATTGCCAGTCATTTTAAAGGGGATTTTCTTCCTTCTAGCGCTGGCCTAAGCCACTCCTGCCTCTCCCTGCCCTCCTCTGAGAACACTGACCATCACGCAGGCTGAAGCCATCCTTCATGAATGAGCTCTGATGAAAACTTTTACATGAGGGGTGAAGGGTTGGCTTTGCTTATAGCTAGGGTGCATTGTACACTTTGTCTAAGCTTCAGACACTTTTGAAAGTGAAAGGGGATACGATTTCTCATTTTTCCCCGGACAATAGGTACGAACTGGGATAGTCTCTCTCCCTTCCAGCAAACGAAGCCTCTCAGCGCTCAGAGTTTACAAACAATGTAGCTAGTCTCCCCACCAAAGTTCTAGCGGTACCCACTCACTCTGCAGGGTGATTGGCTAGTCTTTGCCACAATTGATCAGTACAAGAAAATGTTGGTTGAGCTTAGGCTGCCTAGAGTCAGGGGCCTCTCTCTGACCTCTTGAGTCTTCCTAAGCCTGCATGGTCTCTGTTGTTTTTAGCTATGGTTTCTTTTTAAGAGTGTAAGCTAAGCACGAAATACTGTTTTCCTAAAGGCAAAGAAAAAGAAAAAGTGCTTCCTCCAGACTAAATACTTAGCAGTTGTCTGAAGGAGCTCTTTCTCTGGGACTAAGTTGTTCTCTCTGGCTTTACTGGGGAGTCTGAACTCCTCTCATACCCCAAGCCACTACCTGATGGAAAATCTGCAGGGTAACCGGAACTCTGTGTCTTTCTGTGCTTCCATAGACAGTTTTTTAAAGAAATTCAGAACCTAAGGAATGGGCTCTAATATAACTTTCACTCTTTCCTAGGTATTTTCCAGGGATTTAGAAGACTGAATTTTTGTAGCAATTCATAAAGCTCTGTTGATTGTTTCTTTCCTTACAGAGATTCCCATAAACCTACCTAGAAAATTTAAGGATTTAGTAATTTGCTCACACCCAGAGGTTTATCTGAAATTAGTTTGACTTTGGAGTCCGCCTCATTTCCAACCACCAATTATCCCCCATCTCTCACCTCAAGATGATTTGGTTCCACAGTGTGTATGTTTGGTAGAGAGAAGCTCCTAGGTTTGGAGGGTATCACTATGCTCCCAGCCCATAAGACTCAGTTGTATCAGAAATGTAACTTTATTTTCCTACGTTCAAACTTAGTTTCAAACAGGAATTCCACAAAGCTGATTCTACCTCATCTCCCCCACACCTAGATAATCTCAGTTCACTTAAGGTTTATTTTTAGTTGATGAATGTATCCTTGTCAGGGCAGAAAATCAGGCAAGTGTTTTCTCATCTTCTCCCCTCCAGTTCGCCAGATTCCCTGCTTCTGTGCCCACATGCTGTGCCATGCCTTCTATTTCACTGTGAGAAAGGCTGCCACTCCCAAGGCAACTCCTTCACTGCCCTGAACTTCTCAGACTTTCCACCCTCTCAAGAACTTCTCTCCACAGACTATCCCCTTTTTCTTAATTGTCCCAAAGACCTTTAAATCATTCAAAAGTTCAGCCCTTTTCAACTCAAAAGTGTTAGCTTTTACAACTTCTTGTTTTTTGTTTTGTTTTGGCTTTCCCCTTCCCAGTTCATCAGTGATGACAATAGGTGCCTCGAAGTCTAGCTTTGAGCAGTGGCTCCAGCCAAAAGTCTTGTAATGTTTCTTGACACTGCCCTTTCCTTCATGTGGGTCAGGGACCACCGACATTGAGGCACTGGGAATGAGTGCCAATGTCCAAAGGCGACTGAGAACTAGATACTGAGATACTACCCTAACACAACTCACCTCCTGGCCGCTGTTCTCTGACACTTCCATTTCATTCCCTGTCTTCAGATCTTGGATGAAACCTTGTAGAAAAGGAAGAAGAGGGACTCTTTGAATTGTCTTAATGTAAACCTAAAATGCCTCAATAATCACAAATTTTACTGAATTTGCAGAAAAGTGACTATATCAAGTCTTCTGCCCCTAGATAAGAATAGGAGTTGAATTAGTAATCAAGTTCAGTTATAGGAAAAGAAAGATGTATATTATAATATGTAGATCTGGACTACAAATTCTTACCCCATGCCATTCTTGAGGGTTCTTTCCTGTGTAGGTGGCTTGTGGACTTTCTTTCCTGATTGAACTCTCAAGGAGGGTACTTGAATCCCAGTGACTCTGCAAGATGATCTATTAAGATTCCAGAAGAAATTATTAGTCCTCCTATTTATATTTAATTTTATATAAAATGAGATTTACATTAATCTTTACTATCTTTATGTGTGGATTGATACTGGCCCTTCACACAGGTATAATGTCAGTCACTTGTCATGACAGGTCCCGACGGAAGAGCGATGCAGTAGTCTCGTTGTTTTCCCATTTTTCATCCCATTTCGTCTTACTGTGAATAAGATTGTATGTAGACCCACTGAAGTGAATTCGCAAATAATGTTTTCTAGTTTTATTTAAGCATTATAAAATGAGATAAAAAGATTAGAGAAATGTCTACAAAATATTGAAGATTTAAGACAATGTTAATAATGTATAACATTATAACAAAAAATGACTGCTGATAATGTGTTCTATTCCTAGTGTGAGTTTTTCTAAGCCACATTCTCAGATATAAATTGGGAGCATGTAAATCATTTTAGCAAAAAAATGTTGGCTTGGAGAGTTCACAATTACAAGAAGACCACTTGAAACGTGAATTTATGTGCATTATTACTGAAGATAACCCTTATTCTTAAGTGTATATTTGGCCTCGAAATAGTAGCTAACAATAATAGGAAGCTATTGGAATTAGCAAGACAACAGACAAAAATATTATTTATTTCATCTTCATCTCCTGTTCATATTTTTATGTAATGTTCATACTATATTAACATAGTAATATATACATTTAAATTATGAATAAATAAATAAATAAATAAAATATGTGAAAGACAAACATTTTTTATTGATGGGGTGCAAAATAAAAAATATTTAGAGACTATTGTTCAATAGGACAGCAAGGAGCGGGGCTGCTTCTAAATCTTATAAAATGGTAGAGCTGCATGGTGCTTTGAGAAGTTTGTGAGACTCCCTTGGGCCAACATCATATTTTGTTTTCTTCTTGGGTTTTTCCTTTATAAAGTTATGAAGTTGGGCCACTAGCATCACATACTCAGAATGAGTCTTACACCCTCTCATTCATTCATTTATTCAAACATATTAATTAAGCACATCTTATCTGTACAGTGTTAACAGGACAGAGTCCAGAAGTTCTTCCTAAAAGTGTCCAAATCAAGTAACAAGAATTCTTGGCAACAATTCTAAATTGTATTCAGCTGCCATCTTTCCCTACAGGGTGTCTGCCAACTATGCAAATAAAATTACAGGAAGAGGTTTGGCATTGCTCAAGCTAAAAATCTAGACAGGGAAATTAGTTCTAATTAATCCCTAGGTTAAAAAATGATTTCCAATAAAGGGTTATTTTTCTTTCTTCTTCTTCTCCCACTCCTCTCCTTTCAATGCATTAAAATAATGTTACAGGTTGTCAGAAGCGTCCACTGTTAATCAGGGCTAGGCAGAAAATACAGGACATGATAATTGCTAACAGCTGAGTGCTTACTAAGTACTTTCTTTGTATTGATTCATTTAATCCTTACAATGACCTCTTAGCTATGACTGTGCTCATTTTAAAGAGGAACTGAAGCACAGAGAAATGAACTGATTTAGCTAATTTTCTATATGGTAAGGAGGAGAGGCAGAACTTCCCCTCTTATAGTTTGGCCAAAAAGCATATAATCTGAATCACTATGCTGTAATGCTACCTTTAACCTACTTATGGTTTACTTGGCAGATGTCAATTTTTCTTCATCTTTTTTTAACTTTAATTTTTTTTTTTTTTAAGATTTATTTCTTCATTTTAGAGAGAGAGAGGGAGCTCATGTTGGAGGGAAGGAGGGTCAGAGGGAGAGAATCTCCCTGCTGAGCTTGGAGTCCAACATAGGGTTCAATCTTATGACCCTGAGATTATGAGATTATGACCTGAGGTGAAATCAAAAGCAGGACACTTAACTGACCCAGGTGCCCCTTTTTGTTAACTTTATTAAGATATAATTCATATGCAACAAATGTATCCATTTAAAGTGTGTCTTTTGGTAATTTTATCAAATGTATACCCAAGTATCCAACAGACCAATCAAGACAAAGAATATTTTCATCATTCTACATTTCATTACTTCCTCAGTCCCCTTTACAATCATAAAATTCCCACTTTGTCCCTAGTAAGTTTCCTTGTGCTATTTTATTTTGTCTCATAATAACACAACCACTTCAGCTTCCTTAGATTAAAATTTGCATGGTATTTTTTCTATCATTTTTAACATATGTGACTTTCTATTTAAAGCAAATGTTCTATACTAGGGGTATATATGCATATATATTCAATTTGGCCATGTTGTTCTTTGTTTGCTATTTGTCCAATCCCATCTGTCTTTTGTTCCTTCTTTTCTTCTACACCTGCATTTTAATGGGTTAATCAAAATAAAAAATTTTTTTGGCATTCAATTTTTATAGCCACTGTTAGCTTTTTTTTTTTTTTTTAAAGATTTTACTTATTTATTTGACAGACAGAGATCAAGTAGGCAGAGAGGCAGCCAGAGAGACAGAAGAGGAAGCAGGCTCCCTGGTGAGCGGAGAGCCCAATGCGGGGCTCGATCCCAGGACCCTGGGATCATGACCTGAGCCGAAGGCAGAGGCTTTAAACCACTGAGCCACCCAGGTGTCCCCACTGTTAGCTTTTTAGGTATAATTATTTTCTTCTTATTTTTGAATGTAAAAATATGACTAAGGAGTAGTTTTACATTAATTTTTTTAATTAATTTATTTTTTTCAGCGTAACAGTATTCATTGTTTTTGCACCACACCCAGTGCTCCATCCAATCCGTGCCCTCTCTAATACCTACCACCTGGTTCCCTGAACTTCCCACCCCTCACCCCTTCAAAACCCTCAGATTGTTTTTCAGAGTCCATAGTCTCTCATGGTTTACCTCCCCTTCCAATTTCCCTCAACTCATTAATTTTTAAATTGGTCAGTTGAATAGCTGGTTTTTTTTAAAGTGGGTTTTTGAAAACAATAAATATCTTAATTTGTTTTAACATTCTGATTTTATTTAAATAAAGTCACTCTCTTGTTACATTTTTATATTATATATTATATCTTATTGTATATTCTTTTCTGTCACATATAGTGTTATTATATATAATATATACACAGTCATATATATTTGTTGTCATATGTAGTCATATGTTGTTTTGTCCAAGATGGATAAGATGAAAATCACAAAATGTAAGAAATGAGAAAATGGAGGTTTTTGAGGGATGAATCTGTAAATGTGGCTTCTTCAATACACTACTTGTTTCAAAATGGATGTGAACAATAAAATGAGTCTTTGCTGAGCATTTTCTTTGATGTTGACTTGGGCCATTTTGTTAGCCATAAATACTTGAAAAATAACAGCCAGTTGAGCATGGATCACCACAACCACCTGAAATGAGTGTTTTTGCATTTTTCAAGGTGATTAGCATATAGTTCCTCATTAAATGAATAATCACATTTTTAAATAAAACTTATTCTGAAACAAAATTTGTGCAATTTTCAGGTTAAAGGTAGCTTCGTTTACCCAGAGAAACTCAAACATAGCTACATAGTTCTTTCTCCCTTCCCCAATTCCATTTGGGTGAGTGGATAAGGCTCAAACAAGGTAAGTGTTAAAATAAATAGGCCCAAGATCTCTTAACCTGACAGGATTTCCATGAAGTTAAATTTGAAAACAGACCAACATAATGTAGAAGTACCAAGGAAGCCTAGGACATTTAAGAAAGAAGGAAGCTGAGTGATGATCTAGAGTAACATCATTTCTAGACTAGGACTCGGATGGTAATGTGGTTAGGTAATTTATCTAAGGAAAAATGTACAGAGAGCCAGTGGAAGAAACCCTGTGGTTTTAAGTCACTAATGTCAAAACAAGAAAATCTTCTCATAATAGGATTTTAATATAGGGCAGCCAAAGATTATTATATTAATTTATTTAAGTACTGAATTTGAATAGATTTAAGATTAAAAGTGCTAATCCCTGGGTTATGGAGTTTTGTTTCATTATGTTTTTATTTTAATTATTTGTTCAGTTGAAAGCTGTCTTGAAGAGAGTAAAAGAATTGAGGATACAGACTTAATGTGGAAAGTAAACATTTTCCTGAAAGAAGTATCACACTTTGGATAAGTGGAGATAAAACCTATGGTCTCTAAATAGAAAGACTACAAAATGATTCCATCCTTACTGACGAAATTCACAAATTTTAACTCAGTTCTGATCTGTTGAAATTTTGAAAAGGAATGTTCAAAGAGACGGAAAGATTATACTCTCCCAAAGAATCCCCAAGAAATCTTGAACCGAAGCATTTCTCCAATCTTCTATGACCCGTCACCTCTTTGATAAAAACTGCATGCTGACCCTTGACATGATAAGTCAAAACAATGAGTATATTATATATGCTTTCTTTAACTGAACACATCCTCCCCTCCCACACCCAAGATCCTTTAGAGAAAGGATGAATGTATGTATCTTTCCTGTGAGTTGCAAGCCGTTTCCTTAAAGTGTTCCTCATTGTTCTAAATTTGGACTCGATGATTTTGAAACAAATTTTAAAGGCAAATCTTGATCTTGTCCCAGAGACAGACAAAATTAGGCTGTCAGGATTGATGCATATCATCAGAATTTACTAATTTGTAAGAGAAGTAAAGTTATGGAGTAAATTGGGTTCTCAAGTCCATTGCCTAATGTAGTCTCTTCCTGCAGCCAAGCAACACAAGAAAATGGTACAAAAAGAATGGCTGATTGATTTTTCAAAGAGAACATGTCTTCTACATTCACATATAATGAAAACAGATTTGAACCACAGCTGTTTTCAAACACTCTGTGACATTACTCTATATTGATTTGGTATGTAAATGCTATAATGGAAAGACATGTCATGTCTTTCCAATATAACATGTCATGCATCTTTTCAACTCTGAACGACTATTGATTTTTCATCTTATTTGTATATTTACTTATTTGAATTATATTTGATTCAAAAATATTGCTAGAATTAGAGTTTGGGTTCTGTTTTCACTTATTATATCAAATGATGTATTTTGATCTATATACTGATGCCTACATTCTATTCAGCTACAGAAGGTTTTTCTCAATTATGATTTTGGTTATTCCCTTTGTTTTGATGTCTATCTTAATAATATATTTAATAATTAGGCTACAATTTAATTCTTTTCATATCTAACATTTTCACTTTCACTATTCACAATGTGTCCCTGCATTCTGGAAAGTCTCTTCAAACAGTATCATTCTATTTATTACTGTCTCCTTCGCTGATATAATACCTTCTATTTAGTTATTAATTTCCTTGAGCCTTTGATCAATTTCAGCTTATTTTTTTTTAAAGATTTTTTTTATTTATTTGACAGAGAGAGAGAAATCACAAGTAGGCAGAGAGGCAGGCAGAGAGAGAAATGGGAGAAAGCAGGTTCCCCGCGGAGCAGAGAGCCCGACGCGGGGCTCGATCCTAACACCCTGGGATCATGACCTGAGTCGAAGGCAGAGGCTTTAACCCACTGAGCCACCTAGGCGCCCCGTTCAGCTTATTTTTGAATCTCAGTCTTTTTGCTGTTTTCACTGTTATCTTTTTTATTTCAATCTGTTCTCTTCTTATAGGTTCTTGCCCCTATCTTTTCTTTTTTTTCTTTAGTATCTTATTTATTAGAGAGAGAGAGACAGCTCACGCACTTGTGAGAGAGCCCAAGCAGGGGGAGCAGCAGAGGCAAAGGGAGAAGCAGGCTCCCATTGAGCAGGGAACCTGTTGTGGGACTCCATCCCAGGACCCTGGGATCATGACCCTAGCTGAAGGCAGCTACTTACCTGACTGAGTCACTCAGGCGCCCCGGTTCTTTCTCACATCTTATAGAAGCTACTCTCGCCTGTTGATATGCCAGAGATATTTTTCAGACATTTTCTTCTTCTGTTTGTTTTGATAAATAATTTTTCAAGGGTATACTCTCATTCTCTCTTGTCAGGGCAAAGTGACCTCTGCTTTTTTGTAGATATGCCCACAGATTTCATGTGTCATTTGTTTATTATTTTCTGGTTTTCCTCTTTAGATCAAAAGAAACAATCAATTAGATGTGGCATTTGTTACACAGTGTGAGTAGAGCTTTTCTTTCTTTTTTTCTTTTTTTAAAAACTGAACTTGCTACACAGATAGTAACTGAGGGATGCCTCCCCTCAGATACAGGAGCTATCTGAACCATCTCTCTTAGCTAGAGGGTAAGTTTGGTGGGATAAGCTTCCAGTTTTGAAATAAATATGAAATGAATTAGAATATTCTGTCCTCACTGCTTAGTTCTCTGACATTTTTGGGATATTATCTGCAAAAAAAACCTTACCATATCCATCATTTACTGCTGAAGTGGTTTTAAAGTATTTGCTTGAGATAATAGCACCTTGTATATAGAAACCACATTCTAAGGGAGCATTATGCTAGCTACTTCCAGCCCTTCTCTAATTTCAAGAGGAAGAAGGAAAGTGTAGGAAAGAGGGAACAGAATTATAACAATTTAGAATGTAATGTTCCCGTCTGCAATAGCCAAGAAAATATGTCTTGCTAGGTTTCTGGTTGGCAGAGACCTAACATCCCATAGCCAGGAGGCAGATGGTAAAGTAGATCAGGGACTTTCTTGCTTTTTAGGTTTTAAAGGCACACTATATTAGGGCAAAAGGGCATATGACCCACCAGCATACCCATTCATAATAAAAATAATTAAGGAGCCGGGAATTGAAGGGAGCATCTCTACTATAAAAAGAGATGATTTATAAAAATCCTGGAAATGACATAGTAAATAGGTGAATATTAGAAGCATTCTTTTAAAAATCAGGAATGAGACAACAACACTTTTACCTTATATCCGACCTTAAGTTGAAGTTCTTAGTACAATATTATGGGGGAAATTATATCAAAGACAAGTATTTAAATTGCATAATTCACATATGCTATCATTAGTTACCTAGGAAAATAATCTATGGGTTATTAAAAATAATAGGATAGTGTAGTGAACAGGCTACAAATCAGATGTTTCCCAAGGTCAGTTATATTTCTATGAAACAGCAGCAAACCGCCAGAAAATATAATTAAGGAGAAGATATTATTGTCAGTAGTCTCAGGGAAACCCAGTTGAATAAGGATAAGTCTATATAATATATGCACAAAAGCCTTAGAGGAAAATGATGAAACATTATTACACAGTATTGAAGATTATATCTACAAATAGATACATCATTTTACATAAATAGGAAGACAATATCATAAAGGTGTCAATGCTTCAAAATTGATAGATGCAACTCTAACTTAAAAAAAGCAGATTTTGTATGGATATTAATAGAATCTTAGTATATTTATCTAAATAGGGCTATGATTAGTTAGGATATTTCCCAAAGAAGACTAACGAGTTGGGGAGACTTGTTCTTCCAGATACTGGATTGTTCCAAAGCTATAAAAATTAAGAGAGCTTAGTAATAGCAGAGAGATTACAAAATTAATTAGTAGCTAAATAGGATGCAGAGATCAACACATGTATGGAACACTGAAAATTATGGAGGTGAAGTATATTTTGGGTTTTACTTCTCATGACGTGTAAAAATATGGTCTAGATGGTTAAGCACCCAAATGTTAAAACTTTAAAACTCTTGGTAAAAAATGCAGATAATTATCTTTTGGAACTTGAGTAGGCTGTTTCCTTAAGTAAGACAAAACACATTGACCATAAAATAAAATATTAATAAATTCAACAATATTAAAAGTATGAACTTAAAGGGGTCCCTGGGTGGCTCAATTGGTTAAGCCTCTGCCTTTGGTTCAGATCATGATCCCCGGGACCCTGGGATCTAATCTCACATCCTGCAATTTGCTCAACAGGGAGCCTGCTTCTCCCACTCCCTCCCCCTCTGTCTGCCACTCCACCTGCTTGTACTCTCTCTGCCAAATAAAATAAAATCCTTAAAAAGTAGGAATTTTGGCTATCAAAAGCTACATTAAAGAAAGTGAGTTACAAATTTGCAAGATGATATTCATCACAACCACACTCTAAAACAATTAGGATCAAGAATATGCAATAAGAAAAACACAAACTACCTACATGATATTGGGCAGAAGATGAACACATACTTCACAGACAAAGGAACCATAGACCAATGAACACATGAAGAGATGTTCACCTCATTAGAGATTAGGAAAACATGAATGAAGACAAAATTGTCATTTTATATGCCTCTGAAGGGCCAACTTTAAAAAACCTGTCAATACTAAGTGTTGGGGAAGATGTGAATCCACTTGTGGGTGCCTAAACTGGTGAATCCATTGAGGAAAAGTTTGGCATTATCTTCCAAAATTGAAGGTTAATCTATGGCCCTGCAATTCCAATTCAAGCTATGCATGGTTGGCTTACTTTGCTCAAGAACAGTGTTAAAATGTATTATTGATACTCTTTGTTTTCTTAAGAAGAAAAAATTGCCATAAAGGAAGTGCCAGGAGATTCAACTCCATTTGGAGATTCTGCCAAGGTCTCCCAAAGCAACTTTTCTTCCTTTGTTCTTTTTATTTCACTATTAAAAAATAATCTTTAATTCATTTATTATCATTAGTTAATACGTAAAGGAAATAGTCATGAAAGAGGGATGAATCTGTCACAGTATTTCCTTTCTAAAGTTTATGGATGCCTTTGGGTTATAAAAGTCATAGCAAAATCGTAAATTGCTCTAAGGTGTAGGAAAATTGGAAAAAGTATCTATTAGTTGAATCATTCTTAGCACAGCACCATTTCTTCTCTATTCTTTCACTTTCTCTTCTAGTAAAATCCTCAGTAATCAGAGCAAATAACCTATTGTTTAAAAGCAAACATTCTTAGGCATAAACTAATACATCTTAAATAGTTAAAAACAGAAAGGTTAAATGTGTCAGCTTAGAGAAGTATAAAATCCTCAAGTGGCTATTCCTTAAATTTCTACTAAAGACGTGTATAACAAAATTTTCTTCCGCTTCACACTAGATTAATATATAACCAAAAGATTATCTCTAATTTGCTGGGCTTTATGTTTCATATGAGGTATGAAAGAATCAGAGTTACAAAATACATACTTTAAGTTAAAATCAGCGTATCATCAGCTTATATCCTTATGTAGAGAGTGGAAGAAATAAATGAGTATGGGTGAATAATTTCAGCACCATGATCTATAAGGAGCTAAGGTGAATATATACAAATTCAATGATCTTACATTCTTGAACCATGAAAAAGAAATGATTCATTACCTTTCAGAATGATACTTAAACATTCCCTCAGTTTTAGCATATTTTATTAAATGGGACACACAAGAATATGCTGGCGTTACAAAATAAAATGGTCTAAGAACTTCCACCATAGAGGACTGTGTTGCATAATGGTTTAATTAATCATCTAGATTGAGTAAAAAAGAGAGTTTATGAAAAGGTCATAGATGGGGCTGGCTCTAGGGACTTGGTTAAAGCTCAATTGATGTCAGAAGGGTTTGACTGTATATGCGTCGCTTTCTATGGGTTGGTTTCATTTCAGGCTTTTCACAGTGGCTTCTGGCATCTTTAGTCATGTCAGCACAACATCAAGTCCAAGTTAGTTCCCACCCCAGGTTTAGGGGATTCCAGACCAACTTCTGCCCGCCACCTCACCAGATCTGTGCTGGTGCTCAGGCCTGCAGAGAACCACAGGCTGACCTGCCTGGAAAGGGGGAGGGGTAGACGTTGAGTAGTAGCTAGGATGCTGGTCAGGCTGGGGGCATTGTTGGATCCATAACTATTATTGTTCAGACACAAAGGCATGCAGCCTCTCTTTGAGTGCTTACTCTGAGTCCTTCAAATGTTAGGAGCAGGCCAGGTATAGACATTGTTAGAAATTATGTTCTTTAATGTGAGGACAGGAGGAAGTCACATGAAGGAGTTTAGGCAGGGAGGAACAAGGTAAGATTTAGATGTTTAAAAAATGGCTTAACTGACCAAAAAGAAAAAAAAAAATCTTGCCATTTGCAATGACATGGATGGAACTAGAGGGTATTATGCTGAGAGAGATAAGTCAGTCAAAGAAAGACAATTGTCATATGATCTCCCTGATATGAGGAATCTGAGAAACAAGACAGAGGATCATAGGGGAAGGGAGGAAAAAATGAAACAAGAGGAAACAAAAGAAGGAGATAAACCATAAGAGACTCTTAATTTTAGGAAACAAACTGAGGGTTGCTGAGGCATGGGGAGGGGATAGGAAGGTGGGTTATGGGCATTGGGGAGGGTATGTGCTATGGTGAGTGCTGTGAATTGTGTAAGACTGATGACAGACCTGTACCCCCGAAACAAATAATACATTATATGTTAATTACAAAATAAAAATAAAAATGGCTTAACTGTGCTATAATCAACATGAGATCAACTGCATATGTTTAATGTACATACCTGGTATGTACATTGAAACCATTAATACAATAAAAAAATGAAAAAATGAAGAAATAAATGACTTTTATCTATAATATTTAGAGAATTCTGTAATACACTAGCAGTAAGACAAACAACCCAATTAAAAATGGACAAAAGTTTTGAATAGTCGCGTCACCAGTAAAGATATACAAATAGCAGAGAAGCACAGGAAAAGAGTCTTAACACCATTTGTCACTAGAAAGATGCAGATCTGTATTTTAAAATGTCATGCAGGCTCCAGTGTCAGGAAAGAATTGGAGATCAGGCATGGCTGAAGGAAGAACAGTTGAGAGGCTGTTGCCATGGTGACGTAGGAAAGATGCTAGAGTTTGAAGCCAAGAAAGAATTCTTGAGACATCTTTGGTGCAAAAAAGCGGTTTTATTAAAGCACAGGGACAGGACCTGTAGGCAGAAAGAGCTGCACTGGGGCTGTGAGCAGTGGGCCCATTATGTACTTTCAAGTTGGGAGAGGGTTAGGGAATTTCAGAGACCTCCGTTAAATACTTTATTTAGAACTCTTGAGGTATTTTGCTCTTTGGGGGGCACCCTGAATCAGACAAGTAAAGCCAAAGCTCCTCTGATTCCCGCCCTTCCTCCAATTCCTGGTATTTAGGAAACAAGGTCTCCAGGATCCTGAGGGGGCTAGCTATTTTTAGGAAAAGGTCATTTATCACTGTTTAGTAAAAACTCAGTCATGAGACTCTTCAGATGTATGTCGGTAGGTCATATGCTTAAAGGGTGATTGCCAACATGTATCATGGGGGTGTAAAGATAAAGAAAGTTTCCAAAGGAATTTTTATGTTCAAGTAGACTTACAAGATCCTGGGGCTCAGGCTAAGATTGCCTCTTGCCCTAAGTAAGGTATTGACATCGAGACAGCTGAGTTCCTAGAGGAATGCCACTCTGCCTGTTTCAAAGACTTTTCAATGGGCTGTAAGTAATAAGGAGATTTAATAATTTTTCTTCTGTTTTTGTTTCCCACATCAATAAGATTAATAAAAGGCAGTGGCTGCTTAAATTAAAATGGTGATTGTCGCGAGAGGGGGTGGATGACAATCAGACAAATATTCAGGAAGCAAAATAGATAGGCCTTGACACTGATTTTGATTTTAGAGAATAAAATTTTAGAATGATTCCAGGTGTTCTGGCTTGCGGGGTGGGGGTGGGGACTGATGGTGCCGTTCACAAACATGGTGACAACTGGAGAGAGGCCAGGTGTGGGTAAAGATTAAATTATTGTAAAAGAGCATTTTTGAGACATCAGAGTAGACTCTCGGAACTGGCAGGTGAACAAGACATGTTCTGAGCCTTGTGTCTCATATGTGGTGTGGGCAGAAGCTAAGGGCAGCGGGCTGAGGCTTAAGTGCTAGGAGATAGAGGACAGCAGGAATTGCGAAATCAGATTCCCCTGTTTGGTCCCCAGGAAAGCCAGGGAACCTATTTTTCATCGGTGGTGTACACTAAGTAAAGCAGGAAGAACCTCTGGGGAAAGGGAGTTTCAGAGACCTCCATTAAATACTCCACTTAGAACTCTTGATGTATTTTGCTGCTTGGGGGGGGGGGGTACCCTGAATCAGAACAAGTAAAGCCAAGGGTCCTCTGATTCCCGCCGTTCCTCCAGTTCCTGTCCTATCCCCATTGTTAACCCCTAACTTATATACAGATGGTGTTTACGTCGATGTGGCCTCAGGAAACCAAAAGGTCCTACAGTGCAGGTCATTCAAAATCTTATTAAATGATCTTACGTTCGGTTTTTCCACATAGATTCTATAATCTGTTGAAGGAGAGAAAAAAGAACATTCTTTTATTTTGTACCTCATTAGTGAGTCCTAACCATACTCTAACTTAGGTCCCTTTCCATTTCAGTCTGGCTCTCAGATTCTTATAAAGGACAATGGATCTTTAAATTCACTCAGTTTGTGTTGGGAAGAGGCCAAAATTAGTTAGTGTCCCATTGATACCCAGTCGGAGTAGCCTTCTAGTTGTACAATCTAGGGAAAGCATTCACACCTCCTCTCCCTCTTCTTGTCCTAGTTTGGCATATTCTAGCTTGTGTTTTGCTCTCCCTGTAAATATGAGAGAAAATAAAAGACACTATTCAGCCTCTTTTGTCTGAAAATTCTGGCATTTCAGTGGTTTTCTTTAAAGGGGGTCCTCATTTGTAACCAGCTTTGCCATTAACGGAAATCAATCTGAATGTCCTATTGTGCATCTTTTTCTTCCCGCACAGTCTGAAATTGCCTCTGCCAAGTTTTCGAGCTGAACCTGAAAGACCCTCTCTCATTTCCCCCATCCCCTGTCTCCAGCCCCCACTGAATCCTTGCAGGGCTTTCTCAGCAGAAGGGCTGCAGGGTGAGGATAGAGAGGCACTCGCCCTACTCCGCTAACCCAGTGGCCTGAGCCAATCACAAAGCGGATTGGAACCTCACTTGAGCCTCCCTTCCCCCCACATCCCCTGCCCAGCAAGAGCCTCCTGGAAAGGGGGACACTGGAAGGGTGTGTTTGCAATTCAAATCCTTGGCTTTCTGCCTGCCTCTTTTCCCCATAAGAAGGCAGGAGCTGCAGTGAGGTGCGAAGGGGTCTTCTGAGTTGCAGTGGCAGTAAGATCCAGAGATCCCCGCTCCTGTCTGCTCCTGTCTCTTTCCTGTTTCCAAAGCTAAGGGAAAGGGCAAGGATGGTGGAGGCTTTCTGTGCTACCTGGAAGCTGACGGACAGCCAGAACTTTGATGAGTACATGAAGGCTCTAGGTAGGTAAAAATAAGATGTGCTCTTCTTCTCTTAACGTGCGGCTTCAGTAGTGCCTGTTTTTTTCCTCACCCATGAGACTGGCGAGGGACAAAGACAGATTGTGTTGTCATAATCCAATGCTAGACTATGCATTTCCCACAGAAGATTTTTTTTCCCATTTTTTTTCTGTGGGAAGGGAAGATTTCCCTTCCCACAGAAGGGATTTTTTAATGCAGCATGTCTCTGCTTTCTTGTCTGGGGCTAAAAAAACAGTGCATTTGGTAGTCCGTGGAGGATGTGAAGCTTCCGTGCTTTTTTGTTTTCTCTTCAGCATCCACTTATCATTTGTGCATCCAATTAGCTCAGTAGCTCAGTAGTTGCATTGGCTGATTAATGGGCTAATGAAACTTACACTTGAGGGCCTGGATTCCACGATGGGAAAGAGATTCTTGTGATGTGAGTTATCTTGGAAGTTGCAGCTAACTGTATCGCTTCTTTCTTTAGGTGTGGGCTTTGCCACTAGGCAGGTGGGAAATGTGACTAAACCAACAGTGATCATCAGTCAGGAGGCAGACAAAGTGGTGATCAGGACTCAAAGCACATTCAAGAACACAGAGATTAGTTTCCATCTGGGCGAAGAGTTTGACGAAACCACTGCAGATGACAGAAACTGTAAGGTAAGGAGCGGCTCCTTCTCTGGAGTGGGGGTGGGGAGCAGGGAGTAAAGGAGAGATTCCTTCCTACTGGTTCTCCTTTTGAGATGTTGGGAAGAAGAGAATGCTCTCGGTATTTCAATTCAGAGAGGACACCAGGGTTAATTTTGCATTCTAGTGCACATATGTTATGTTCTGAACGGTGGGTGCTGGCTATAGCTCAAATCTCAAATCTACGTGGGAACCGTGGGTACTGGCGGAAACTCAAATCTCAAGTCCATTTCTCACTACGCATTTTTCTTTTCATCTCTGAAATTCAAAAAGCAACAGTGTTCATTTAAAACAAAGGCTGCATTTTGCTTAACCTCTCTGATCGCCTCAGTTTGACTAAACAGTTTGCCTCATCTTAAAGCTGTGTTTAAAAGAGTAGAATGACAGGTCTGAGACTACTTGTTCAGGATTTTCATTTCTGATAGATGAAGGGTTTGCATTTAGATGTACACATTTCAATCAAAGTATGAGTTATTAGTTTACATAGTGACTCTAGAGGCAACAGAGGATATGATACTAATATGGTAATTAGTTGCTTTTCATTTATTCAATCATTTATCTCCTTCAAAAAACCACTTCATTTGATTCTCCTATCAGAAATCTAATCTGTACCTTTTGCTATGTTCCGCATGTTTTGTCGGTCTCAGTCTGTTGTTAGCCTGGATGGGGACAAACTTGTTCACGTACAGAAATGGGATGGCAAAGAAACAAATTTTGTTAGAGAAATTAAGGACGGCAAAATGGTTATGGTGAGTAATCACGAGTCACCCTTTGTTCCTTCTAGCTTGGCACTGCCTGCCCCTGCTCCCCATCTCTTTCCCCCTCCTTCCCTTCTTTAATAACATTAAGTCTCCAGCAAGATTCTTTTACCATGGGTAAAATAGAGGAAATGGAAATGTCCTAGCTAAGCCTATCTTCAGCTCCGCTTCTTTAGTTATAGAAAAAAAAAAAAGAAAAATTCTATGCGGTATACTTTTAAAAAGTTGCCATTGATTTAGCTAAAACTGTGTCAAAAGAATGCATAGGATTACTGTGAATGTCTAAATCTCAAATGAAATCTAAATATAAAACCATTCTTGGGGACATCTGTGTGGCTCAGTCCGTTAAGCGTCTGACTCTTGGTTACAGTTCAGACCATTATTTCAGGGTTGTGAGGTCAAGGCTCATATAGGGCTCTGTGCCCAGCACTGAGTCTGCTAGAGATTCCCTCCCTCTCCCTCTGCTCCTTCCCCTACCTCCCCCACCCTGCTCATGCTCTCTCCCTCTCTCTTTCTCTCTCTCTCTAAAATAAATAGATAAATAAAAGCTTTAAAAAATGTTCATGGAAATATATAAAAGGAATGATATTACTATAAGAGTATCAAGTTTGCTGAATATCAGAGAAATTACTTTACAGCTACTGCAATAGATAAGAGGTCTTTAACCATTTTATATTTTAGTTTATAAAAGTTCCTTATGTTCAGTGCAAATAATTTAGGATAAAACAGAAAAGTATAGTTTCTCTTTAGAGGATCATTTTGATGTTACTTCCTTCCTGTCTTTCTTTCAAGGCATGCGTGCCTTGTAAACGTGCCTGTTCAATATTGGTAGTCATGTAAAAACCTGTAAGATGTAAAGTAAAATAAAATAAAATAAAATAAAACTTCTCTAATGATGGAGTAGCATCATAAACTGGGGAAAATGTTATGCCTTAATCTAACATCCAGGAACTTTGATGTGAACTGAGTAATGGTATCTTGATAACATTGAAATAATAAATATATAATTTGGGTTTTTTGGGGGGTGGGTGGGTGGGTATTGCTGTATATATTCCTTCTAGGATAGTAGACAAAAGGGTTTTTTGTTTTGTTTTGTTTTTGCGATTTAAGGAAATTAACTGTTGTTTTTTCTTTCTCCTTAACTGCTGCAATCAGGGCTGTTCTAGATTAAGACACAGGGTTACATTATTCATAACTTCTTTTCATGGGTGGAAGTGAGATGGAGAACAGATTGGTTTTACTTTTATGTGAATGAATATTTGCCCACTTATTTCTGCACGGATCGTCAAAAGGAAGGACTTATTTATGAAAGATCCAATCTGAGATTCTCCTTTATGCTTTTACCTCCATTCCCCCCGAATACAGGACAGTGGCTAGCTCAGATTTGGCATGAATGACTGATCAGGCAAGAGTGATTTAAAAAGAGATGAAAGCAATGGATGACAAGGGCACGCTATATTCTTGAAAGTCATGTCAACACATGAAAATAATGAACCTAAAAAACAAACAAACAAACAAACAAACAAACAAAAAATCCCTAGGTTTTGTAAAGAGGTTTTAGAGCAATTCTTCCAGTTAATTTGATGTAAAAGTCCATGTTCCATATCATACCCACTTAGCCATGTAGGTCCACATGGGCTACAATATGATGACCAAAGCAATGAGAACATTTGTACCTTTACTTTTTCCTGACAACTTTGAAACAGGTCATTCCAAATACCATTTGCCCAAATGATTTGTATTTTCCAAAAATTCCTCAAAATTTATGTTTTATGAAAACCTACTATAAATTCCATTCACTTTCAAAGCAGAGAGCTATTTTGCTTCAAGTACCCTCATAATTTAAGGCAAAAGGAATTCTTTTGACCTAAATCTATGTAGTTAATCTCAGTGTTTCAGTTCATTTTCCTTTTAGAGACATGAACTATGTATATGTGTTATTCACTCCATAAGTAAATAAGAAATTTATTTAAGAAATAAAAAGCTTATGCAGCACTTAATGTTTGTAAATGACATTCTTTTGCATAACACATAAATTATATATATGATAATCTTCAGGAATTTCAGCTACCGATATCTTGTATAAAGATTTGATTATCTTTTCCATCTTTCAGACTCTGACTTTTGGTGATGTGGTTGCTGTTCGCCACTATGAGAAGGCATAGAAAGTTTCCCGATACGAGGTTGGAAAAGCTCTACAGTTTTTCTGTTTACTCAAGACTCAGTATTATCCTGCTATTACTGCATGGGTAATCACTAATTAGAAGGTTATCTTTGATGTGGAGGTAGAAAATGGTGCTTTAAAAACTTGTTTTTAAAACTTTTTACTGCAACTAGCCCAACTTTGATCTGCAAATTCAACGTGTTTTATAATTCACATTAAAAATTTTTAAGACACATTTTTAAAATAAAGAAGTGAATTTGTTTTACAATTTCTACTGGAATGCAAATCAAATTGGAATAAAAATCTTCCACCCGTGAGAAATTTTGTCGTTGTTTTTAGTATCAGTAATCTGGTGGGGAATTAGACATTAGGAGGTTTTAGACAAAATAGCCTTTCTTACTGTGTAAGGTAAAACTGAAAAAGTTAGCGCTTTGTTTAAAATACTAATTAAAAAGACATAAGCAGAAGCCTGGGGACAAGTGGAAATGCCACAGTTTTGGTTGAGACTGCCATATAGAATTTGTGACAACTAAATTCTTTTGGCCAGAACCCAAGGGAGCCTTGTGATGGTGGGTTGGGCCGCTATTAGAAACAGGTTGTCTGATGAAGCAAAATGATATACATGAAAATATCTTAGTTAAAGGTAAATATAGTCAAAATATCACATAAATAAAATGTCAGATAACTCATTTTTTTCTTGGAAGGTAAATAGGGAAAGAAAGTGAATTTTATCCTGGATTATAAAGATGTGTCTAAAGAGAAGTACATTGAGCTCAACTAAGTCAGTAAGAGTGCTAAAATAGAGTGTAGGTTAAAGCATTCAAATTCCCTTTCTGGCAGGTGTTTGTGGGAGTCGTCAGAACTGAGTCAAACAAGGGAAAGTAAATATCTATTTGTAACTGTCTAAGGTTTGCCTTTGTAAGTAGAAACAATCAAATTTTATTTTGTATTTCATCATTTATAAAATGCTTTTTAGCCATTTCCCCATACCAACAATGTGAAGCAGGTAAGGCAGATATTATTACTTTTAGTTTACTGAAGAGGAAATTGAAATTTAGGTTTACACGTCCACGTTCTCATGATTAATTATTAATCATGAGAACTATAAACCTTGTGACTTTCCCCCTTCATTTCTTCTCAAAAATTGACATTTCAGTATAACATCTCTTCTGGGGTTTAAAAAAAAAAAAAAGCAGCAAGACTTTAGTTCTCCAATCCTTCAGAAAAGAAATCTTTTCTCTGTTAGTCTCTGGGAGGAAAATAGGGTAAATATTTTTTTCATGAAAAAAAATGCAATATTCATTCAACCAGCCAGCTGATTTCAGTAAATTTCTATAAATTAATTCAGGATCCAATTAATTTACAGATATAAGCATGAGGAAACTTAATTTCAAAATTAATTAATTTCAAACTTATTAAGTTTCAAATTTGAAACTTAATTTCAAAATTCACTATAATAATACTATTATCTAACTATTGGATTACCTTAATTACTATAATGAAGAGTAGAAAAAAACTACATTGCAACTATAGGATTTAACATTTGAATACAATTATTACCAAATGCCAAGATAAGATTGTCTGGCTAAGATGACCATTCCTGAAACTACAGAGTCTACCCACACCCCCTTTTTTTCAGTAGGATCCAGATCCAGAGTGGAGCCCAATGCAGGGTTTGAACCCACAATCCTGAGATGAAGGGCTAGATGCTAAACCAACTGATCTACCCAGCACCCCATACCTTTGTCTTTAGGAGCATGAAACATAACACTGAGAAAGGGTTTGCTTGGAATTGTTCAGACAACCTTCATGTTTGCTTCTGTTGAAGGACTGATTTCACTTAGTGATTACAGCCTAAGCTCCAATAGAAGCATAGATTCTGGCCTCTCTATCCTTAAAGATACAAGGCCTAGGATGGGGATTTGGCCACTTTGGCTTATTATAATTAGGCCAAATAACATCCTGCTGGCGTTTATTTCCGTAACAACGAGTTTCACAGAATGAAGAATGGGAAGGGTTTTGGGTGGCCTAAATGAGAACAAAATTACAATTACAATGACAAAGAACAAGGGTGACAGTTGTGACCAAATGTATTTTTCTGGGAAGGTAATTAACAGGTGCTTTTGCATCCCAAATGTTTACAGGGTGGTTGCACATCGTATTTCTTCAAGCAGTATTCTAGCTCCTACAGTAATCTGCCAGTGTACTAACTTTTCTGGTTTGTCCTTTTTGTTTTTGTTTTTAACATAGTTAATAGAAAAGGGAAAATTACCAAGTCCACAGGCAATTTGACCAACAGGCCCTGGAAAAACATTTGTGAAATCCCAAGGTCTGCAAACTTGAGTAAAGGCTGTCTTGTGAAATCCACACTTGGACCACTGGTGATGAGTAAGCAGCAGCTTCCACTCTGTCATATGTGTTCTCTCTCACCCGAATGTACACCCTCACAACAAACAATTCCTCCATCTGGAACATGAGGACTTGTCAAAACATGTCCCAAGTTAAGGTGAAAACCCAGAGATGTTGAGGCACTGGCGCTTTTCTCTTCTTAGAGAGTAGGAATAAAGGAAAACAAAAGAAAGCAGAGGTAGTAGAAGGAGGAATGATATTCCTACTCATTGTCTTTTTAGGATTTCAAGCATTTCTGAGGTTTCATAATGTGCAGGTGGTATTTTATGCTTACTTACTGAAGAAGTGTTTCACAATCAATTCACTTCCACTAAAGCTTATTGGAAACTGGGGGGAAGAGGTATGGAGAAGACTGAAAATTGCTACTTTTTCACTTAAAAAAAATCCTATCTTTGAAAATGTTTTGGATAGAAACGCACAAGTTATTTTACTGTCCTTAAAGATACTCTCTCATCTGTTCACCATTTTTTCCCCTGCCCATCTTCCTCCATACTTTTGAGGTTGTGGACTGAGAAATTCCAAAGACCATTCTGTCCACCACTGGAAAGCATTTTGGTTCTAGAAAGGCTTTTGAATTATCCTAAAACTGAGGCAGGACTTAAGCACTCTGGCAATACATGAAACAAAATGGAGGCACCTTGATTCGCATTTCAAAACCCTTTTGATGTGACACTTTTCCAGTAAATTACACAGGACACCATATAAGATTTCCTCTGATGAGAAACAAACACATGTAACAACCTCTTTTATGAGGTTAGTCATTCTGCAGGATATATTCCCCCCCCCCCCAAGGAATTCCGTGCCCTACAAATTTAAGCTATATGCTTTTTATCTTAAAGAGGCCAGCATCCTCATACCATAACTGGTAAAAGAAGGAACACAGAACCCAAAGTAGTTTGGGGATCTTGGCTCCATTGTCAGACTAAGTATTTTTAAAAATTTCTTGGAAGAGTAAAATCAGCTGGCTCTACTTATGCTTTCCTGCATCTCTGGGCCGCATAAAGCACAGTTCTGAGATATTGTTCTAACTCAGTTGTAAATGAGCAAACAAAACCCCCCAAACAATCAAAAACCTAAAACCTAGTGTCTTTGGGCCGTGTTCTCAAACATCACCATCACTTTAGCATCACCTGGAGGGCTATTAAAAACACAAATTACTGGACAGCTCGTACCCTCCCTCCTGAGTTTCCGATGTTATTGATCTGGTATGGGACCTGGGAATTTTCATTTCCCACGAAAATTCCCAGCTAGTGCTGATGCTGTTGGTGTAGGGACCGCCCTTCGAAGTCCACTGCGCTATCCAAAATTTCTGATGACCTACTCCAAATTATGGTTACTTCAAGTTTCTCTGCATGTGTTCCGGAAAGGAGCCCCATCCGTTTGGTGCCAGTGCCATTTAGGAAAGATGATTTGTTTGGGGTTTACCCAAGCACATTCCTTCCTACGCCAGTCACTGACGCGAACACATAAGAGGGCAGATAATCGCCGGACAGTTGCAGAAGGTCAAACGAACCCACTCGTTGCGGAATCTACCCTCGCACGTGACCGCTGGACGTCTACACCCTCATCCTCCTGCCTCCTCTCCACCCCCGGGCCAGACAGCCCCAGGATCCCCGGCCTTGACCCGCGATGGCGCTGCTGGGCGCGCTTGTCTGCTGCCTGCTGGTCGTCTCGCATTGCCTTCCCGGGCTCGGACTGCCCCTGGCGCCCGGTGGCAGCCCGAGTCCCGCTCCGGCGGTGGGTGAGTCCGCGACCCTTTCCCCGCCGGGAGTTGCGGGAGAGCGCAGAGTTAAAGCTCCCGCGCAATTCGTGAAAAGTGCATGGGGGCAGCAGTGCGCCCGGATCGGGGCCGGTGGGGAGTAGAGCCCCAGACGCGCGGGGCGCTGGGAGGAGACGGTGACTGCGGGACGAGACCGCGGAAGGTCGGGCTGGGTCAGCACCCTGCCAGTGGGGGCGCTGCAGGGGGCGAGGGGTTGCGGAGGCCAGACTCCTCCGGGCGTCCTCGGAGAAAGGAGATCTCCGCGTGTCTCAAGGAAAACAGAAGCTAGAAGCTGCGAGTCCCGCGTTCCCAGAGGGCCCGAATCTGCCCAGAACAAGGGGAGCTGCGGAGTTTGCTCTTCCCCACGGGGATGCACATTTCAGTGGGACTCAGGTAGTCTTCTGTCCTGCTCGCCGGGTTTGGTGGCCTTTTCTTCCCACTCCAACAGCGGAGGACCATCACGGTCCCGATGTTACCCACCTCTTAGTCTGTGTTAGAACTCCTGGAACCTTCCTATCACTTTACCTGAATGCCCCTGGGTTCTCTGTAGGTGGGACCAATTGTACTCATTCTTAACACTTTAAGGTAGTAGCTTTTGCCTTGGTGGTTCTCAAAGTGTGGTGCGGGACCAGCAGCATCAGCGTTACTTAAATTTGCCGGAAAGGCAGGTTTCTAGCCCACTCCAGACCTATGGAATACGAAACTCTGAGAATTGGGGCTCAACAAACTGTTTAACGAATTTTAGGTTTTAGGATGCCTTTTGAGCTTTCAGTTTCAAAGATCAAGGAACCCCCTGCCTCCCTCCCTGACTCTCTTGGAAAAGAATGGCTTTGTTAGAGGGAGGAAATTTTGATAGGTGGAGTTCTGTTCTGTATTTTGGGCATAGCTGTCTCTGAAACTCTGCAGTGTTTGGTGCTGAAACCTCGCTTCTCTGAGGCTCTCGCTGTCTCACACGACTTTGAAAATGCTCTGAAAACACACCTCCTCTTTGTCCAAGAGCCAAGTTCTCATGACTCAGCTGTCAGGCAGTTGAGAGCAGGAACTGTGAATCTGGTTTCCCAGTTGTCAGTCATAACAAGAAATTGTCCCAAAATACTTACGCACACTGGTTGCTGCTTTTTATTAAGGCTAGTTGTTTTTCTTTAATTATGGAACTGTTTAGGATTTTGAGATAAAATGTCCCAGGTTGCGTGGGACATTTACTGTTGTAATTTAAATGGCAAATTTACTGTTTAGCTTTAGCAATCTGATAGCAGAGGGTCTCAGTGACAGCTTTCTGATGTGTCGGGAATCTTCACTTACACTTCTCTGTTTTGATAGGGAAGCTAAGGGGCTGAGTCACTTAGGGTGTGGGTAGAGATGGAGTAAGTGGGTTTAAAGACCTGCAGACGTGTTGACTCAGCAGTTTCACGGGTTATATTATTTTACTTGTTTTCTATTTGATGTGACTCTCTCCTCCTGACCACATCCCAAATTGCTTCCTTTGCAACACACACCATGACAGGCCTCTGCTTGTTTGATGTGTGTTGTGTGTAAATTCCCAGTCATGTCAAGCCCTAGGGGTCAGAGGACAACACCCAGGGAGACCTTACCTGAGTGTGTTTGTCTACAACTCTTTAGAATTAGGGGCACCAGGGTGGCTCAGTAGATTAAATGTCTGCCTTTGGTTCAGGTAATGATCCTAGGGTCCTGGGATCAGGTCCTGCACCAGGTTTCCTGCTCTGTGGCAAGCTTGTTTCTCCCTCTCCCTCTGCCTGCTGCTCCCCCTGCTCATGTTCTCTGTCTCTCATTCTCTCTCTCGGTGTCAAATAAATACATAAAATCTTAAAAAAAAAAAAAAAAAGAATTAGTAGGTCAGAGCCTGCAGAAATAATTTGGTAGGAACTGACATTATAAGCAAGCAAACAAGAATACCTATTTGAAACAATAACCATATGTCCAAATATCTGAATTATGGTTTACTAGGTTCTTTAGGATAACTTAGAATGTTTTTAGATAAATTATAAGGGTTTTTTTTTTGTATCGTTTTGAGCACTTATCTATATATATTGAGAACACACACAAGCATATACACATACATTTATGGAAATCTTGTTAAATATTATCTGCAGAATAAGAGAAAAATCATCGTGGAGTGAAAAGAACTTGGGACTGCCAACCAGAGAATCTGTAGTGGAGTGTGGGCTCTGCCACAGGCCAGGTTTGTGGCCTTAGACACACACACACACACACACACACACACACACAGAGTACTTTATCTCTAATTTCACTAGAGGTGGGAGGTGAGGACTCCAGAGGTTCATTATTCATAAATCCCAGGTTAAGAACCTGGCAGAGTTCTCTTGGCTTCTATTTAAAGACTTTCTTCAGTGCATCTAAATAATTACCCCCTCACTTATCTGGATCTGGCAATGCAATGTAGTGGAAAGAGCACTCGACTGGAAGTCTGGAGAGACTTGTTCTGGTTCAGCTTTCATTACTGAGTCACCGGGTGATCTTGAGGAAATCCTGAAACCTGCCTGTGCCTAATTAAAGAATGTTTATTGAGGGCCCACTATAGGTCAGACATCTTCTAGCTGCAAACGATCCATGAATCTAGGTACTAGAGATGTGTTCTTAACATGTTTCCAGTTTGGGTTTATAAAATTTTAATATATTATCTCGTGTATCTTCATCATCACATTACCTCATGTAGGTGTTGTCATCTACTTTACATGAGGCAAGTGGGACAGAAGGACATTTGAAGGTGAGCACACACAAGAGACAAAAGTAGTGCAGTGGTTAAGAGCAGCATGGAAACTGGAGTTAGATTTCCTGAATCTCTGTCTCAACTCTGTTGTGTCTGACACACGTGACTTGAATTAATCTTTGTGTGCTGCAATTCCTTACCTGTAAATTGGAAATAATGATGAGTTAATGCATGTAAAGCATTAAAAAAAAAACAGTATGACACTTACAGTAAGTACTTGATAAATTCCAACTCTTACTTGGAAATGAGGAGGTTCAATCTCAAGTTCAAGCTTGGGGTCAATTAATAACAGTATAACTAACATCAAGTTTAGTTACCTAGATGCCAGGTATCTTCTAAGAACTTTATTTCTACTAAATCACTTAACTCTCATACAGGAGGCAGTGATATTCTTCCCATTTTGCAGAGAAAACAAGTCAAGATCACACTGTTAGATTAGTAAGTGGAGCTTGGATTGACTGATTGGTTTTTAAAGTCTATTTGAGAGAAAGGCAAAGAGCAGGGTGAGGAGGGGCAGGGGGAGAGGGAAAGAGAGACTTTAGTAGACTTTGTGCTGAGCATGGAGCTCCATGTGGGGCTCGATCTCGTGACTCTGAGATCAGAACCTTAGCCAAAACCAAGAGGTGGGAGCTCACCCAACTGTGCTGCTCAGGCGCCCCTGGAGCATGGATTGAAAGTCATGGTAGTCTCACTTTGGAGTCCCCACTCTTAACCGCAACACTATACTGTTCTGTGTGCAGTTTATTGTACCTTAACATTCTGCAAGCAATTAAAAAAATGTTTGCATAAAAATAAGATGTACTGTATATTTAAACGCCAAGAAGGACAGACTCCAGGATGATTCTGAGCTGCTTGCCAATGCTGCTTTGTGTGCTGGCTAAAGTATGTCTAAGCTAAAAATGAAAGTTGGAGTATTTTTCTGCACTAAAGAATAAAATAAATCACTCTTGGCAAAGGTTTTCAAACGGGAACAGAATACCAAGTAACTGATCATAAAGACTGCTTTATGTCTACTTTCTTCTGGCTCTTTTGTCTACCACTTCTTAGCTGTCAACTTAAATATATCACAAAATTGTAACAATGTTGTGGAGAAAAAAACAACCCTGGGGCGCCTGGGTGGCTCAGTGGGTTAAGCCGCTGCCTTCGGCTCAGGTCATGATCTCAGAGTCCTGGGATCGAGTCCCACATCGGGCTCTCTGCTCAGCAGGGAGCCTGCTTCCTCCTCTCTCTCTGCCTGCCTCTCTGCCTACTTGTGATCTCTCTCTGTCAAATAAATAAATAAAAATCTTTAAAAATAAAAAAAAAAAAAAGAAAAAAACAACCCAAATATAACTTACCTTTTCCACCGTAACAAGTTAACTGTTTGCAGTTTTTTGCTCTATTATTCCAGCTTTGGGTTCTTTTCAGGTGTTTGCTCACATCCATACTCAGTCTTTGTCATCTTCGTCCAGACAGATGAAAGTTCACCTTCTACTTGTTTGCTCCACGTTTCTGCTGTAGGATCTGCTGCTATGTCACATCCGATGTCTCTCTGAGACAACTTAGTCATCATCAGAGTGAACTCAAAGTTGAAAGTGTGAAAAAGCCTCAATATTAAAATAATTTATTGACTACAAATGAGAAGGCAGCAAAATCATAGACTATATATGTAAATGAGGTATAAGCAAACTGGAGAACCTTTCAAAATGGGGTTCAGATTTTGACTCTGCCTTTTATTAGCTGTGTATACCTGAACAAATTTCCTAATTAACCCAGCATTCATTTCTCAACTCTAAAACGAGAATAGTGATTCCCACTTCAAATTTTGAGAACAAAATGACATAGTGTATTTAGTTTCCTTATTATAAGGCCCGGCACAAATGCTTAATAAAGAGTGGTACTTCTGTGATTATTTGTACTACTGTTTCCTTTAATGGAAATTAAAGAATCTTTCCCCTGCTCTCAGGTGGGTTCTCGGTTTCTCCCTGAGGTTTCATCCTCTTTAACAAATGCTTTCCTTAATATCACTAACATTTGGTACAAGCGTACATTAGGAGATGTTCCTGTATTTAGTACCCTTTTAGGGCTTCTGGCAATCCCTACTTTTGGTTTAAAGCTAGTATTAAAATGTTATATTCTTTTTCCACTAATGTTGAGAGGCAAGGATTTTCAAGAAAGTAGGAGTGAGATTTAGTTCCTCATTCTGCAATCTCTTCACTGTGGAACCCTAACAGACCACATCATGGTTCTATGTCAGTTTTTCCACAAGAAGAACATAAATAATTTCTAAAACCTTAAATTCTGCAAGGAAAGAAACATACTATTAAGACAGGATATATATTATTAGTGACCTCCTGGAAGGATCTCTCCCTATATTTCATTATGCAACTTATGTTTGTTATGTAGTCTTTGTTTGGTAGTCATGCTGTTCCTGAGCTCTTGAGTGCTGACACGTGTAAGTAGTAAATTTTGGTAAATTCTTCCTACTGTCTTTGGAATCCTTATCTTCTGACAGGGAAGTGTTGTATTTACCTTCAGGGCAAATGAATATTTCAATCGTTAAGGCCTTCCTCCATCCCAGGGAGGACTGTCTCTAGTTTTTCTGTAAATATTTTGACGGGAATTCCTAAACACAAGTAGATTTAACACCATTTATTTTCTAATCAACAGGACAGTTTTGGCATGTGACTGACTTGCACTTAGACCCTACTTACCACATCACAGATGACCACACAAAAGTGTGTGCTTCATCTAAAGGCGCCAATGCCTCCAATCCTGGCCCTTTTGGAGATGTTCTGTGTGATTCTCCGTATCACCTCATTTTGTCGGCATTTGATTTTATTAAAAATTCCGGACAAGAAGCATCTTTCATGATATGGACAGGGTAAGTGATTATATATATATACCATTAGTTATTCAATATTTACCTACAGTGTCCTAAGCTTCATTAGAATGCTGAATTCCTATAAAGATTAACTGGGCTTTAAGTTAAGAATTATTTGGGTTTTAAAAATACTATGTCCAATTAATCATTAGATTATTAGAGATAAGGAAGATTTTAGAAGTCTCAGAACTTTAATTTTTTTTAGAATACAGGCTCTAGAAAAATGTTGGTGTTAGCTAAGAGATGACTTCACAGACAGAACACTTATATCAGTGTTTTGAGGTGTTTTTAATGTGATAATAGGTCTTGATTAAATAATCAAAAACAAAAGACTACAATGGGAGTTAACCTGTTCTAGCAATTTTGTAAATATCATCTTCTGGTAGTATAATTAATTAATTCTATCTGTCATGACAGAGTGATGAGATCTATATTTCCTGTGCCAGCAATAATAACCATGGTGTTATTTAACTAATTTATACATTATAATTCACTTAATCTTTACAATTTATATTATTGTTATTCTGATTTTATAGATGAAGAAATGTAGGCTGAGCTTCTAAGTAACTTGTTCAAGTGCACATAGCTAGTAAGTGGCAAACCCAGGCATTTTAGCTCTGGAATCTGTGCTTTTAGTTGCTAAAATACTTGCCTCTCATAAAGGCATATTCTCATATTCAGTCAGGCAGAATAATAGGCTTTGTATTTGTATTACACAGATTTTTAAAAATAGAACTCCCTGTGGGAGAAAGGTAAATGAAGAATAGCTGATCAACTCTTCAGCAGTCATCTGTTGTTTTGTTGTGGAAGGTGTGCGGTTCACCTTCAGGGTAACAAGGCATCATGCATAAATCTAGTGACTTTTTATAGAAATTGATTTTGTTCTTGGGGTGCCTGGGTGGTCAGTTGGTTAAGCAGCAGACTCTGGATTTCAGCTCAGGTCATGATCTAAAGGTTCTGGAATAGAGCCCCACACCAGACTCCACACTGGGCAGGGGGTGTGCTCGAGGGTTCTTTCTCCCCTTCCCCCTCTGCCCCTCTCCCTGCTTGGATCCTCACCTTCTACCCCTCCCCCTCCCCATACTCCTTCTCTAAAATAAACAAATAAATCTTAAAAAAAAAAAAAAAAAAAGTTTAGATATTGATTTTGTTCTCTACGATTCTGTCTCCTTTTCAGGGATAGCCCACCTCATGTTCCAGTGTATGAACTCTCAACAGATAAAGTCATAGATGTGATTGCTAATATGACAAACACCATCCGGACTGTCTTTCCAAATCTCCAGGTGTTCCCTGCACTGGGTAATCATGACTATTGGCCACAGGTAAATTTGATTTCAACTTTCAAAAGTGTGGTTTTTTTTAAATATTTTATCGATTTATTTGAGAGAGAGAGAGAGAGACAGAGTCAGAGATAGTGACAGAGATAGCAAGAGCAAGCACAAGCAGGGAGAAGTGGGAGAAGCAGGCTCCCAGCTGAGCGGAGATCCTGATGTGGGGCTCCATCCCAGGAGCCTGGAATCATAGCCTGAGCTGAAAGCAGACGCCCAACCCACTGAGCCACCCAGGTGCCCCCAACTTCCAAAAGTGTTTAAAGGGTTTTTCCAATCGGGAGTGTCAAAGCTATAACAATAACTAGCTGGTGGTAAGCCATGGGATTGAGACTCATGGTGGAGTGTGCTGTTAATGACTATTGAAGAAGGTAAGACAAGTGCTTTAGAGACTTCAAAGTGATTCTTAATAATCCATAAAAAGAGTTACATCCATAGTGAGTTTTGGAAGCAAATTGCCTTAGTTTGATTTTTGTTTTCCTTCATATTCTTCTTTAATTTCTACTTTCTTTTGAATAATTTTGTTGTTCATTCACATTTCCATGATAAGGTTAGCAAAGAATTTTAATATTGACAAATGTTTACATCTTGCAGAATTTCTATCACGTATACAAAGTTCTCCACACTCTGATCTATGTTAGATTATGATTAAAAACAAAAGCGTAGGGGTGGTTGGGTGGCTCATTTGGTTAATCGTCTGCATTAGGCTCAGGTCATGATCCCAGAGTCCTGGGATTAAGCCTCTTGTCATGAACCCTGGTCAGTGTGAGTCTGCTTCTCCCTCTCCTCCCTGCTCAGGCTCTCTCTCCGAATCTCTGTTTTTCTCAAATAGATAACTAAAAAATCTTAAAAAAACAAACAGATAAATATAGCAAACTATCGTAAGTACCAAAGAGGAGGTTCCTGTTCAAGTCCAGTTTATCTAATTAAGATATGATTCAAGATAGAGATTATGTTCAGAATATTTGCCTCCTGATAAGCCCAGGTCTCAATCTATTAGAGTGGCTGTTTGCTAAGCAGCCTGTAGATAACTGTGGGATGTTGGGCCTTGCCTACAGGGTCCTGTTAGAACAGAGCAGTGTAGAATCTTAGAATTACACAGATTCAAGAGATCTCAGAGATTGTTTTTTAGCTGAGGGCTTGGCAAACTGTGACCTATGGTCCAATCTGGGCCTGCACCTTGTTTTTTTTAATGAAATTTTATCATAACACAGCCATGGCTCTTCTTTCTGTATTGCTTGTGGCTGATTTTTTTATTTTGCACTAGAACAGCAGAGTAAAATTGTGGCTGCAAAGAATGTATGGCCCATAAGCTTAAAATATTTATTATTTGGCCCTTTGTAGGAAATGTTTGCTGGCCCTTGGTCTAGATCAACTCTTCATTTTATAGACGAGAAAGACAGAGGCCCAGAAATGTCGTATTGCTTGTTCACATGCTCAGAATCCCTTGGTGGTAGAGCCCACATCCCGCGTCTTTGGTGTTCAATTAGACTAACATCCTTTCATATATCCCTTGTTCTTGCTGGATTCACAGGCTCAGTATTCCTGAATGTGGTATTTTTTTCCCCTACCTCCCTTTGTCTAGATGTATCTCCTTGCTTAGAATATCTTTTCCATCTCATTTTAAAAGAATGCTTCATGAGGGGTTTGATCACCTAAGCGCCGTGATTTTGAAAAGCTGTACTCTAGGATGAGCTTAAGTTTCGAGAAACTTCTTGACACTGGCCTCCAGGCTTGAGACGAACAATAAGTACATTAGTCTTTGTGAGTCATCCATGTAAGCCGGTGGTCAACTTTGTTACTGCTGAGATGTTAGACCACACAGGGCAGAGGCTTGGGAATGTCCTAAAAGATAGATCTATTTATTTATTTATTTATTTATTTATTTATGTATTTGAGAGAGAGAAAGAGAGAGTGAGTGAGAGGGGGAGGGACAGGGGGAGAGAGAGAATCTTGAAGCAGACTCCCCGCTGAGCTCAGAGCCCGATGTGGGGCTCAGTCACAGGACCCCAAGATCATGACCTGAGCTGAAAACAAGAGTTAGCTGCCTAACTGACTGAGCCACCAGATGTCCCAAGCACCTTGTTTTTATATGCTTTAGGTGACAGGCAGATTGGTGTAGTGGAGAACATGTGGGATTTAGAGTTATAGTCACTGGAATATAAACCCTATGGTGCTCTGCTCCTAATAGCTTGACCAACTTGGATAATTCACTTAATGTCCTTGACCTATAAGTCACTAATTTGTAAATAGGAGCAAGAATACCTGCCCTGGAGAGTTTTTGTGAGAATAGTGATAATACATGAAAAGTCCATAGCTTCCTACCTGGCACATACTAAGCCCTCAGTAAGTGGAGTGGTAGTTATTACAAAAGTAAGCAGTGACATGGGATCCATCTTTCCTAACTCCTTTGGGGATTTGTTTCATCTTCTTTTTGTGAAGTCAAATCCTGTAATAATTCAAAGCTATAGATGATATCCAAATTCTAAAATATATCTATCCTACTACATGTATAGCTAGGGTGTATTGGGCAGCCTGTATACCTTAAAGAGTTAGTTTTTTTCCCATTCTAGCTTATAATTTTATATCTGAAAATCTCCTTTCTATTATTCTACTTCCACCCTTCCTCCCCAATTTCCGAAATGTCAAATGTAATATGCAAATATAACAAGTTCTCAACAAATTCCCACAACAAATTCTTCTACAGATGGAGAGCTGAGGTCGAATTCTGGTGAATTATGTTAGTAACAAATCAAGCAAATAATTTGTTAAGTATTATTTCTCTATTATAATCTCATAAACATGCACACAAACATAGTTACATAAGCATACACATACAGGTGCACCTCCCCACCCATTACATCAGCAGTAGATATTAGCGTGGGCAGCCTGGGGATTCCTTCCAGTCACCACCCAAGGAGGCAGTCTGGGCCAGGGTCCTCATTTACTCCTACACTGGCAAGGCTGGTGCCAACAAACTTATAGGTGAGTCACTTCTCATTATACCTCGTTTCTCGGCAGTGCTCATGTCACAGCCAAAGAGGATTGAGATGATGGCATGGTACAATAGATAATTGGACATAGGAGTGATGGTGGAAAGACCTGGGATTTAGACCGAACTCTGGAACTGACCAGCTGTCCCTGGATGAATCATCTAACTTCTCTGGTGCTCATATTTCTCACATCTAAAGTTGAGAGGAGAGTCTAGTGTGATCTTACATAATTTTAAGATTATACATGACCATACTGGTATGTTGGCATGGCTAACATCAATGGCTAACCCTTTTAGGTTTTTGATGTTGATAATGATAACCAATTTTTAATCAAAATCCAGATTGACCTGTAAGTCTTCGTGTGATTTTTCAGACAGATAATTCTGATTGAAAATATACTTAGGATAGTTAATTCTAGTTAGAACAAGTCATTTGGATATTACATTTCCTCAATGTAATTATATTTTCATCATGTATGAGGGATATGTATTAGGAATTAATGTGCCTTGGATGTCACCTGAAAAATAACTAAGCATTTTAACTAATGCTGACAGGAAACTCCTTTAAGAAATAAGCCCATATCACCAATATGCAGAAGAATATGAGGAGAGTAGAAAAATGGCTTCAGTTTATTAGTGCAATTTTTTAAAACAAAAAATAGGAATACTTACGAAATTTCACACATGATTTGTGTATTTTTATTCAGTATGTACTTTCTTAAAGTTTAAGGTTTTTTCCCCCTTCCTTAAAGCTTATGTCACCATAAAGATTCTTACTATAATATGATAAATTGGGATGATAAAAATACTTAGATAATAAAAAATGTTTTAAATACATGTTGTCTAAAAAATCAAAACCTGTTGCTATAAAGAGACTTCTTCAAATCAAAAGCATGTGTTTATAAATTTTCATTCAAGAAGTTCAGAAGTTTTATACTGGGGTGAGCATTTCAGAGGACTTGGTTTAGTTCTAAAATCATGACATTTCCTCCATTCTATTAGCGTATTATACCAGGCCCTGCGTGTTCGGGCTCAAACCTGCCTCTGGGTCTCTTTGATGAGCTCATTCCCACATCCATCCTATATACTGGCCAACCAGCACAAGTGCTTTTCTCTGTATATAACACTGTGTGTGCTGGCATCTGGGTCATTGTCTTTGCTTTGATGCCCTTTCTTTTCAACTCAGCCTGGTTTGTATGCTCTCTTCACTTTCCGCCCTGACGCTATGGGCCAGACTCAATTATTCATGTCTCTACCCTCCTAGAACCTTTGTGGTAGCACCTGCACATTGTCACATTGTCTTATAGGTGATTGGTTTTATATATATATATGTATATATATATATACACATATATATATATATATCTCCTTATGTTATAAATTCAAATTCCTGAAAGAGCAAATCTATCTCATATTCATCCTTGTGTCTCCTGATGTCTAACATAGTAGTATGTGCTCATGTAATGCTAAAATTAGTTAACCATGTCTCTTTAAAGTTTCAATGGTGGGTTATATTGCTTGTGGGCAGGATCAACTACCTGTAGTCACCAGCAAGGTGTACAATGCAGTAGCAGACCTCTGGAAACCCTGGTTAGATGAAGAAGCTCTTCATACTTTAAGGAAAGGTAAGTGAAAGATGTATTCATCCCTGTTTCATCTCTATTTTTATTCGTGTTGTTTAGGCTAAGATCTTTAATGTTCACACGGGTGTAGTCGTTCTGGATATGCCCAGATTTCTGGAGGCCGTAAGTCATCTTTGAAAGCCGAGGAGAGGCAGGGATGGTGAGTGGATCTGGGGCAAAGAGAGCAGGTCCAAGGTCAGGGGCTAGGTTTTAAAGTACCATTGCAGCAGCCCCTTGGGTGTTGTCACCACCAGATCGTGGGTATGAGTCTCCCCCACTCCGGAGACTGTAGCAGCTCTGGTTTCTCTGACATCTCTTCCATAGCAGTCTCTGGCAAGGTCAAAATGGGTTCCCATTTTTGCATTTTGTATTTCACGCTCTCATCTTAACTCCCCAAACATGCAGAAGTAGAAGTTGACGCACTAAGATTTCTTTTCAAAAATTCGGAACCTGGTTGCCTAGTGCCCAAACACTTTATTAGCATTTCATCTGACTATTGGATACACCTGTTGTGATTAGCTCAGTATGTGGAAGGGCTGCCGCTGGACCTGGCACACAGTAGGTTCTCAGTAAGTGTTAGACCTGATTCTTATTTAATGACAGCCTGTGTACGTACAAACTAAATGATTACAAATAAGTATAACCTTTCCAACTGGCTTGTAAACCATAATTAAGAATTTGCCTTCATAGTCACTGTGAATCTCTGTGTGTGTTTTTCTAGAGTGTGTCTTAAATTTCTTTTTATAGGTGGTTTTTATACACAGAAAGTATCACCTAACCTGAACCTTAGGATCATCAGTCTAAACACAAACTTGTACTACGGCCCAAATATCATGACTCTGAATGAAACGGACCCAGCAAATCAGTTTGAATGGCTAGAGAGTATACTGAGCACTTCTCAGCAAAATAAAGAGAAGGTAGATCCCAGACACCAAAATCTATCAGGGGATAAAAAGGGGCTAAATGTGTGTATTTATTAACTTGAGTGGAGTCAGGTATTAGTAAAAGTATTAAAATTTGAAGATGTTTTCACATGAAATACCTTATGGTTTAATTCACTCTGTTGTATTTTTGTTTTGTTTTGTTTTGTTTTGCTTTGCTTTTAATGCTTTGAGGATTGATACCTGTTTTTTTATTTAAAAAAATTGTGACCAAGGTCACAGTTACCAAATATCATCAACAGTGTAGTTTAAATGATATTAATATGATATTGATAGTTTTATAATTTCATCTTTTTTGGTGATAGGAGAGGTAGAGATGGGATATTAGCTTTTTAATTTTTAATTAATATAATTTCAGTCTTGGGTATCCAAATGTTAGTTGGTTGTGGTAAGTGTGCAAAAAGATTCTCATTGGTCATCCTTGTGTTTCTATTTCCAGGTGTACATCATAGCACATATTCCGGTGGGTTATCTGCCCTATTCAAGCAGAACCACAGCAATGAGAGAATTCCATAATGAGAAATTGATAAATATTTTTAGAAAATACAGCAGTGTCATTGTAGGACAATTTTATGGACACACTCACAGAGATAGCATGATGGTTCTCTCTGATGAAAAAGGTAATATGATATTCTGTTTGCATCTCCCTAGTCCAAGATGCTAGAGCAGAGCAGTGGCTAGCTGGTAATCTGAACTGATCCAGCATATTAAAAGTTTCACTAAGTCAACCTGCCAGCAATAGATTTTTCTGAATTATCTTCTATGCTTATAAGTCAAGTGTCTAATTTATATTTAGACCTGCAATTGTGTTTCTCCCTATTTGTCCCATGGGGCCACCATCATTTGATAGCTGTCAACAAAAAAGTCTCTGAAACCCTCAGCTTACTCCACTTTTCTTTTAGATCCTCAAGTTTGGAGAAATACTGCTGTTCATTATTTACCTCCTAGACCCAAGTCTCTTTTGATATGACTTGTTTTATTTCTCAGAATTTAATTAACAAAATACAATCTACCATTGGTTTAAAATATATCAAATACTTAATTTTAAGTGTAAATCAACATTGTCGTCTACTCAGGATTAAAAGAAGAAGAAGAAAAAATAGAAGATTGAGCGTTAAACAAACAATGATGACCTATTTTTAAAGATGATTTCCTCACAAGAAGAGGAAATTGGGCGTTAACAAAATAAGAGTTCTGATTTTAGAATAGTGAGCCAGCAATTGGGGAATGTTTTTGAAATACATTACCTCTTTTGTCTACAATGAATAAACTTGGTTAAAAAAAATGACCAGTTTTCAGCATTTGATAGCTTTTTTACTCAGAAATTTAGTCCTATAATAACTATGTATTAGAAACATGGTGACACTAATCAGATTCTTATGTGTCATTATTGGTTTTTGTTCTAGATAGATGTATAGAACAAACTAGTTTTGTATCTGTGTGTGTGTATTTGTAATACTTGGGTTTTGTTATTATGAAAAATTTCAAATATACCCAATAGCAGAAAATAATAAAACAACCCCCATGTACCATCACTTATATTTAACACTATCAAGATTTTGCCACATTTGCTTTACCTATTCATTTTTTAATTTTTTTCTTTTCCTCAAGTATTTGAAAGTGAATCTCAAACATTAGATCTATTTTAGCCCTATGTTCTTCTATCTGCATTGCTAAAATATGTGACTAGCTTATATAATCATAATATGACTGACTTACCTAACAAGATCAACAATAATCATCTAATACCATATCAGAATAAAGATTCCTCTATTTTCTCAAGTGTCTTTTTATAGTTGTTTCAAGTCCGGATTCATCAAGGATCATATGTCATTTGACTGTTTCATCTGTTAATGTCTTAATCTTGAATTTGTTCATATTTTTAATAAAGTTAAAATCAATTTAAAAAAACGCTAATGTAAATATGTCTTATCCAGGAAGTCCAATAAATTCCTTGTTTGTGGCTCCTGCTGTTACCCCAGTCAAGAGTGTTTTGCAAAAACAGACCAACAATCCCGGCGTCAGACTATTTCAGTATGATCCTCAAGATTATAAATTATTGGTGAGTTGGCACAATTTTAGAACTATGCTTGTCTTTGTACAGTTTTCATTAGTTTAGCTGAATGTTTTCAGTTTAACTATGTAGTTTCTATCTTGAAATCTTGTGATGTCTTCTTTTTTGTATTTGGCTTATCAGCACTTGCTAAGTATGGGTATAGGATGTCACCTTTTGGGAGGTGGTTTCTGTCCTCCTGAAGACTTCACATTCCTTTAGCACACTGGGTAGGGTCTGAGTTGTGGACTTGGATACATATTGAAGCTTTGCACTAAGCCCCATTTGTTACTAATTACTCTTCTCTAAAACACAGCTGTGCAGGTAACTGTAGATTCTGAAACCTTAATCTCAAGAGTTGTTCTACCTAACTTCCTTGTCCCCAGTCCATTCCTCTGTAAAAGGAGGCTTAAACTAAGTCTGACTGACCTCACAGAGTCGCTGCGAGGGTTACGTGAATGAATACATGTAAAGCACTTAGAAAAATGCTTGGTTTATAGTAAGCACTCGATACCTGTGGGCAAATTTTTTTTGTAGAGAAAATAAATTGAGCTGGACACTTATTTTTGAGACAAAAGTTCTCTGGAGCTTGTACACGAAAATGTTTTAGATCAATTTAGCCTCAAAAGTCTGGGTATTTTGCTTATGAGTACGGTCCCTTTTAATTAATTTAATTTGAAAAGAAATTTTCAGTTTAAAGTCTCTGTTGATGTAAATACATTTTTTTCTAGGTAAGTTTAATGGGAGGTAGCTCTTTTATTCTGTAGAATGTGTTTTTATGAAGGAAGAAGGGCAGGGGAAGCGTGATTTAATTCATAAACACTAGATTAAATGAGGAAGTAAAACAGTTGACTGAATTATTTTTACAACTATTAGTTTCCTTTTTATGGATCTGAGCATCAGACACACACACGTATACACACATATATATACTGACATGAAAAGTTGCCATGATACAGCACTGAATTATTTTTAAAAGTGCAAAACAGTGCATTGTATAACTTCATTTTTTGAAAAAGCCAAAAAGATAGTAAATGGGTATATATATTCTAAATATTTATATTTGTTTTGCACATAAAGTCTAGAACAACACACATAGACTGGTGCTGATAAATGTTTAACAGTTGTCCATTGGGGGAAAAAGACACTTTAGTTTATAGTGCCAATTTCCATGATATAGATACTCCCATCATGGCCAATTTAAAGCTGCCAAAGTGATGTCAGTTAACTTGCAAGATTGTTGAAAATTTGATCACTGGCTCTGTGAGCTGATACAAGCTGTCTCAGAACATCACTGATTTACGTACAGTGATTTTACTAGCAGTGGTTACTTCTGAGGTGTGTGAATCAAAGCTTTTTATTTTGTACATCTTTCTGTATAGTTTAGACTATTTTCTATTATGTTCCTTCATTTTCGATTAAAAAAATGTAATACAGATTTTTCTATTGGGTTTTTTTTTTAACAAAACCAATTCTCACTATTTTTAACTGGCTGCAACTTTAAATTAAGAATGTCATATAAATCCAAATAAGGACTCTTCTTGCTGTGCAGTACTTTATATGCCAAAGAATGAACCAAGCTTTGTGACTGTTTTTGATATAGGATATGTTGCAGTATTATTTGAACCTGACAGAGGCAAATCTAAAGGGAGAATCCGATTGGAAGCTGGAATATGTGCTGACTCAGACCTACAGCATTGAAGATTTGCAGCCAAAAAGTTTGTATGGATTAGCTAAACAATTTGCAGTCCCGGGCAATGAGCAGTTTCTAAAATACTACAATTACTTCTTTGTGAGTTATGACAGCAGTGTCATTTGTGATGGGAAATGTAAGGCCTATCAAATTTGTGCAATTTTGAGTCTTGATCATAGTTCCTATATAGATTGCCTCAAACAACTTTATATTAAGTACCATTCCTAATATTTCATTGTTTGTGTTCATAGAAAATGTAATGTTCTGTTTCTGAGATCAGTGTGTGGAAATTGTTACATAATTCTTTGTGTGTTACTGAGTGGGTGAGCAGAATTCCTACCTTTGCTTTCTTTTTTATAATCCTCAAATGTTGATATTTTTAACATTCTAAATCTTTATTATATCTAATGTAATTGAACTGCCCATTTCTAGAATGCTGTCTGGACCTGAATACCTTATCTTCCAGTTTATATATCTAATTTAAACTCTTGTACACTTTTGAAATGGTCATTTATACAATAAAACAAATGATTTCTCCTCAAGTATGATGAATTGTTTTTATTTTTTATATATATAGTTTTATTTAAATGTAGTTAACGTATAATGTATTATTGGTTTCAGAGGTAGAGGTCACTGATTCATCAGTCTTACGTAATACCCAGGGCTCATTACATCATGTGTCCTGCTTAATGCCCATCACCCAGTTACCCCATCCCCCCATCTCCCTCCCCTCCAGCAACCCCAGTTTGTTTCCTATAATTAAAAGTCTCCTACGGTTTGTCTCCTTCTCTGATTTCATCTTCTTTTATTTTTTTTCCGTGGTGAATTATTTTTAATAGGAAAAATTTCTTACTTTTTAAAAAAGATTTTATTTATTTATTTATTTGACAGAAAGAGAGAGATCACAAGTAGGCAGAGAGGCAGGCAGAGAGAAGGGGTGAAGTAGGCTCCCTGCCAAGCAGAGAGCCCAATGCGGGGCTCGATCCCTGGACCCTGAGATCATGCCCTCCGCCAAAGGCAGAGGCTTAACACACTGACACACCCAGGTACCCCAGAAAATTTTCTTTAATTCACTCTTAAAAACTCCTGTGTAAACTGGGGTTTAAGCTGTTTAAACCTCATGTGTAAACTGAGGCTAACATTGTTTCCATACGTGGTCTGCGGTTGAGAAAACCCCAAGGTCTCATTTGAGCCATCATGGGACCTGTGAACCACCACAGGAGAGGAGATGCTTAGCAGTGTTTACTCAGTGAAGGAAGGGGAGTCCTTTTTAGTAATGCTAACTTTTAAGGAAGAGAATGTCACAAGCTGTGCTTCTTGTAACTGCAGTACTAGCATAAGGCCGAGATCCTCGTCCAGGGCCTCACAGCAAATTATGGTCGAAAAGCATTGAAAGGTATTAATATTTCTCAGGGAAATATATGAGGATGCAGCAGTGCTGTTTTCTTTGTCATGATACTCCAAGAGAGGGAAAAAATGAGCCTTTGTTTTGTGGGATTGTTTTTGGCTTCTTCCATGGTTGCTTGCCTCTCACCAGCTTCTCTCAAGCTGTAGTTTGTGAGGCGAAGTGAGAGAATTTGAGTAGAAGAGCAGGTGAGGAGGCCCAGGGATTTAGGAAACCTCAGTACTTTGGTCAAGCAACAAGAAGTGTGAAGCTCATTATCCTGTGACTGGTTTGACTTTGTGTTAAAAAAAAAAAAAAGAAAGACGTGTAAGATTTCAACATAATGACACTAAATTATTCTGATTTCCAAAGGCCTGAGCATACAAATATTGCAAAATAAAAATATAACATCTAAGAGACTAACGATATTCATTAGGGAACATTTTCTTAATTTTCAGGTCTAAAAGTAAATTAATATGGTTTATAGAAGTGGGGATCTGGAAACAAAACAAAAATTCATTGTTATAAAATTAATCTCATTATTTAGAAATCATCCTGCCTTCAGTTATATTCAAAGTTGTTATTGTCAAATGCCTACATTATATATTGATATATTTTTGTACTCATAGACAGAAGTTTTAAAAAAACAGGTTTGTACCATATGAGAAAAAGAATTTTAAATGGCAAAAACCAAAGATGGCATTCACTGACTCTAAATGAGTCCTCATGGTGGGAGAGAACAAGTTAGGGCTTGCAGGATTATGGTGGATGAAATTCCTGCATCTGCTAGGATTTGGGGCAGTGAACACACAGGGTCCTTTCTATGTTATTCTATGGCTTAAAATTTTTATATATCTTTTTGTGTTCAGGTTACTTTTACCTTAAAATAAAAATAAATGGTCTCACATTTTAAGTATTATTTAGGGATTTTATCAGTAATTAAGTGAATGTTACCATCCTAAAATCAGAGCATATTATCTTTTTTTTTTCAGATTTTTAATACCAAATATCAAATCAGCTGCCCATTGCTTGAAAGGTCAATATTCGTCAAGACAAGTGTTGATTGGGAAGGGATATGAGCTTTATTCAGAGGGCCAGTCACCTGAAGAGAAGGCAGACACTTGCCCAAAAGCCAGCTCTGAGGTTTCTGCCTCACAGAGAGGGTTTCAGAAGAAAGGAAGTCTCCTTTATCAGTGAATGAGTGCAGTAGCCTGTTACAATTTCTTGATTCTCTGTAGAATTTGTGGTTCCTATTTACAACTTTCAGTGCTGGAGGGTTGTGCAAGAGGCCTAATTCTTGTTCTGTGATGTGCAAGGGTTTTCTATTCTCCTTCTAAAAAAGAAAATAAGATATATAGATTCACAAGGAGTGTTAGTAAATCAATCATATGAACCTAAGAACACCTATTAAAGATCATCTTGCTAGTTATGAAGATCAAGGTGGCCTCAATTTCCCACTGTCAATTTATCATTCCATATCTATGGGATTAAGGACCAAGGTCCATCTTCAGTAACTGCTTCATGCTGATCTAGGGCGTAGTCAGGATCTTGGAATGGAATATGTTAATGTGGGTTTGAAGCATTCCTTAACGCACAACTGATGTGACTTGCTTGCACAGTTTTGGCACACACATTTGTAATGAGCTTAATTCCTATGTATACACATAATACTACTAGCACGAGGGTGAGTCCTAATTTTAGAATGTCTTACAATACCGCCTAATATGAACCTAAGCCCTGATGGTATCCAGGGGAAAGTATATGTGAACCGGTTCCATCCTCTCTGGAACAGGGGTGTATGGCAATCTAGAGTTTGCTGCAACCAAGTGGCTTGCTGTCTGATGTTATCAATACTGGTTTCCACTTCCAAGGAGGTATTGATATAAGCACAGAAAGATGAATTTGCAGATGAATTTATGAATAACATAAATTCCCCCTTGATAAGCTAGGGTATAGTCTAGGGCCATATGGTTATCCAGGACTTTAGGGAATCTAATGATATTTGTAAGTTAGCTGAAGTTTTCGTGGTTTCGTGATGGTTAGAGTTTGGGACAGGTTGCAAAACACACATTGATGAGAAGCAGCCTCCCATTATGGCAACAATGTATAACCAAAGAAACATTCATTCCCATCAGAGATATTGTCTGAGTGGTCACCATCAGTCTAGTAAATCATTTCAAGGATCTAGCCCAATGTTTAGTCTCATCAGCCAAGTGGAGGGAGAAGGGGTTTGCTGGAGTGTCTAGAAAGGGTAGAAGAATTTGCAATGCAGTCGGTGGCCCAGGGCACTCCACGTGATTTGCAACTAAAGACAAACCCAGCCAGAGCACAAAGACAAATGGTGGGGTCCTTCTCAAGTCTTAGAATCAGCTGACCAACAGGGCAGCTCAGTCCCTCTAATCTCTGCTTGCCTGAACCTTGCTATGGATATCATCTGTAGCCAGAAAGGAAACAAGACTTTTGTTTACACACATAGGGAGCTGGTACCTTTTGGGTGATGGTTTCAAGTGGTATCTAACTGAGGAATACAAGCCTATTTTCTATCCTTTGAAAATAACCTCTTTTAATACAGTACTTTGAGGGACTGTGAGACATCAGGGTGACTCATGATCATTTTGAAAGAATCTAGCTATTCTAACACTATGGCTTTTTAAATAGTCTTTTTTTTTTTTTTTTTAAATTAAGTAAGCTTAATGCCCAACATAGGATTTGAACTCTTGACCCCAAGACCAAGAGTCACATGCTCTACTCACTGAGCCCACTAGGTGCCCTCTAACACTATATATTTTTATTTTGGCCTTAACAATTGGAAACCAATCACCTTTGGGGATTTCTGAGGTGTTCTAAATGGAATGGACCAAGGGGGTCTCCATGATCCCGCACTGACTGGGCTTTCAGATGACATATCCAACAATTGACAGCATATGTGGCTGTAGCCGAAGTCTGAATTACCCATACTATTGTCCTGTCTTTCCAGTCTAGGGTGAGAGAAGACATGGTTAATATGGATTACAGGGTGAACACAGTTGTCATGGATTTCCTTTCCTAAAGGGGTATTTTAAATCCTGAATAGGATGGCTTTCCCAGCAGGGGGGTTTATTTATTTTTGTATTTTTTGTATTTTATTTTATTTTATAATGTAATATTTGTTTCAGGGGTACAGGTCTGTGATTCATCAGTCTTACACAATTCACAGCACTCACCATAGCACATACTCTCTAATGTCCATCACCCAGCCACCCTATCCCTCCCTACTCTACTCCAACAACCCTCAGTTTGTTTCCTGAGATTAAGAGTCTCATGGTTTTTCTTCCTTTCTGGTTTCATCTTACTTCATTTTTCTCTTCCCCTATGATCCTCTGTTTTGTTTCTCAAATTCCTTATATCAGTGAGATCATATGATAATTGTCTTTCCCTGATTGACTTATTTCACTTAGCATTATACTCTATAGTTCCATCCATGTTGTTGCAAATGTCAAGATTTCACTTTTGATGGCTGCATAATATTCCATTGCAGATCTTATACCACATCTTCTTTATCTATTCACCTGTTGATGGGCATCTCTTTCCATAGTTTGGCTATTGTGGACATTGCTGCTATAAACATTTGGGTGTACGTGCTTCTTTGGATCACTACATTTGTATCTTTAGAGTAAATACCCAGCAGTGCGATTGCTTGGTCATAGGGTAGCTTTATTTTCAACCTTTTGAGGAACTTCCATACTGTTTTCCAGAGTGGCTGCACCAGCTTGCATTCTCACCAACAGTGAAGGAAGATTCTCCTTTCTCTGCATCCTTGCCGATATGGATCCTGACTAGTTAATTTTAGCCATTCTGACTGGTGTGAGGTGGTATCTCATTGTGGTTTTGATTTGTATTTCCCTGATAATGAGTGATGTTGAGCACTTTTTCACGTGTCTGTTGGCCATTTGGTTTTTTTCTTTGCGGAAATGTCTGTTCACGTCTTCTGCCCATTTCTTGATTGGATTATTTGTTCTTTGGGTTTTGAATTTGATGAATTCTTTATAGATTCTGGATAGTATCCAAAATCTTTTGATCTTTCTCTTAGTTTCTGCGCCATTAAGTTACTGTTTCCTGGGCAGCATCTTTATGATGTAAAGACATAAGGGTCAGAACGTAGGGTATCTCATCATCCTTTCCTGCCCTTTGACAAAAAACTCTAATTGTAAATAGTGTAATATTTTACAGATCTGTTTAAGGACCATCTCTTATCTGATTCTAGATGGCACATTAGCCAGGCAGTATTAACATAGAAAATCAGGGCACCTGGATGGCTCAGTTGGTTAAGAGTCTGCCTTTGGCTCAGGTCATGATCCCCAAGTCCTGTAATCCAACCCTACATTGGGAGCTTCTCCCTCTCTCTCTGCACCCGACTTGTGCTTGCCTTCTCTAGTGCTCTCTGTCAAATAAATAAATTTAATTTAATTTAAAAAAAGAGAAAATCATCTTTTCTGAGTCATAGATTCTTGGCTGTATTCTTTCCATTTATTCAAAATCCAACCCAACAGAGATAATTGGCAGGATAGAGATGGAACTTCCCATTACACAAGAGATGATAAACACACACATGCACGCACACACACACTAAAGACAGATCTGCCCTGAGTCTTGGGGAAATTGATTGTTAAAAGTTCTTAGTTTCTATCAAATGTTTTCCTTCTCCCAAAACAGAGGAGCACAGACAACAACAAAATCACCAGGCACTTCACAAAAAATTATGTCACTTTACACTTCTGACAAACTCACCTGGTCCACTCACCTTCTGACACACTCACCTGCTTGTCACCTTGCTCCAAATCTTTTTTTCCTTCCCATGTAAGTCAAAAGCAAAACTGGCAGTTAGTGTTGGTTGGGAATCAACAGGCAGTTTCCAGGAGATAGAAGAAGCCTTCTGCATCTGCAGGGACAGATCTTTCAGATTTCCTCCTGAAGATCATCCAGCCCTGAGCTGGTCACCGCCTACAGTCTTCCACGTAGCCAGCCTCCTGAATAAAGCTCCTCCTCCTTCCCAATCAACACTTGTCTCCTATTAGGTTCAAATAGATAATAAACGTTATTATGCCCATACTAATACTTGTCTCGATTTATCTCTGGTCATGGAGAGTGCTTGACAAATTCATAAGCCACATCTTGTGTAGATTTTTTAAATTGCTATTTCAAAACCTGTTTTGTTGATAGGAGGGAGGGGCACAAACACTGAGTAAAATGGCTAATAGTTCTAATAAGAGCCACTGATTTTGGTGGGTAGAGAGACTTAAGGGCAAAATGCGCCTGCTTATGTATGCAGTACTAGAAATATCTATTGAGTGAATTCTTCCCAATTATAACAGTCCTATCTTTGCATATTGTGAGTGGGTTGGCTAAATTGAACAGACATCTCCCATCTTGTATGAATACAGTAGAAGAATCTGCTTAGTGGATTCAGCAGCCCTCTGAGTGTTGCCTTGTCCTAAGACATTATCTGATCTTACACTCAGACTCCTGAGAGAATTCTATTACTCTAGACTCTTGGCAGATGAGCACAGTATTCACCTTCCTCTAACTACTGGATCTATCTTATCTTCCAAAAGAACTGACTCACTGAAAATAACTACAGTGGGTCAGTTCTATAACGTAAATTTGAAGATGAAATTCTCTGTTGCTTAGCAATTTAGTCTGAGGAACATACCTAAGAATAAACTCTGGAAAATATACAGTAGAGTATAAAAATATCTATGGAAGCATTGTTTGTAGTAACAATAAAAAAAAAACCTAAAAACCACTTAAATATACATCAACAGGAGAATGGATGAATGAAATATTATTTATTCAGAATGTGGAATATTAGGCAGAACTGAAAATTGACATTCATAAATGTCACAGGCATAACAATGAGTGAAACAACAAGTTGCCAAGGGATAAATAAAATATAATACCATTTATATCAGACTTTTAAAATGAAGAAGTAGCATTTCTTAGAGATATATATGTAGCACACCAAAAAGAGGTATGCTGGTAAAATAAACATCAAATATAGGAGCGTTGGAGGTTAGTGAATGAGAAAATTGATTGAGGAGAGACAGGTAAGGGAATTGAAATGTGTTGGTAAAGTTTTATTCCTTAATGCAGTCTGTCAAATACTGAGGTTTGCCCTATTTTTCTCTATACATTTTTATATGTTAATATAAATATATAGTAATATTTATAATATTTTAATATAATATAATTTATAATATAACAATATAATGCTTATGTATAATATAAGATAAGATAAAATAATGTTTTTTTAGATGCCCTAATGCGGTCTGTCAAATACTGAGGTTTGCCCTATTTTCTCTATACATTTTTTATATGTTAAATACTATATACTCACTTTTTGTAAGTGGAATTAGAAATCCAGCTTTTAAAATTGATTTATTTTAGCTCTTCTTGGAGAATGATTCATAATGAAAGCATGGAGACGTTCGGATGGGTTGAACTAGTCTTGTTGAGAGGGGATTGTAGGTGGGCAGAGGCAGAGACAGTGTAGAAGAATAGCCCATTTTGTGATATATTTTGGATGTAGAAGCGACAGGATTTGTGGATGACATGGATGTAAGAGATGAAGTAGAAATAAGGGATGATTCCTAGATTTGTGGCTGGAACACTGGTAGATGCTGATGTCATGAAAGGGCGGGGATTACTGGGAGAGGAGAGGGCTGGGAGGGCGTGGGTGGGGGATCGAGGAACAGACGGAGGGTATCATCGTGTGTTACCGCTAACGTAGACTGCTGAAGACTTCATTTGGTTCCGTAAACATTTTACTATTCTGATCATCTCATTAGGATTTTAGGGTTTCTTTTAAAAAAATAAATGAGTATCCTAAGAAAGAACCCAAACCAACTTAGACACTACTAGTATGAATGTTTCTACATTATTTAAAATTTGTGGGGAATAAATATGGCTGACTTATGAAAGAGATCACCTGCCTGCCTCCCTACTGGTATTGCCCAAAAAGACAAATGTTGAGGACAGTTATGAATGGAAAAATAGTATTAATTCAGTTATTGATGAGCTGTCTATTCTTTGGGTGGAGAATGATTTCCTCATGCTACAAAATCCCTTACTTGGGTTGTTTTTTCTTGGAGTAACTATATGCATATGCATAATATAGGTAACCACCCCATGAAACATTGAAAGAAATAATGAAAAGATAAGGATCATACCTATTTTATAACTTTAGTTCTTCAAGACATAACTAAAGTTCCTGTTTTGTAAAATTGTCCTCATTAAATTTTAGCAGCACTCAGCATCCTTACTTTTTAATAAAAGAAATTCCTTTCTACAATATGTATATGTACTTTAATTTTAAAAATTAAATCAGTATAAAACTTTTCTCTTGTGTTGTAAAAATCCAGCTCTTTTGCATTCTTTTCATATATAATACATTCCCTTTTGAAAATTCTGTGTCCTCAAACCAGTAATTTGGAAAGATGGCTATGGCTGTACTCTAATTAAAATAGATGATCAGTTTCTAAACACAAATGCAATTACCCATTTTCTTCATATTTGCTCACAGTGTTCCTCTTCTTAGTCTACTCCCTTCCCCCATTTATTTCTCTCTCCAATACTATTTTTTTTTTCTAAAAGACCCAACATTAAAATTGCCTTTGTTGTTAAAACTTACCTAACCTCTTTCTGTAGAATTTTTTCTCTTTAGGACCACCATGGCTGCTGCTGCCCCTCGGAACAATTTGTTACTTAAACTGTAACCCCTGGAGGATTTTACTAGTTGCCAAGCACATTTAGATATGGCCTTAAGAAACACTGATACTGACAACAGGTCTTTGGGGAGAAGGACGACGTAGGACCGTGAAGCTGGGCAGCTGGGGATGCCCGGCTCACTCAGGGCGGAAGGCTGCCCCTTCACCGAAGCCGGGCAGCCGGGAACGCCTGGCCCGCCCAGGGCGGAACGCCGCCTGCTTCAGGGAAGCCGAGCACCCCGGAATGCCCGGTCAGCTCAGGGTGGAACGGAAACCGCCTGCTTCCCTTTTTCGTGATCGCTCCTTTCTCTTCCCAGAAGTGCTCGTCGTTAGTTAGATGAGTCCTTTGAATGTGCTTGGTTAACTATAAACATTACCCTCCTCCTTGCTGGCCTGCAAGACGTGACTAACGTGTGACCTTCATCAGTCCCTCTGTTGGCTCTTGTTTTCTATCTAATAAAAGTGAGACTGTGGAGCTGCTCGTGGCAGCCGTCCTTTTCGACTGTTGTCCCCTGCTCCCAGTCTTTTGCAGCTGACTTGTTTGTGCCTAATTCTTCTCTCGTCGCCGTTGCCGACTGGAAGCGGCACATGGCACCTTATTTAAAACATTAATGCTACCATCATGCCTTCTTTTCCTCTCATTTCCTCTCTTCCATTAGTTCTGAGAGGATGAGGGCTTTGCTTTACTCAACTTCATATCCCCATTACCTAACACAGTGTTTGACAAATAGGCAAATAAGCTTTATAATGAAGGGTATGGAATGAATGAAATTTTATCTGCCTTAGGAGATGTTTTTATAAATTTTTTGCTGTTGCCTGAATTCTCTATGAACAGATGAAACTTACCACTGAGCAGAGATGAAAGGTTTGGCTTAGGCAGTACATGGACTGAAACTTATTTACCCCAAAGGGTAATGAATTGATTAGTCAGCCATCCTACATAATTGAAGCTTCCCCATTCTAGTTGAGGCAGAAAGGATGGATTCTGGCATTGGCAGGTTAAGGAAAGGGAACTGAGAAAAGAAGGGTAGCATGTCCTCTTACCATTGTGGTACTGAGGAGGAGTAGTGGGTAAGGGGTCATGGGGAAGTGATATGATAAGGTGATGACGTAAGGCTTCTAGGTAAAGGTATTCAAGATCTCATCCCAGCTCCTCCATTGGTTTCAAAAGTGGTCAAAGTATTTACCTTTCTGTATTTCAGTTTAACTCATCTATCAAAGGAGAGTTATAAGTTGTTTTGTAATATTGTTGTAGGAAGGAAATGAAAATAAAAGCACACAGTTCAGTTTCTGGACTTGGTAAGCACTATATTATGTAAGAATTATAATTATTCTTAACATTATTAGGTGCTCAAAGGAAACAGAGTAGATTTGACAGGGACTCCGAAGGCTACAGAGAATAGAAGGTGAAGTTAAGGGAAAATAGAACCTCACACTTTTCAGAGTTGCTCTAGGGGGCATTCAGTTTATATACAAATAAAACCATGGCCATTGTGTTTCATATGGCACAATTCTCTCCACAATTGTGTATGGGGTTCCTTCAATGTTCAGGAACTGTTGTAGGTTCTAGGGGTACAGCAGTGAATAAATCAGACAAATATTCCTGCCTTGGTGGAGCTTATGCTAGCATGTACCTTGGTGTGACGTATGTGTCTGTGCAACGAAGTAAGAACATTGATTGACTTTGAACCACGTCATGTGTAATTAAAACTGATTTAACAATTAAAATATTTTTAACAGGATCACCATCATTACAATGGACTTCATTACCAGAGAACTAATTAGTGGAGGCTGTGACTGCCATGTCTCAAACAAAAATGTCAAATACTGACAATTACATTACTAAGATGGCCACGTAAGTCTTCAGTATTTGAGAAGAATAATGAATGATGAATAATGAAAAATGAAAATTTACTCAAACGATTCCTTTGCCTAAAATAATGTAATTACCTAAACATAGAAATGGTTACCACGGTATAGAACATAGAAATGGTTACCACGGTGTAGAAGAAAAAGCTGTTTTCTGATTAGTCTATCAGGCAAATTTTGCTATTTTGATGATCAATATTGAGGTGTCTGTCAGATACTTACAGTTTCTTTTTACATATGTGTCTTAAAAGCATTTATTCTCACATCACTCTGACAACAATGGAATCATGCTTGGGACAAAGGAAAGAGGTACACAGAGCATTTTGTTCCAGTGTTTATTTGTCTTCTGCAAATTGCTGCCAAGTGATATCAAAACACCATGGCAGCAGCCCAAAGTAGTTTCCACTCACCTGAACACTCATTAATCATCTTTCACCTTAAAATCTAGTTGGAATCTTTAGCTGAAATATAGTTCATTTCTTATGACCCTGTATTTGTTTGGGAAAGGTTGGTTGTACTGAGTTTAGAATTTACAGATCTTAAATTCCTTTGCAAATAAAAAATGTCACTTAAAAATTTTAAATACCATCTACTCATTGCCATATGTGTGTGTGTGTGTGTGTGTGTGTGTGTGTGTGTGTGTGTATATCTCCTTTTTTTAGAAAGAGAGAGAATTTGTGCACATATGCTCTAGTGGGGCGATGGAAGGTAGTGCAGAGGGAAAGAAAACATCTTTTTTTTTAAGGGGAAAGCATGAACACAGTTCACCACTACCAGAATTATGCAGTCGAGTCCCCCACATGTGGAGAAATTACAGGGGTCTGCACATCTGGAGTGCAATGGGTAAACCTCACCCTGGGAAAACCACCTTTGTGATCATGGTGAGGGAGAGCATCTTAAGCAGGCTCCGTGCTCAGCGCGGAGTTGGATGCAGGACTCTATCTCATGACCATGCGATCATGACCTGAACCAGAATCAAGACTTGGACACTTAACCAACTGAGCCACCCAGCACCCCTACTTGTCGGAGGCAGGCCCCTGGCCAGGGCGGCCTCCGCCATTAAAAGATGGCGCCTGGCTAGTTGCCAGGTTAGGATTGCCTCGTGAGACTAAGCGGAACGCCCAAAGAGGAAGTAAACAGCATTGGTTGCTAGTGAAGTTGTTCGTTTAGGTGCATAGCCTGATTCGCTCCCTCCTGTACCCTGCTCGCTGATTGGTCATGTAAGCGTATATAAGTGTGTAGACTTGCGGAAATAAAGAGAGAGAAGATGCATCCGAACCAGGGTTCTTGTCGTCCTTGCGGGGCGAGGGCGATACCTACTTACTGTTATATTTTAATGGATATGTTTGCTACACCAGACAGGACCAAAATCTTTTGTATGGAATCTTCATACTTTAGAAAGAAGATCTTTTCAGTAAGAGTACTTTTAAGGCACTATCTATCTTTTTCAGTTGGGAATGATAGGCCACAGAATATTAAATGCAGGCTCACTTGCAGTGTCTTTATTTAAGTTACTCCTATGTCCAACACTTATTTTATAGGAAAAGGGAGGAGCAGATTCTTACATTTATTCATCAAACATCTTTTAATGCCTCTTGTGTGTTGGGCCTATGTTAGGTATGAGTGTACAAAGGTAATCAAATCACAAAACAAAAGGAAGACACACATGTAAGTGAATAATTACAAATTATTATACTTCTCACAAAAAAGAAGTGCTAATTGCGTGCTGTGATGGAGGTGTTAGTTAATGCTAAGGTGATAGTGCTATTGGGAAATATAAATGTATCAACTCAACGTGTACCCTTTAAACTTTCACTCTGCTGTATATCAATTATATCTCAATAAAGCTGGAGGAAAAAAAGGGCTATTTGGCTGAGAAGTTCTAAATTCAGAAATTATATCCACCCTTAGAATTCTACATGACACATTCTCGGAATGGATAGCATTAAATGCCAGTCTTTGAGACATTTTTCTGAATCTGGATATTTTTGTGCTCATCAGTGCTGCAATTGAGTTTTAAAGTATATTTAAACCAAGAGTAGAGCAGAAACATTTTTAATGAAAGCTGTATGAGGATTTACTTTTTTTTTTTTTTAAAGATTTTATTTATTTATGCAGACAGAATGGCAGGCAGAGGCAGAGGGAGAAGCAGGCTCCCCACTGAGCAAGGAGCCCGATGTGGGACTCGATCCCAGGACGCTGGGATCATGACCCGAGCCGAAGGCAGCTGCTCAACCAACTGAGCCACCCAGGCGTCCCTATGAGGATTTACTTTCAACTTAACAATAAAAGTTACTCTGGCCTCTTAAAAATTGTTATAGTAGATAACTCCAATTGATTTGCTCTCTCATTTTCCCTGATTTATCCTAATTCTGAATTGTTTTTGCATTCCATGGAGGATTTTAACAAGGTTTCTATCCTTTTCTGTTCTTTTGATGAATTATTTTAGAAACATAGTCTCTCTCTAAGTTCTAAGTTTCAGTGTTTTTGCTTTTTGTTTTTGTTTTTGCTGGGTTAGTTTTTTTTTTTAAAGATTTTATTTATTTATTTCAGAGAGAGAGTGAGTGAGGGAGCATGAGAGGGGAGAGTGTCAGATGGAGAAATAGACTCCCCACTGAGCAGGGAGGCCGATGTGGGACTCGATCCTAGGACTCTGAGATCATGACCTGAGCCAAAGGCAGTTGCCCAATCAACCGAGCCACCCAGGTGCCTAGTTTTATATAATATCCATGTGGACTTTTTCAGTCATGCAGTTTCAGTTGAGGTGAACCTCTCATTCTGCATTTTTACCAAGAGAAGAAAGATTTCTCATCTATAAACAGAGATGCTAATAGTATTTCACATGGAAGGTTGTTGTGAGTCAATTTTTGTAGAGCATGTGAAATAATGTCTGGCATGTAGCAACTGCTACAAAAATGTAATTAAGTAAAACTGAATATGCATTATCCTTGATTTCATTCATTGTGTCCTTGAGTGCTATGAACTAACCTGAGTCAGCTTTCTGTTGGCTTCTTTTTGGCAGATAATGGTAGCCATCTTGAAATTATTGGGTGGCAGGTTAAAATGAAAGCATGTTTGAGCTAAGTTATACCAGACATAAAGACATTTATAAACTAAATATTTATTAGTAAGATAACATAAAACAATAGAAAATAAAAACCAAAAAAATTTTACAGTACTCATTTTATAGTCTCTAGAAGATATAATTAGTTCATCATCCACTGAGGTGCTTTGAGTACTACCTGGAATGAAAGTTTTGCTGGAGCCAAGTGCCAAAATTCTAGAAAAAAGGATGCCTGGGCGATGCCCGAGTCAGTTAAGCATCTGCCTTCAGATCAGGTCATAATCCCAGGGTCCTTGGATTGAGTCCCACATGGACCTCCTTTCTCAGTGGGGAGTCTACTTCTCTCTCTGCCTGCCCTCCCCCTGCCTTGCTCTCTTCCTCTCTCTATCTCTCTCTGGTAAATAAATAAATATAATCTTTTTAAAAAATTCTACAAACAAGCTATTTCAGTCTTATAACATTCTCTGATACTCAAAATCAGGGCTGTGAGTCACTAGCATCTGGTGCAGAATTTGAAGACGTCCCAAAAAACTTAGTAATCAAGAGAAATATTTTAAGTCAATATATTAAAGGGTCAAGATGAATGCAAAGTAATTTATTATGAGCAAAACATCAAAATTTTAAATAGACACTGTTGTTTAAATTTCTGCATTATTGTTCAAGAAAAAATCATTTCTGAGTTGCCAGTGGTTACTGGTCTTCCATAACAGTTATGAAGGTTAACAATGGCATCTGATCCCATTAGGCTAATGCAGGATTTTATATATGGTCATATTTTTGATTATAGAGATTCCATTAACTTTCTTCATTTGGTTCAAAATATGGGAGAACATTTTGGTAAATGCATAAAAGGGCACACTTGTTTTGTTGCTGAGCTAAGACTCTAATATGGCTGGACAGGGCATCACTCAAAGCCCTTAAGAGTTCATTTTTGAAGGCAGAGAGGGTAGAGTTTTATCCTAAGGCATCATCCCTAAAGGCTGTTGACCTTTCTGGGCTTTTCTACCTTGTTTATGTGGTAGGAGTGACTGTCTCTTAAAAAATAAAAAAATATATCTATGTCTATGTCTCTCTGTCTATAGATCCATCTGTCTTTCTAGCCATGTTATTTTAGCTAATTGAAATAATTTGAATGTCATTAATTTAACCTTTGAGCGTTCATTTCCAACATTCATCATGCCAGTACACAAGCCATTGTTTCGACCAATAAAAACCCATTTTTGCAATTGTGTGAAAATTAGCAGAGCAACAGCTTCCTGATTAGGACTCATACTGACCACTTCCGGGCCTGTATTCTTTTTTTTTTTTTTTTTAATTTATTTATTTATTTTTTATTTCCAGCATAACAGTATTCATTATTTTTGCACCACACCCCGTGCTCCATGCAATCCGTGCCCTCTATAATACCCACCACCTGGTACCGGGCCTGTATTCTTGATGGAAAGTTAATTGATCCTTTAAGCATGTGAACTTTTCGATTGCGAACGGACAGTCCCTGGAGCTGAAGCTTTAACTAAGTGACACATATAGAACACAATGTCTTTGATAGGGTATTTTAAAGTAAGTCAGTGCAATACTGAATTTTAGTCAGTATATTATTTGATCTAAAGTTGGGTGGCATATTGTTGCTTACCTCCTAGGCTAATTTAAATATATGCCAAACATATAGAGAATGGGGTTCTGTTTGATTTAAGCTGATATCTTAGTTTATCTCTACTATTTGGTTGTCTGAGACACTAAAACACCATTATCATGGGACAATGTGTAATTTTTCTGTAGTATTACCAAGTATCTTGGTAAATACCAGTGGCAGACAGTGGGGTAGGGACAACAGTTTCATTTCTTCTTTCAAGCCAGCAGTTTGCATTCCTTGACTGTGTATTTTACAGAGATGGGTAATTTTTCTTCTCAACTAGTTATCAGTTCAAATACTTTCCAGATTCTCACAAAAGGATGATGCCTAGTCCTAGTTAATTTAGCTTTTCACCAAGTATTTATGGAATTCCTCCTTCATGTTAGGTGCTGTTTTAAGCACTAGGGATACAGGAAAAAAAATCCCCATCTTAAATTATTGTTATGCCTTTTGATTTTATTCTGAATAAGAATTCATAAGATAGCAGTATGATGAACTGCTAGACAGAGGTCATTTGAAGTCCAGCCCAAAAGATTTTAGGTATATCTAATGAGCTTCAATTATTAGGGTCATTATCAGTTTAATTTAGTCTAATATCCATAAGCTACCCCCTAATGAGATTAAACATTTTAAATAAAACTGTATAGATTTCACTTATTTCCTCTTTCAAAATGATGTACTTTTTTAGCATGTTACTATTTCAAAAAAATCTTTTAACCTGCCACATTATTTATGGGCAGAGTTGACTCAGAAGGATTGAATAACCCCCTCAGGGGATATACCCAATTAAGTAAAGAAGTTGAAACTCAAGCCCAAGCCTTCTGACTTCCAAGTTCAGTACTATTTCCATTATACCAGGCAAGCCTGTAGCTTCCAGGACTTTCCACAGCGATGCATGATTCATCAGGCTCACAGGACAACCAGTAATAAACTCTTCCTCCAAAACAATTTTAGTTATATATTTCACAACTGAGTCAGACAATGGATTTTTTCCAGAATTGCCTGTCAGTATTTCAAAATGTTGTGTTTATTCAGGAAGCCTCTTGTGTGTGTCATGTTAGATTCTGCCTGTTCTGAGAACTCAGAATCAACACTCCTTAGATGCTACGTGCCTCCTTATAAAGAAACACCACATGGTTTTTGAGGAGCTGAAAACACAAGCAATGGTAATGTTGTGGGGTGTTGTCTTGACCTGCTTCTGTTAAATTAACTCTTCTATTATATATCTTGGTTTACTTTTTCTCCTGACCAAGACATGAATTTAGAAATCATGCTGGAAAGGGTTTATCCTTTTTTCTACTGTTTCAGATAGGTAAAATGTAACCTTTCAAGTATAATAGAGTTTTTTTTTCAATCTTGACTTTCACATATTAAATGCATCGTTACTTTTAATATGTTGCTAGAAAACTTTCTTTTATCTTTTTTTAACAGCTCATTTTATATTTAATGGGGCCCAATTATCCACTTAACATAGTCGATTGAGCATCCATTTTATGCAAGCTACAAAATTAGTTCCTATATACGTGATTATTCCAGTTTATGGAATGATTTTCAAGTTTCTGCACTGTTTCTGGAGCCCCCAGAGCATCTGACCTGCTTTAAAAAGGATTCATCATGTGGACATCCATCTACCAATCCTGTTCACAGGGGGCGAGTCCTACAATTGCGTGAAAAACAAAATAAGGACTGTACTAGAAAACACACACACATACACACTATATATATATATATATATATATATATATATATATATATATATAAAATAAATATATTATGCCACAGAACTTTCTTAGGAAGCAATTGATAATATAACTACTGCACTTACACCTAATGTGAGTGGGAAAGAAATATTTAAGTATTGTTTTAGGAAGTCGGTTAAATTGCATGTTCATTCAAATTGAGCAGACATCTCTCTATATGTCCAAAGGCATAAAAATGAGAAATGACAAAAAATCCAAATCTCTTTCCTTAGTTTCTACCAATATAGGTTTTTCTTAAAGTTACTGAAATTATTTTTCAACCATCATGTAAGAACTATTTCCTTCAAGCATCACTGATGGATGCTAAAATGCTAAACATGTGATCTCTAGGTATCTCCCAACAGATTACAAGTTAATTATCAAAATTAAAAAAGTAAATTTTTCATAGAGAAATGCAGCAGGTGCCATCTTAAACAAATCTTAATCTTTAAAGTCACTAACAAACAGCTGAGCATCTTGTTGCGATTCACTAATGACACACTACCCCTGCCTAAGATGTGTAGTGTAAATGATGTACACTTACGGAAACGTCAGACAAATCCACATTGAGAGACATTTTGTGACCCAGCTAGCCCATGATCTTCAAAAAGGTTACTGTCATGAAAACAAGCAAAAGACTAAGGAATTATTTTAGTTGAAAGGAGACCAAGGAGACCTGACAGGTAAATGCAGTGCAAAGTCCTGGACTGGGACAGAAATATCCAAAAAGAACATGATTGAGATAATTAGTGAAGATCGAAAGTAAGATGTATATTGTATAATAGTGCTTTCATATAATGCCTCTGAATTTGATAATTATCTATAGTTAATTAGGTAAGAAAATGTCCTTGTTCTTGGAATTTGCACTGAAGTACTGAAGAGTAAAAAGCATGGTGTTTGCAACTGTCAGGTCAGGAAAAAAAAAAGCCTGGCATACACAGGTTTTTGTATGAGTGTATGTATGTATACACTCCATACATATTACGTATACATACATACAGTAGTATGTATACAGACATAATACGATACATGGTATGTATACACTCAAATACATAGGCATATAATAAAATGTTAATTAAAAAAGTAAAATATGAAAAAGTTAATTCAAGAAAAACTGCCAAGCTAAATACCAGAAGAAAAGTGAAACTTACTGCAACAACAATGGTTGTTATTTCCTGCAGTCTGTAGCCTGAGAAATAACAGAGTACTTCAAATTAAGTGACCAAGATTAGGGACAAAACTGTGAGGTTTATTCTATTTATAAATCTAACAGGTCCATTTTTTTTTCTTTTTGTTTCAGTGTCATAAACTATTTCTTAATTGCTTTAGGTGGCTTATGAAATTTTGCACAGAAGGCAACTTAATTATACTTTCTTGAACTTCTTTCTCTCTTGCTCTACTCACCATTCAGGCAGATGGTTTTGTTGCTCTCCAACAAGGGACGCTTGGATTTCATACAGCACCCTCCCGGGTGCCTTGACGTCATCTCCATTCACACAGGGCGTGTTGAGCATAGCTCGTCATTAGGCTGCCCGAACCATGGTAACCCTGGAACAGTAAGCAGTGGAGAGAACATGGATCATTCTTTCTAGGGGCATGTCGTGAGGAAATCGGCTTTCATTACAGGCTTTCTTCTCCTGGAGGTGGTATGGATTAGATCCTGTAAGCACTGGGTAGAATCTCTCTGTTCTCCCAAAAGGCCAAGTTCAAGATCTATAGGAGCCATGCTTCTTACTTTCCCACAGCCATTTTCAGTTTCTTTCTGAGCCTTTAAAATGGAAACCCTTTCCAGTGTGGCTTCTTTCCATTTTCAACATCCCTTTAAGGCATTTTCATCCCTCTATTGATTGATTGATTGATTGACTTTTTTTTTCATCCTTCTATTTAAACGATCCTGAGAACTGCTCTATTTCTTTCCTATATTAATGCAGGAATGAGTAGCCCAAATTCATGTGACTGGGAGATGCATTTTCCTGGGGGAAAGGAACTGCTTCTCTGAAGCTTCCCTTTGAAGCTTAGAGGAAAAGGAAAATGTAAAGCTTTCTTTTGTGTTTGTGGTTGTGATGACCTAATGTCTTAGGCAAAATCAATCAAATATGCTAATTTATATTTTCAAAATTTTAAGTTTTTAGTGATAAAAAACTAGCAGATTATAATGAAAAGAACTTACCCAGTACTAGTGTATTCTTATATCATCAGTGACCTGGGATCTTCCTCATTTCTTGGTGCCTCCTGCTGCTATTAAGTTATCACTGAACGAACAACACAGATTTAGCAGCAGGGGATTTTTGTTGTACCTGCTTTCCCCTGCGGAGTTTTAGGGCAGACTTAATCAGCCCTACCACGTCTCTCTTACTATCAAAGCCACTGCAGACATGTTTCCCTTAGATTGTATTTCTCTTTGAAGAATCTCAAATCTATAATTAAATAGTAGTTTGCACTAATATTTGCAGGAGGAAAGGTTTGAAATCTGGCTTTTGTTGTAAATGAAGAAGCTCTTTGACATGGAGGTAATTATGAAAAAACTTCTCTGGGATTTGTCATAACAAGTTGGGGCCTTGCCCAAAAGTTCAAGAAATGGTTCTGTTCTGTTTTTTGTTTGTTTGTTTTTTGTGAGGTTTTTTTTTTTTTTTTGCATGTTTTTTAAAATTTTTTAAAAATTTATTTTCAGCATAACAGTATTCATTGTTTTTGTACCAACCCCAGTGCTCCATGCAATCCGTGCCCTCTCTAATACCCACCACCTGGTTCCCCCAACCTCCCACCCCCGCCCCTTCAAAACCCTCAGATTGTTTTTTAGAGTCCATAGTCGCTCATGTTTAACATTAGTTTTTGTTTCTCTGAATAGAGATAGAAGGAATCGAAATTCCCAGTACCTCTTCCTCTTCTAGAGTTATGTAATCTTAGCAACATTAAAACTTGAAGAAAGCAGTTAGTACCAGATAATGCGGACAAGGATTTTCCAATGTCACTCTTTCTAAAATTTATCTACCTAAGGAAGCACCTATGATATAATCTCAAGACAGTCCTTTTCCATTGTCTCATTCATAACCACCTTCCTCCCATTTCTTTTCTTTCCTTTTTAAGGATTTTACTTATTAATTTATTTGTGTCTGTGTGTGAGAGGGAGAGAACGAGCACAAGCTGGGGAGGGGCAGGCCGAGAGAAGCAGGCTCCCCACTGAGCAGGGAGCCTGACAGGGGGCTTGATCCTAGAACCCTGGGATCATGACCTGAGCCTATGGTAGCCGCTTAACTGACTGAGCCACCCAGGCGTCCCCTATCCAGGATCTTTCTATGGCTCATGACCTCTACCATGTCAAAATTTGTCAGATCCAAAATAAAGGGTCATTGAGAAACACTGCAATGTTAAAAAAGTGAATACCTTTAGTAACTGGATAACAAATCTTGTTGTAAAGATGTGCTGTCAATATATGGATAGATTTTTTTAAAATAACAGAGATAGATTATTGAAATAAATAGAGCTTTAAGCAGCTGCTTTGAATTCCTTTGGGCCAGCCTTGTTCCTTAACTCCTTAGTGTGGGTTCTGCCCACTAGCAAACAGATTTTCCAGAAAGTGAGTCCCTGCTGTATGTCTAGCTCTGGAATAGCCCAGATACTGCATGGATTTCTAATGGCGTGACCCTCATCCTTAATAGAGTTCCTAGGTACCAATAACCTTCCAATTCAGGCCTAAGAAATGTGCTACCTTCCTCCCTCCTGAGTTATGTGGAGGAAGGGAAGACAGCTGAGAGATTAGGGATTGGAACCAGTTTTATAGCATGACATTTTAGGAGAGAGATGCAAAGCCAAGTCACTGTGGAAAACTGGAAAGGAAGGTGATGGGCAGCAGGCTGAGACAAGGAACAGGGAATGAAGTCAAATCAGAAAGCTGAGCTTAGCCCACTTAGCTCGGAGTTTGGGGCCACAATCTCACGCCACAATCTCTTGAGAGAGTTTGGTAGTTAATGTTCTTTAAAACATGTAATCACTGACATAGCCATTAAAATAAATAATATAACCAATAATATAACCATTTACTTAGCATTAGAAATCTGGGTTGTTTCCAGTGCTTTGCCATAAGAAATAACACTATAAAGGATATTCTTATACGTCAGTCTTTGAGTAGATTTTTTGTTATTTTCCTAGCATCAGTTTCTAGAAATGGAATTACTGGATCAAATGATGAAAAATTCTGTTGATACCACTGTCTTTCCATGTAAGATTTTACATTCCAGTTTATACCTTCACTAGGAAAGCAGAGCACACACTTGACCAAGCACTGATTATTATCATTTCAAAGGCCGTTCAGCCATGTGATCGATGACAGTGTGCTTTCATTATGGATGTCTTTGAACAAATAACTTTTGATATTGCGTAGTAACTTTTGAAAAAAAGTAAGAAGCAGGACTACTCTGGATTGAACAAGAGTATGTTTTCTGAAATGTCTCTCCATTTCAATTTCATAAACAAACTAAAACAAAACAAAACAAAACAAAACTGGCTGCACCCAATGATTAGATTTTGTGACAGAAGGACTGTGGATTCTAAATCCTGAGCCACCTTCTCCCCCCAGCGCCACTCCTCACAGGCATCCCTCATTACTATACATTCAGTCCAACTACAGTCCTGTTGGCACAACTCTCTGGAACAGAGTTGATCTCCATGTAAAATCCGCTTCTACTTCTCAATAATAATGGCATTGTTATGATCGCTGTTAATTTTCTTGGTGTTCCAACAATAACCATAGGCTTTAAAATAACCTAATCTTGATTAATATGTAATCAGTTTGGAAATTGCTGTTATACTTCGACAATATTTAAAAGTCAGGCCCATATTATTTGAAACTGAAGTGTTCTTCCTTTGTTTCTTCCTCAAAATCCTCTTTTTGAAACTCGAGACCTAAATATGGATCCTTCCTTCTTTGGTTATATGATGGCCTTCAGATGAAAATGGGGTGTATGTGAAGATGTGTGCATATCTTCCAAAAGGGAAGTATATGAAATATCCTGATGCAAATCAGAGGGTAATTTTGATGCTTCAAGGCCAACTTTAAGCAGGGCTCTGGAACCAGTTCAGCACAAGGCTTGGTAGCACCTTGGATGGAGACGCAAGCATCAGGATGGTAGGAATTGATACTCTACTATGTTTAAATCACTAGTATTATGGACTGAATGTTGGTGTCCTCTCAAAATTCCTCTGTTGGAATTCCAACCCCAGTGTGATGGTATTAGGAAGTGGGAACTGTGGGAAATAATTGGGTCAGGAGGTTTAGTGTCTTTATAAGAAGAGACAGGACAGCTCACCCTCTTATCCTCCAACTATGTGAGGATGCAAGGAGGAGATGACCATCTGCAAACCAAGAAGAGTGCTTTCACCAGACACTGGATCTGCCGGCACCTTGATCTTGGAGTTCTCAGCCTCCAGAGAAATGAACCGTTGCTTAAGCCATACAACACAGTCTATGTTTTCTTTGTTGTTGTTGTTGTTGTTGTTTGTTTGGTTGTTTGGTTTGGTTTGGTTTTTGTCATGGCAGCCCAAATTAAGACACATGGCAAATTCTTCTTGTTCTAATCCCTTTTTTACTCAGCATCTTTCTTCTGGTTTGACTTCCTAGGTAGCTGGTATTTTGCTGGTAAATATTTCAACCTGCTTAGTGCTTATATTATTTATTTTTGCAAGTTAATCAAGTGACATTTATTTTTTATTTAAAAAATAGGTGTCAAAATTCCTTGAAAGGGCTGATTAAAAAAAAATCTTAAGCATGCTTTAACACAAAGGATGTGTATCAGAGATTTTAAGAGCTCAGCTTTTGGATCTAGACAGCTGGGGTTCAAATCTCATTTCTGCTACCTATTAGCTGTATTACCTTCTTAAGTTTGTGAGCTTTGGTTTTCCTAATCAATAAAATATGATTAGCAATATAATTTATATCACACAATTATTATATGTATTAAAGGAAAGAATATTTCTTAAGTGCTTTGAAAAGTGCGGGGCAAAAGGTAAGCACTATATAACTCTACGTTAGTGTAATTAAATAAATGCAGTAAACAGTGTACACATTCAAACTAATCTCTTAGTTTCCTCTTTCACTCCGCATCTCATTCTTTTTTTTTTTTTAAGATTTTATTTATTTATTTGACAGAGATAGAGAGAGAGCACAAGTAGGCAGAGCAACAGGCAGAGGGAGAGGGAGAAGTAGCCTCTCCACTGAGCAGGGAGCCAGAAGCGGGACTCAATTCCAGGACCTTGGGATCATGACCTGAGCTACCCAGGCGCCCCACTGTGTCTCATTCTTAAACCTTATATCTCCCACATCCAATTTTTTCACAAAAAATTACTAAATTACTAAAAAAGTCTTTTAGTAGACTCAATGTTTTGCTTTGATTATTCTGTTTCACTCAATTGGAAGGAAATTGACAAATTTTATGTTTCAACCTGGAATGAAGCAAGTTTCTGTATATGGATCTTACCAAATATCTCTTTAAGAGTCTATGATAAAAGCCTGTAATTGTGTATTGCCGTAGGCTTTCGGAAGAGGAAGGTGATGACAAACAGGTAAATACAAATAAGCAATATGCGAGCTACTTGGGGAGTACTGGATGCGTGGAAGGATGCATTGGTAGGAATAGGCAGACAAGTGTGTGGATAACAAAGGCTGATATCCTATAAAATGTCTTGCCCTACCCTGTGAGGAGAACTGGTTCAGATCTCAGGGCCAGATTAAGTCAGAGCTGGCACATTTCTTCTGATACAACCCGTTTCTAAGATGATCAATGATGTGACTGTAAATAATTTATAGTGTATTAACTAACAGTCTCTGCCCTGGAAGAACAGACTTACTAAATGCTATTTTAGATATTATTTAATGATCTTTGGTCAGTGTTAAATTTTTTTTTAAGCGCTTCCAACAAAAGGCATTTGAACTTTCAAGAAATGACTCTTCCTAATGCTTACATTAGAAAATGAATGACATGCAAAGTATATGCAATTCACAAAATTCCTGCTTGTGAATAATTAGCTGAGTTCACCGGAAGCCTGAGATCTAGCAAACACCATCAGTTCTGCTGTTACCACACGACATCTTCCTTTTCCTCTTCTCCTTATTTATTTGTTTGTTCTATATCTTGGCACTTTCCTCCAAGTCCTGGTGTTAAACATGCAGCATTTTCCAAGCGTGAACTTCAGATGGTGTGCCATCCGTCATTCTCCCTCTGTAGGCTGCACAATGCCCAGAGTGGGTCTTACTGTTGGAAGCCTTCCCCTTCAGCAGCTTCAGGATCCCCCTTTCTTTCTGGCTTTTGAGACGCTTTGTAAACTCTTGAATGCCGCCTCTTTGGTTGTCTTTGTGGAGACAGCTTGTGCTCAGATGTGATTTAGTTGTAAGCTGATTGCCGCTCCATGTGTGAAGAGAGCATGACCAGTTCACCGGCAGCCAGTCCGCACGCCCCCAGCCCATTACATCAGCATCGCATGATGGGGAGCTGGGCAGCACCAAACAGTCTCCCCTTGTTGTTTTGCCTTTTTTTTTTTTTTTTTCTTGGTCTTTCAAGGAAAGACAAAAAAGCCTGGGAAAAAGAGCAAGACATGCCTACTTTTCTGTGAGAATCGCTGAATTGTGTGTGTGTGTGTGTGTGTATATATATATATATATATTGGATTCAGTGATTCTCACAGAAAAGTAGGCATGTCTAGCTCTTTTTCCCAGGCTTTTTTGTCTTTATATATATATATATATATATATGTATATATATATATATATATATATGGCTTTATACACACACACACACACACACATATATATATTCACATACATATTTTTCATTGAGGTTCTAAAATGGGAGGGGGAAATAAAGGGAGACAGAAGATGAAGAAAAATTTATGGTGCACTGAGAAATGGGTCCAGGATATCAGCCTATTTGTATTCATACTTTATTGATCCCCCCCCAAAACTCCCTCCCCATTTTTCCAGTGATTATATTAACTTTTATCTAAAAAAGTATTTGTGCATTAGCAGAGTAGAGACAAAGAAAATAATACTTCTGTTCATTTTGGTTTTGATTAAAGGAAGTAGAATGTTTCTTCCTGTTTTCTTAACATTTTGGATAATCTCTCTTCAGATCTCATATTACATTGCTTATGGTTGATTGCGTGATTTCAATAAATGGTGAGCTGGTTCCCCTTGTGTCTCTTGTTTCATTCCTCCTCAAGGGCACAAACTGGTCTGGGGAGGTGTATTGCGTGTGACGCACTGGTTTTCCTGAGGCGGCCGGCAGAGGACTACCCAGTGGAGTTTCTTTCCCAGATACATGGAGCAATGATATGCTCTATGTCCTACTGAAACAACTATGGTCAATACTGGTGACCCATTCACACAGTTGGTTTTGTGGCAATCAACAGTATTTGGACTCCTGAGTTTGAACATTTGATCAAGAAAAAGTTTTTAAGATAAGGAGTTTCCTTCAACTGAGGTCCACTAACGTCTCCATAACACGTAGACCAAATTCCTGAAAGCGCTTCTTGCTGCTTATCTGAGACAGAATTGCAGAAATCTCTTTTCGATCACATGGGGCTAAAAACGGTATCCCTGTTGATAATGCTCTTCATAAATTAAAGAAGAAAGTGTCCGTGTTAACGTATGTCTTTTTATCCTTCCGAGAAGAGAGATTAGTCTTGCAGAGAACATTTGTTACAGTTATGAATCAGGTCATCGCACCAAATCACAGACCTGAAATCTTTTTGTCACTTTTAATAAAGCTCATTTATAATATTCCTTTATGTGTGTCTCCTCTCCTTGGGGAGGGGAGACTCTTTATCATTAACAACTGAAATGTTAATGAGACTATCATTATGTATTATTTAGTACATTCTGCTAATTTGATTACATAAGTCAAATAACATTCTCATTATAAAAACTTAGAAAATGCAGAAAACATAAAGGAGAAAGCTATCCCATCATTCTATTACTTAAAGAAAACGTCTTTTAATGATCCCTTTATTGATTGGTTGATAGATTATTTGGGAAGGGGAATTGGAAGGCATCCAGCCTGCCAAGTTGATCCTGGCACTTTTCCATTGTAGCACTTGTCACAGATGAAATAATTTCATTCTTTTGTGTGATTTTTTTTGGGGGCAGGGGCTATCTGTCCCATATATATATATATATACACACACACACATACATATATATGTATACACACATACATATATGTATATGTGTGTGTGTGTATACACACACACACACACACACATACTCACATACAGACACATACATACATACAGGCTCCATGAGGACAGGTACCTTTTCTGCTTTGTCCACTATTGTATTTCCAGAACCAAGAATGATGTCTGGCATTAGAAGGCACTCACTAAGTATTCATCAAATAATATTTCCTTATTTCTTTGAATGGTCCTTGCCTCATTGAACTTACCCTGTTTAAGAAATTTTGCATCCTGGTATTTAAGCATTATGCCATTATGCTTTTGAGTGCTTAGTACAGGATTCCTTTGTGTTTGTTATTAAATGATTGATTTGTTATTGCATTCCTTGTATTATCCCTTTCAGGCTCCTTTTCTTTGGTTTCCATCACCAAGAATGGCATAGATGGATGGCCGTGCCATTCTTCAGCAAATCCTTCTGGCCTCACTGATTTTTCAAGCCTGCCAAACTCCTGCACAGGGCCTTTGCACAAGCTATTCCCTTGCTCTTATTCTTCTGTGCTCTTCAGAGGACTGTGCCTTCAGCTCTGAACTTGACTGTCAGTTACCCGAAGCAGGCTTTCTTGACATGCTTTCACACTTTATGTACATTTATTACTGTTGGACATTTTAATTATTTTTCATGCATGTGTCTGTTACTTCTGTTCCTCCAGCTTTTACTAGAATGTTTTCATGAGACCACGAAACTCATTTTGTTCCCTGTGGTATCCTGCAGAGAAAAGAAATATATTAGACAATGCTTTATCTGAGAAACATTGACTAGATCTACATGCCCTACCGTGCTAGAAATCAGAAATTTGAAGATGACTATGAGACCCTCCCTGTCCTTGGGGCTGATAAGCTAGAAGAATTTATTTATTCTAGCACCAATATGTATTGAGCCCCTGATATAGGAACAGGCATTGTGTACATTGTCAGGTATATAGCCCTGAATGAGGAGAGATTTAGCAAGAGTGAAGGGTGGTACAGTTATAGGTGATGAAGATAGAAAGTGAAAGACACAAATCATTAGATAATTCCAGTTTGGGTAAGCGGTACAAAGGAAATAACTGTGGATGATGAGAACATAGCCAGGATTGACCTTGGATGGTTTGATGCATTCCAGATGCCTTTACCTGTTATTCTCCCAGAAAACTGGAAACTCAGATGTGTTTATTTCGTGCTCTTTGGATACATGACATAGAAACCTTTTCCCTCCTTGTTTCTTAAGCAACCCACATATATTCCCAACCAGAGACACCCACAGACATCAGTGGAGTTAGGCCAAAAAAAAAAAAAAAAACCAAGCTCCTGGGTTGATTTTGCTTTAAGATAATAATAGCCAGTCCTAAAAAGCCAACCTGATTGTCTGTGCATGTTCCCCTTTTCCAAAAATAAAATTCTGTGAGACTAGACATTCTGAAATAAATCAAATGCCAGGACTAAGAAAAAAAAAAATACTTGAGTAGAAATTAATGCATTTAATCCTGTAAAAAGGATCTCATTAAAGTCACTTAAATATCTGATCATGAAAAAAGGCTTTCTCTTGTCTTTGGTAGTAGGCTTCATTTTGCAACGGTAACATGCGATTCAGGAGTTTTTATTGCAAAGTGCCATGCTAACTTAGTGACCGAAGTATTATCCACAAACCCCTTGATGACACTAATTTTTTTCAAACCAACAAAACGGTGAGTGAATTGTATTAGGGGACAGGAAAAGAAAATAAAGTAGCTTAAAAGAGAATTCTCTCTTCTAAGGATGCTTTACTGACTAGTGGCTCTATGTAACTCTTCACTGCCCTCCCCTGATAAATTTTAGAAATGCCGCTTCTTTCAGAGAAAATTAAACTCCTCTATCATTAGGAAAATAAATTCAGTCATTTCCTCTGATGGGTAAATTCAAATGGCCTCTTTTCTGGAAGGCAATATCTCCTATGCCTCTCCTATATGTACAATTTGTTGTACATATCAGCTTCTCCCCAAAATTAATAACAAGGAAAGAAATCACAGCATTTAATTAACACTATCTCAGATCTCCAGATAGGTACTAACTTCCTTCCCTTTCCAGAAGTATTGCTCTGTCTCATTAAAAGAACAGAGGTGGGAATAAATACATCGAATGAAGCTCCCCACTTCATATAGTCTTCACACAAAAGGCTCTTTTTATTGAACTTGTGAGGAGTTAATGAAATCCCAGTAGCTTGAATACAACTTTATGCGAAAGGCATTGCTTTACTTTCTAGCTTGTGTATGAATTTTAAAACAGGAGGGTGAGTGAGCAGAGTCCTTTTTAATTTAGAATCAGGAATATTAGGGCCAAAAGGGAAGCAGAGGTAAGTCAGTCTAGCGCTAGCCCTTCATTTAAAATATGAGCAAACTGAGACCTAGAGAGAGAAGTGAAGGTCAAGGTCACACACCGGAAAACAGAGGTTGATTCAACTACCCCTGATTTCTTTTCTACGCAGATCCCACCATACGACCGGGGTTTGGGAAAACCTCTTCTCACCCTGCTGTGTGTGGACCTGAATTTCCGTTTTCTTTTTTCTTTAAAACCTTAATGCTGGTGTGCTGCCATCTGGTGACAAACAGCATATACTACAGCTACAGGACTAGGTTAAACCCCTTTACTCTTTCATTCAGCAAACATTTATATAGGATGTGTGGGAAAAAGACAGGTCAATGTTGGTTACAAAATTTCTGACCTTAAGATGGAAGGATGGAGCTGTCGTTAAAATGTGGTAAAGAAAGGCTGAGCAAGAAGCAGATTTTGAGGAAAAATTCAGAAGCTCAGTTTGGGATATTTTAATTTTTGTATTTATCTACATATTTACCACTTACGGTACTCTTCGTTCCCTCACATAGAGCCAAACTAGCACCTGTCTAGCATGATTTTCCTTCTATCAGAAGAACTTCTTTTAATCTTTCTTTTATTGCATTTCTGTTAGTGATTAATCCCTTCACTTTTTCTTGGTCTGAAACAATCTTTGTTTCAGTTTCATTTCTGAAAGTTATCGTCCTTGGATATAGAATTCGAGGTTGACAGTCTTCACCTTTTCTTCCAATACATTCAGTTGCCTCATTGTCTTTTAGCTTTCATAGTTTCTGACAATTCTACTGTCATCCTGGTTTTTGTCCTCTGAATTTATTGTACCTTTTTCCCCAGCTGTTTTTAAATCTTCTTTAACACTAGTTTACAGCAATTTGGTTTTGATATGTGGTGGTGTGGTTTCCTTTATGTTTCTTGTTCTGTAGGGTTCTTTGAGCTTCTTGTGGGTTTCTAGTTTTCATCAAATTTAGAATATTTTTGGTCGTTATTTCTTCAAGGACTTTTTCTATCGCTTCTTCTTTCTGGGTCTCCTGTTACATTGTGTTAGATTGCTTGATATTGCCTCATAGGTCATTGCTGTATTGTTGGAAAAAAAATTTTTTTGAAGTCTTCTCTCTGCTTCCGTGTGGATCTTTTCTGTTGCCTTAAGCTCACTTCGACACCTTTAAGTTGATTGATATTTTCTTTTGTAGGGTCTAATCTGTGGTTAATTTCTTTCATATTTTTTATTTCTGATGTTATACTTCTATCTCTACAAATTACATTTGATCCTTCCTTCATAATTTTCATGTTTTCCTCCACCTTCTTGCGTCTATGGAATATAACAGTGTTTGCAATTCATTGTCTGCTAATGACCATCTCTGTAAATTCTGGTTACGTTGCTGATGATTGACTTTCCTCCTCACAATAGATCATATATCCTACTTATTTGATGTCTTTTTTAAAAATTGAGGACAGAGATTATGAATTTTATGTTGTTGGGTGCTAAATTTTGTTGCATTCATTTAAATAGTGCTGGACATTATTGTGGTATGCAGTTAAGTTACTTGGGATATGTTTGACCTTTTTGAGATCTGCCTTAAGCTTTGTTAGGGTGAGTCCAGAGCACCCTTTAGTTTGGGTGTAATTTGTCCCCAACATTAAGGTGATACTCTTCTGAGGATATTATCCAGTGCTCCACGTATTACAAAGTCTTTCTCCTCTGGCTGCTGGAAATATTAAGTTTTCTCAACCCTGTGTGTCCTTTTCTATTAAAATTGTTCTCCTATTGCTTTTGGAAGATTCTTTCTCTGATCTCAGTTTCTTTTCACCTACATTCACATCAGCGCTCCAACAAGACTTGAATTGTCTCCACGTAGCTCCCTTTTCTCTGGGATCTGCCTCACAAATTCTAGCTGCATTAGACTTTCTGAACTCAAATCTGTCTTTTCAACTCTGGTCTAGTTTCCTTCTCGTTGTTCTACAGCCTGGAACCTCTTTCTTCATGCAGTTAACTAGGGCAAACATGGGCTTACCTTGTTTGTTGCCCTTTTTTTGGAGATCACTATCCACACTCCCTATTGTCCAGTGTCTAAAAACTCATTTCGTATATTTTTACTGGTTTACTAGTCATATTATGTTGGGCTGCTGGTGGTGGTGGTTCAATCTGAACACGAACAAGAAGTCCCTAGGGCTAAAACGGTTTATGTGTCTATTGAACATGCAAGAGAACATGTCAAGTAGGTGATTAGGTATATGAGATTGGAATTTACAGGATCCAGAGTGGAGATGAACATTTATTTATTTACTTTTTAATTATACTTGCCATTTAGAACATCTTTTTTTTTTTTAAAGATTTTATTTATTTATTTGACAGACAGAGATCACAAAGTAGGTGGAGAGGCAGGCAGAGAGAGAGGAGGAAGCAGGTTCCCCGCTGAGCAGAGAGCCCAATGTGATGCAATGTGGGGCTTGATCCCAGGATCCTGGGATCATGATCTGAGCCAAAGGCAGAGGCTTTAACCCACTGAGCCACCCAGGCACCATAAATTTATCACCTCTTGCCTTGGATAATTTCCTCCCCACTTTGGCTCCAGCCTTCTTATCAGAACTAAAATTTTCCACATGCTAGCCTATCAGGTCTCAATTAAGAAAGAAACAAACTAAAAAATTAAGATAATATAGTGTCATTGGGTTACTCTTTTCTGTACATATTTGTATGTTCATAAGGCCCACCCAGGGTCAGTATCTTGTCAAGAAAGCACAGATAGATTTTACTTGGTGTGCCAGTTCCTGTCTATTAATAGTAGCCTCCTGAAGGTTGTGTACAGAAGGAATCTGAGGCCATGCCCAGGCTCAGGAGGAGAGTGTCATGATTGATTATTAATTGCTGTTGTGGCAGCAGGAGAGAGAATTGAGGCAATTATCCCGTGTGTTTACTTCACTTGTCTTAGAATAACATAATAAATGATATATTTGGGGCATATGATGCACAAATGACACAATATAGACTATCAAGTATTCTGCTTTCATTGATAGAGATATTAATTAGTTCTTTCTGAGGAATAACTCATTAGTATATTCTTCCAACCCCAAATTATTCAAGAACACAAATGCCTGTTTCATCTTCCCTAGTGGTTGGAAAATAGAACATTTTTTTATGCAGGCCATGTGTAGTTTCATTTGACATAATGGAGGATGGTGCCAACAGGCCAAGGAAAACTCTCTTCTCTCCATTCTGTCCTGCTGGACTCATCACTATGACCTCACTGTCTTTGCTGTAGCAGGGGCAATCTAAGAGGATAAATGTCATTCTGTAACCCGAGTTAAGATTTACCTTAACATTAGAGCTAAATGCTCTTCAGATTATCCTAAGTTGGCTATTCAAGTCTGGTTTTGTTTGTTTGTTTGTTTGTTTGTTTTTGAGAAAGAAAGAGAGGTGGGAGAGGGACAGACGGAGGGAGAGAACAATCTTAAGCAGGCGCAAGGCCCAGGGCAGAGCCTGACGTGGGGCTCAGTCTCACAACCCTAACATCATGAACTGAACTGAAATCAAGAGTTAAATGCTTAACCAACTGAGCCACCCAGGTGTCCTTTCTAGCTTCTTTTGAATAGTATTTGAATATAGTAAACTCTCAATGAGTATTTCATGAATGTATCTTTTTAAAAATTTTTTTAAAGATTATTTATTTATTTATTTGACAGAGAGAGATCACAAGTAGGCAGAGAGGCAGGCAGAGAGAGAGGAAGGGAAGCAGGCTCCCTGCTGAGCAGAGAACCCGATGTGGGGCTCAATCCCAGGACCCTGGGATCATGACCTGGGCTGAAGGCAGAGGCTTTAACTGACTGAACCACCCAGGTGCCCCTCTGAATGTATTAATGTGACTTTTTCACAGCCTGTTTGCATTAATGTGATACTTCAGCCTGCGTTTAGGATTTTCCTTGGAGCAAAATGTTGACACACGGGGCTCATCTCAGGAAAGCTGGGACACCCCAGCCACATGAAAGCTACTAACTGAGGAGGTCAGTTTCCTTCAAAGGGGTGAACTGAAACTAGATGCCAAAGCGCAACAGAGCACGGAGGTTCTGTCATCCTGCACAGATCAGCTCTCATAATTCCTCTTCAGTTGACTCAAGTAGAATTAGTCATATGAGAGAATTGTGTTTGCAGTTCTGGTTTAGCTCAGCTTGACAAACATTTCGTTAGAACTTACTCTGTGGCATGGTTTCTCAAGCTTAGCATTATCAGCATTTTGGGTTGTTGAATTTTTTGTTGCCCAGCACTGTCCCATGCATTGTAGGACGTGCAGTGGCATCCCTGGCCTTTGCCCACCCAAATCACCCTGTCAGTCTTGATAATGTTTACAGACATTGTCCAAAATTCTGAGGAGTAAAATCTTTACTGCTTGAGAATTATTACTCTACACCCTCACATGTGTCAATAAACCTTCCTTGAATGGTCTTATTTTATTTTATTTTATTTTATTTTTTTAAAGATTTTATTTATTTGACAGAGAGAGAGATCACAAGTAGGCAGAGAGGCAGGCAGAGAGAGAGAGAGGAGGAAGCAGGCTCCCTGCAGAGCAGAGAGCCTGACGTTGGGCTCGATCCCAGGACCCTGGGATCATGACCTGAGCCGAAGGCAGAGGCTTTAACCCATTGAGCCAGCCAGGCGCCCCAAATGGTCTTATTTTAAGTACGACATCTGTCCCCTGTTGGAATTATGGCTGATACACAGTGTGTGCAAAGCTAACGGAATTCAATGTTCATTTTGTAAGGTACAAGGAAAGATAAGTATTTGGTCTTAGAGTATCTGGTTAACTTATAATTTTAAAAAAATCACTTTGTCTAGTAGAACATGTGTTTGAAGTGCTAAATATGGAAGGAGATAGAATGTCTAGTCGGCTACAAAAGTATTCAAGACATGTGATTAAAAATGCCTCGAATAAACCTTTCTCACAGAATAAATGGGGAAGAGCTGTGCAAAGAGATGGATCCCCCTGATCCCTGAGGATGGTTGGAGAAATGGCTGGCCTCTTGCCCCCAATAACCTACAGTAGATTTGCTTACCTCTACAGTCTATATTTTTTATATGTAAAGTATGTGAAAAGTATGGGAACAATGGCCTAAAGTAATTAATTGACAATAATGATGATAAAGAGGGGCTGGATTTCCAAAATACTAAAGGGCAAACTTAATTTGACTTGACGCTTACTTAATGTGGGAGTAAGAGACAGTGATGAGTCAAAAATGACTCATGTATTTGGTTACTCATGTAAAGTGTTGATTTTGCCAATTAAGATTGGGAACACCAAAGGAAGAGCATATTTAGTGGTTCTCATTGTGTGTTTTTCAGATTAGCATCAGCATCACCTGGAAACTTGCTACAGATATAAAATTCTGATGCCCTAACCCAACATATTGAATCAGGGACTCTGAGGGTAGGGCCCAGAAATATGTTTTAACAAGATTTCTAGATGATTGTGATGCTTGATAGAGTTTGAGAGCCTCTGAGATTAGGTAATAATCATTTCTATCTGAGATTTGTTGAGTGTTCCAGATAGACGTTCTGGTGGAGATACGCAAGTGGCAAGTCTACTATGAATTTCACTGTGGTCAGCATGTATTTGGGGGGGCAGGGGTGCATGAAGATGTCAGCCGCTTTCTTCTTTTTTTTTTTTTTTTTTTTTTTTACTTCTTTCTTTCCTTAAGGGAGAAGATAGAATTGTAGAGAACATTTCCTTTAAGAAAATAACACAAAATTTTGGATAAGTAATGGTTATGGAGTTTATATTTCAGTCTTTCCCTCTTAGCTCTGGACTTGCACTAAATGACTAATTGGTAGATTTATGTTAATCTCTTTCTACTGCTGTCTTTTCTGACCTTACCCATAAATACTAAATGGCTTAAGTACTTCCTGTGCACAATTCTCAAGTAGAAATAGGGATGTGCACACACATTGGAAGGTACTTTGGTGCCTTCTGGATGGATCATCACTAGGTGTCAAGAAAAATGAGAATAAAGCGGGGAAGGGAGAACTGGTGAGCCAATCTGCCTCCTTCCTCTTCTCCCATCAGGTTTCTTCTATACCACAGTCAACCATGGCCTTTGGGTCAAATTGACCCATGAATGGTTTTTGTGAACAGAATTTTATTGGGAAATTTCCATGGCCATCAGTTTACACATTGTCTATGGCTGCTTTTTCACTACCCAGCTGAGTTGAGGAGCAGTGAGCATAGTACAAATTGCAAAATCTAAAACTCTTGGGCACCTGGGTGGCTCAGTGGGTTAAGCCACTGCCTTTGGCTCAGGTCATGATCTCAGGGTCCTGGGATCAAGTCCCACATCGGGCTCTCTGCTCGGCAGAGAGCCTGCTTCCTCTCCTCTCTCTCTCTGCCTGCCTCTCTGCCTACTTGTGATCTTTCTCTGTCAAATAAATTCTTAAAAAAAAAAAAATCTAAAACTCTCTGTCCTTTTACAGAATAAGTTTGCTGACCTGCTTTAGACCAGTGGTTCTCAAAGCTCAGCTTGTATTGGAACACCAGGGAAGGGTTTTTTTTTTTTTTAATATTAACATATAATGTATTATTAGCCCCAGGGGTACAGGTCTGAATCACCGGTCTACACACTTCATAGCACTCACCATAGCACATACCTTCCCCAATGTCCATAACCCAACCACTCGCTCCCTCTCCCCACCCCGCTTCTTACTGGTTATGGGTCTGTTCAGGTTTTCTATTTCTTCCTGGTTCAGTTTTGTTAGTTTATATGTCTCTAAAAATGCATCCATTTCTTCCAGATTGTCAAATTTGCTGGCATAGAGTTGCTCATAGTATGTTCTTATAATTGTTTGTATTTCTTTGGTGTTGGTTGTGATCTCTCCTTTTTCACTCATGATTTTATTTATTTGGGTCCTTTCTCTTTTCTTTTTGAAAAGTCTGGCCAGGGTTTTATCAATCTTATTAATTCTTTCAAAGAACCAGGTCCTAGTTTCATTGATTTGTTCTATTGTTTTTTGGTTTCTATTTCATTGATTTCTGCTCTGCTCTTTATTATTTCTCTTCTCCTGCTGGGCTTAGGCTTTCTTTGTTGTTCTTTCTCCAGCTCTTTTAGGTGAAGGGTTAGGTTGTGTATTTGAGAACTTTCTTGTTTTTTGAGAAAGGCTTGTATCGCTATATATTTTCCTCTCAGGACTGCCTTTGCTGTGTCTCACAGATTTTGAACCATTGTGTTTTCATTATCATTTGTTTCCATGAATTTTTTCAATTCTTCTTTAATTTCCTGGTTGACCCATTCATTCTTTAGAAGGATGTTCTTTAGTCTCTGTGTATTTGGATTCTTTCCAAATTTCCTCTTGTGATTGACTTCTAGCTTCAGAGCATTGTGGTCTGAAAAAATGCAGGGAATTATCCCAATCTTGTGATACCAGTTGAGACCTGATTTATGACCCAGGATATGATCTATTCTGGAGAAATTTCCATGTGCACTAGAGAAGAATGTGTATTCTGTTGCTTTGGGATGGAATGTTCTGAATATATCTGTGATGTCCTTCTGGTCCAGTGTGCCATTTAAGGCCTTTATTTCCTTGTTGATCTTTTGCTTGGATGATCTGTACATTTCACTGAAGGAGATGTTAAAGTCCCCTATTACTATTGTATTCTTGTCGATGGTTTCTTTGATTTTGTTATTATTTGATTTTGTTAATAATTTTCTTTATATAGCTGGCTGCTCCCATGTTAGAGGCATAGATATTTAAAATTATTAGATCTTGTTGGACAGACCTTTTGAGTATGATATAGTGTCCTTCCTCATCTCTTATTATAGTCTTTGGTTTAAAATCTAATTGATCTGATATAAGGATTGCCACCCCAGGTTTCTTTTGATGTCCATTAGCATGATAAATAGTTTTCCACCCCCTCACTTTAAATTTGGAGGTGTCTTTGGGTCTAAAATGAGTTTCTTGTAGACACCATATTGGTGGGTTTTGGTTTTTTATCCATTCTGATACCCTGTGTCTTTTGATTGGGGAATTTAGGGCATTTACATTCTGGGTAACTATTGAGAGATATGAATTTAGTGCCATTGTATTGCCTGTAAGGTGACTATTACTGTATATTGTCTCTGTTCCTTTCTGATCTACTACTTTTAGGTTCTCTCTTTGCTTAGAGGGCCCCTTTCAATTATTTCCTGTAGAACTGGCTTGGTGTCTACAAATTCTTTTAGTTTTTGTTTGTCCTGGAAGCTTTTTATCTCTCCTTCTATTTTCAGTGATAGCCTAGCTGGATATAGTATTCTTGGCTTCCTGTTTTTCTTGTTTAGTGCTCTGAATATATCATGCCAGTTCTTTCTGGCCTGCCAGGTGTCTGTGGATAAATCTGCTGCCAATCTAATATTTTTACCATTATGTGTTACAGACTTCTTGTCCCAGGCTGCTTTCAGGATTTTCTCTTTGTCACTAAGACTTGTAAGTTTTACTATTAGATGAAGGGGTGTGGACCTATTATTGATTTTGAGGGGGGTTCTCTGTGCCTCCTGGATTTTGGTGCTTGTTCCCTTTGCTATATTAGGGAAATTGTCTACAATAATTCAGTCCAATATCCTTCTGCTCCCCTCTCTCTTTCTTCTTCTTCTGGAATCCCAATTATTCTAATGTTGTTTCGTCTTATGGTGTCACTTATCTCTCGAATTCTCCCCTTGTGGTCCACTAGTTGTTTGTCTCTCTTTTGCTCAGCTTCTTTATTCTCTGTCATTTGGTCTTCTATATCATTAATTCTCTCTTCTACCTCATTTATCCTAGCAGTAAGAGCCTCCATTTTTTATTACACCTCATTAATAGCTTTTTTGATTTCAGCTTGGTTAGTTTTTAGTTCTTTTGTTTCTCCAGAAAGGGCTTTTATTTCTCCAGAGAGGGTTTCTCTAATATCTTCCATGACTTTTTTGAGCCCAGCTAGCACCTTGAGAATCATCATTCTGGACTCTAGATATGACATATTACCAATGTCCATATTGATTAGGTCCCTGGCCTTCAGTACTGCCTCTTGTTCTTTTTTTTTGTGGTGAGGTTTTCCACCTTGTCATTTTATCCAGAGAAGAATATATGAAGGAGAGAATAAAATACGAAAATGCTGGTGAAGACCCCAGAAAAATGTGCCTTAGCCAAATCAGAAGAGACCCCAAATCATGGGGGGAAGAAAGGAGGTAAAAAAAGTTAAAAAAATTAAAAAAAAAGAAAGAAAATATAGATATTATATTGGTGAATAGAACAGAGCCACCCACTTAATTTTGGGAGTACTTTGGTCTCTTAGAAGAAACTACCTCCCAAAATTTTAAAGAATGAAAAACCTACACACACACACACACACACACACACACACACACACACAAATAAGGGTAAACATGATGAAGGTATGGAATATGAGTAAAAAGATGAAAATTTAAAAAAATTCTAAAAAAGGAGTTGATAAGATAAGTTGGTTGGGAGAATAAAGAAAAAGAAAGTTAAGAGAATTTGCTCAAGCTGGAGACTAGAACAAAGCCCTGTGCTAGATTCAGGGTATATTTTGATCTATTAGAAGAAGTTGTATCCCAAATTTTTTTTAGAAGAAAAAACCTATGTGTATACAAAAAATAAAATTAGATACAATGAAGGATAAAATATGACTATAATAATGAAGGTTCAAAAAGATATTTTTTTAATGAAAAGTATTGTTAAGATAAACTAGTTAAAAAACATTAAAAGAGGAGAGTAAAAGTTAAAAAAATTTTAGCATAAGAAAAAATAAAATTAAAAAAAATTAATTAACTTTGCAAGACTAAAGAATCATGCGGAGAAAACCATGAATTCCATGCTTAGCTTTCTCCTCTGGAATTCTGCTATTCTCCTTGATAAGTGAACTTGGTCTTGCCTGGATTTCTTGTTGATCTTCTGGGGGGAGGGGCCTGTTGTACTGATTCTCAAGTGTCTTCGCCTGAGGCAGAATTGTACAGCCCTTACCAGGTGCCGGGCTAAGTAATCTGCTTGGGTTTGCTTTTGGGCTTTTGTTCCCTGAACACTTTCTGTAGAGTTCTGGTGGATGGGAATGAAAATGCTGGCCTCCCAGTCTACGGCCCAGAGGAGCTGAGAGCTTGGGACCCCACTCCTCAATGTGCCCTCGGAGAAAAGCGCTCAATCACTCCCATTTCCCTGGCCTCTGGCCACACTCTGAGATCACCCAGTCTGTGACCAAACATCTCTGTCTCTGGGACACAGCCCTGCCTGGAGTCTCCAAACCCAGCAGATCCCTGTGTACTTCCTGGGGAAGGGGTAGTGTCTTCCTGGATCTTGTGGGGTCCCTGCTCACAGAGCAGTGGTCTTACTTTCCCATGGATCACAGTTTAAGGCAATCCTGAGTTGAGAGCTCACTCCTCATCTCCATCTTTGTAGCTGGTTTCCCTGCTCTAATACCTGCAAGCTCTGCAACACTCCAACACCCCTGATCCTTCTGTGACCCCACAGGACCTAAGAGCACGCTGTCCCAGCCAGGGCTTAACCCCAGCTTGCCTCTGGAGTGATGTCCTTCAGCAGAGAAGACTTTTAAAAGTTCGTATTTTGTGCTCTGTTGCTTCACTGCTTGCCAGGAGCCAGCCCCTGCCCCACGGTGTCTTTCCATTGCTTTAGATTCACTTCTCCACCGGTCCTACCTCTCAGAAAGTGGTCAATTTTCTGTTTCTAGAATTGTTGCTCTTCTTCCCTTCGATCTCCTCTTGAATTTGTAGGTGTTTGGAATGGTTTGATAAACTATCTAGCTGATCTCCTGCTACCTGATGTCGTCTCAGCCTGCTACTCTTCTGCCATCTTGACTCTCGAACCTTGGAAGGCTTTTAAAGCTGGGGGAACTGTGCTCTCTCCTCAGGGTTTCTAATTCAGTGGGTTTGGGGACACAGTCTGGGAATTTGCAATTCTTACAAGTTTCTGGGTGATGCTAATGCTACTGATCTAGGGACCCCATTTTGAGAATTACTGCTTTCAATAGTAAATTTAAGCCCTCAGGATACCCATGCCAGATCAAAGCAAAAAACTACCTTAGCTACAAGCTCAAGGGACTGTTTCAGGTTCTATCTCTACCTCAGCTTGGACTATCACTCTTATGAAACTCCATTTTCATCCTATGGACTTTCTTTTTCTCTTCTTCCTCTCTTCCCAGAGTTTTGAGATAGGAAACTTGTTTAAAAAAAAAAAAATCCAGAGTGTCTGGCTGGCTCAGTCAAAAAAGATTGTGACTCTTGATCTGGGGTTTGCGAGTTTGAGCCCCATGATGGGTGTAGAGATTACTAAGAAAATAAATAAACTTTAAAAAACAAAACAAACAAAATACAAACCTGAGAATCTCATTGTCCTGAGATGAAATATGTTACAATTTTGGCATCCAGGTCTTTTTAAGAATTAACAACTATTTTAATAAATATTTTTCCCATTTTCTTTACTCCTGTATCTACTTACCCTATTCCTGTACCATATCAAATAAATAATTTGAAGCTGCAACTTTTGTTTTCCTTACTTGAGTGACAGCTTCAAAAGAGAAGAAAATGGTATGTTTTTATCTGTCTATACCCATCAGCTTGAAGAATTTAGAGAGAAGTTGAGATTGGATCCAACAGAATTGGTTGTTACTTCCCACATTCTGATGAATTAGGTTTTTACAAGAATGTTTTATTATTCTGTTACACGTGCTGTGACTTATTACTAAAAAGCAGGTTCAGTGATAAAAGCTTTTGTAACATCCACCACTCAGAACCATTCACGTGGCTATTTCCTTCCATTCTTACAGAAATGTAAATGTGACTGCCTATGAGTTTACCTTAGAAGAAAAGCTTGATGTAACTTAATTTTGAATTTTAAGTTCATAGGACGTAGGACTATATTTTATTGCATGATCAGCTACCGTTAAAGAACTATATCCATCCAGTTTAATGAAGATGCAATAGTATTTCTCTTTCCCCTTTTCTCATACTATACTTATCAAGATCCATGGTTCATGGAAGAAACTACGAAGGGAGAATGAGGGATTATAAGTCAGTTTATTTCTCCCACTTTCTTTCTGCCTTGAAAAAATTAAAACTTGTAGTAGGGAAATCTGATTAATTCATCATCCTACTTAAAAAAACCTGAAACTCAGGCTCTGATTAAATCATCATCCAACTTTTAAAAAAACATGAAAATTGATGGACTGTTTGAGTGAAGAGTAAGGAAAACAACTACCCAATCTATAAATTGCTCAGCCACAATGAAGTATTACCAGCCACTTTTTAAATATGAAATGTGCTAGTACTGGTTCTATCCATTTATTATAGATTTTATGCCTCAAATATATTCATAATGTAATACAATGCTGAAGTTCATTCCTCACTTGTTTATATATTTAACAATTTCTCCCTCAGAAAATTTGAACATGGCTAAAGGCAAAGTTATATTTCTCCTTGATAATAATAAAATAATAAAGTGTTACACATAAAGGAAGTTTACTCAGAATTTATGGGCAAAGCCATACTGTATTTCATGTTGCAGTAATGATGCTCTTGCTCACTTGATATACTGACTTCCTTCAGTATCATTACTCTTCTGTCTTAGGATCTGGTAGTAAAAAATGATCTTTTCAAAACTGGCACTTTCAGATTTTGATAATTCAAGGTGATATACTCTTAGGAAAACAGATACGCCAGAGAATACCTTAGGAAAACCAAATTTTTGAATTAATACCATATAGGTAATAAAATGACTAATATTAAAATGGCAGTTTGCCTCTCCATCTACTTGTGATTTCTCTCTGTCAAATAAATAAATAAAATCTTTAAAATGCAAACTATTAAAATGGCAGAGTTGTTTCTATTTAAAAGTGCATTGACAAAGCTATTCCATGGTGTTAGAGGGTAGAATGGTTACTCCAGTTATACCTGGAAGGTAGTCAGTCACTTGAAAAGGGTACAAGGGGTCTTTTGAGATGCTGGGAATATTCTACTTCTTGAGCTCACTGCTTATTTCATCACTGAATTTTATTTGTGAAAATTTATTGCACTACAGACTTATGATTTGTGTCCTTGATGTATGTTAAACTTTAATTGAAATGTTTATTAAATAAGGTAGGATAAATTAGGGTGACTTAGAAAATCAACTCTGCCCTATTTATAGTTGAAATTTTCACATGTAAAAGTTATCTTTGAAATTTAGAAAATATGCTTAAACTTTTGTTTGTATCACCCAAAGAACATGATTCTTTGTGCCTGGGCATACCTTCTTCTAATTATTGCCTCTGGGATTAGAATATTCTCCCTTGCTGCTGATACTACTTTTATTGTAGTATGCCCAGTTAGGACAGCTGTTCAGAGAAACACACAACAAGGTCTTTTCCCCCCCTCCTTTAATAAAAGTTATTATAATTTGAAGGTGTTTTTTTTTTTAAGAATTTATTTATTTTTTTATTTGACAGATAGAGATCACAAGTAGGCAGAGAGGCAGGCAGAGAGAGAGGGAGGAGGAAGCAGGCTCCCTGCTGAGCAGAGAGTCCGATGTGGGGCTCGATCCCAGGACCCTGGGATCATGACCTGAGCCGAAGGCAGAGGCTTTAACCCACTGAGCCACCCAAGCGCCCCTAATTTGAAGGTTCTTAAGAATAACCCTGGAAAGATGCTGATCATATCTATTTCTCCAGCTTACTTCTGTTACTTGAAACAACACTTTAGGAACAAAACATTATATATATATATATATATATATATATATATATATATATATATATACACACACATATATATAAAATGTGTTTTCATTACACACACACACACACACACACACACACACGTATATTTTTATAGGTATTCCTATAATATTTTTATTCCATAATACAGGCCTGGGAAGGATAACAGACATTATCTATTGGCATTTCTGTATAAGAGTTTATCAGATCCTATCCTAAGATCTGACAGCCAGCTGATGGCAGTTCACTACAGAACTTACATAATCAGTTGTTTGGACTGGAGATAGAAAAGTCCAGTGTGGGTGGTGGGATCATTGACTATTTGGGTGGGGAGCATGCTTCGCATTTTAGCTGAACACCACAAAACCCAATACCGGCTGTCTATGACCTCATTTTGGCAATCCCTTTGCAAAGAAGTTAGTCCCTACAGATCTGGGAAAGGGACCTGGGTGGAGGGGTGAAGATAGCCCTGGGCTTGGCTCTTGCAGGTGCTTGGTTAGCAGTGATGCTCGCGAGCCAGTAACAGCTCCTAGCCAGCACATGGTTGGCTACTCCAGATGCCCAGGCCTGCCAGATGGACAAATGGTGGAAGGACTCAGCCCTTAAAACTAATTAAACCATCGGATAATAAATGGTATGTACAGTTCTAGATTGGATTTCTACAAGCGAATGTATCTGTTTGCGTTGAAGGCAGTTATCCATAAGTTCACATCATTATGCTTATCCTGCTAATACAAACATGTCAACAATTCCAAATATAAAAATGAAGTAGTCAAAATACACATATGAAAACATTATGTTAGCATAACATTTCTTTACCTGTCAAGACTGAAATTTCTAAATGTCACAATTAGAGTTCCTATTAGATCCTCCCTCTATCTCCTCTATAATCTCCCTTCTAAAAATTCTTGGATGAAAATAAACACCTGCAGAAATTTTTATTAGCTTTTTTCAGAAAATAATTTATTTCTTAATAATATGGCTGAGAATAGTTTCCCTGAAATAAGCCCATTGATTACATTTTATAAATTTCTACAAGCTAAAAAGAAAAAAACACAAAAACAAAAACCCAGAGAGTCAATAAATCGGGTAGTCAGTGGCTGAATCCAAGAGAATGTACTGGATATCACTTTGTGGAGAGTGTTTCTTGTTTATAATTCTCTAAGGTATTTTGCACATAAAAAGGGAAGCCCAGAATATTCTAATTTAACCTGTGGAAACAATTAATAGCCCACTTGCTGGGCTAAAGAGAGAATAAGGAGATGGTGAATCTGGTCCAATTCCTTGGTACTGAAGTACAAATTTCTTGGTACAAAATTGTACTGAAGTACAATTCCTTGGTACAAAAGTATTGATCCTTAACCCCATTTCAAATAGGCAAAGACCAGGGGTTTCTATAAATAAAAAGAGTAAGAGTGCCTTGGTCATATCAGGAAAAAGGAAAAAGAAAAAAAAAAATTAGGAATCAGAATGTTTGAGCCCAGACTCTGCCATTTACTAGTTCTATGTCTAAGGTCATAACCAATCTGAAGATTAGTTTTCCCATCTTTAAAATGAGTATAAAACTTCTCAACTGAGATAAAACATGTACATGCAGCAAAAAGTTATAAAACCCTTTAGAAGCTCTAATTGCAATTGATACGGAAATACCAAGCACACACTATGCTTTGTGCCCTTGGACAACCCCATGAAGTGGGCTAGAAGGCAGCAGGCAGGGGGTATGTTTGAGCAATCTGCTCTGTGACAAAGCTTCCTCCCTCACTTGAGAATGGATGGGCTTGATAAACTGTTTTAAAAAAGATAAGCACAGCAAGATGGGGCTCATCTCGTAGGTTTCTGTGGGGGTCCTGGGGAAGGAAAGAGACAGGCATTCCTTAGCTCTTAAACATCTGGCTCTGTGTCTTGTTTGCTAACTTGTCTCTATTAGTAAGCAGAGGATGGCTGGTGCTTAGTGCCTCAGATGAGAAGGAAAGAGTATAACTAGATGTCATCTGTATTGGTTAGTTTGGATATAAATGAGGAAATCAAATCCCCTCTCTAGGAGGCGAAATAGAGAGTAAGTATTTGACAGTGCATGGTGGTGGTTCGGTATGGGAGAGTCTCTGAGTGTTCCACCTTTAAAACAGGTCAAGGAGAAGCTGCACTCTTGGGGAGTTGAGGAACAAGTTGGGTAATTCTGATTATTACCTGATGTTATCCCAAATAGAAAATTGGGGCACCTGGGTGGCTCAGCTGGCTAAGCCTCTGCCTTCAGCTCAGGTCATGATCTCAGGGTTCGGGGATCCAGCCCTGCATCCTGCTCAGTGGGGAGCCTGCATCTCCCTCTGCCTGCCTCTCTCTCTTTCTGGGTCAAATAAATAAATAAAATCTTAAAAGAAAAGAGAAAAGAAAGGAAAAAAAAAAAAAGAAAAGAAAAAAGGAAGGTACATTGCTGAAAATGCTCTAAACTCTAATCTGCCTGTTGGTGTTATGAACCTTTTGTTCCTGTTGTATAAATACATTAGTTTGGGACTTGGCAGGGAAAAGTGCTCCTTCCTGACCTTTGTCAAAAATCCCCCCAAAATATCATTTCTAGCATATAACAAGTGACACCTTTGATTACTCAGTATCATCTCCCTCTTTCTTAACCTGTTTCAAATAAGTTGCTGGCAAAGGACCCTCTTCTGGACTGCAGACTCTGACTTCTCACAGTATCCTCCCATGGCACAAAGAGAGCTAGGAAGCCATCTGTGGGCTCTTTTATTTTTATTTATGATATTTTTTTTTTTTAAATTTAGAAAGAGAGAGGGTGAGGAGTAGTGGGAGAGGGAGAGACAGCATCTCTACTGAGCACAGAGCTTGATGTGGGGCTTGACTGCATGACTCTGAGGCCATGACCTGAGCAGAAATCAAGAGTCAGATGCTTAACCAACTGAGCCACTGAGGTGCCCATGTGGGCTTTTTAAATAAGGGCACTAATTGCGTTCATTAGTGCTCCATCCTCATGGCCTAATTATTTCCCAAAGCCACCACCTCCTCATACTATCACTATACTGAGGATGAACATTTCAACATATGAATTTTGGGGGGACATAGTGAGTCCATAACAACCATACATTGGATCGCTGTGTCATATGAAGGTGTTTGACTTTATAAAAAACTGGCAAGCTATTTTTTCAGAGGGGCTGTATCATTTTACATCTCCACCAGCAATATATAAATTTTTCTTGCTCTGCATCTTCACCAGCAAGTGAAATATTCTTAATAGTTTTAATTTTAGCCACCCGAAGAAGTATTTAGTGATACCTCAATGTGTTTTTGCCTTTTAAAAGATTTTATTTATTTATTTATTTATTTATTTATTATTTTTTTAATTTTTTATTTTTATTTACTTTTTTTAAAATTTTTTATTTTTTAAAAATTTTTTATTTTTTATAAACATATATTTTTATCCCCAGGGGTACAGGTCTGTGAATCACCAGGTTTACACACTTCACAGCACTCACCAAAGCACACACCCTCCCCAATGTCCATAATCCCACCCCCTTCGCCCAACCCCCCTCCCCCCAGCAACCCTCAGTTTGTTTTGTGAGATTAAGAGTCACTTATGGTTTGTCTCCCTCCCAATAAAATCTTTTTTTTTAAAAAGTTCTCTCTACGCACATATAAAAGAAGTAACTCTATGAGGTGACCAGTGTTTTAACTAACCTGAGTATGTTAATCATTTGGGATATATATGTTTATTAAGTGATCATTTTGTATATTAGAAAGTTATACAATGGTATATGTCAGTTATATCTTTTTTTTTTTATTTCCAGCATAACAGTATTCATTATTTTTGCACCACACCCCGTGCTCCATGCAATCCGTGCCCTCTATAATACCCACCACCTGGTACCCCAACCTCCCACCCCCCGTCCCTTCAAAACCCTCAGATTGTTTTTCAGAGTCCATAGTCTCTCATGGTTCACCTCCCCTTCCAATTTCCCCCAACTCCCTTCTCCACTCTAAGTCCCCATGTCCTCCATGCTATTTGTTATGCTCCACAAATAAGTGAAACCATATGATAATTGACTCTCTCTGCTTGACTTATTTCACTCAGCATAATCTCTTCCAGTCCCATCCATGTTGCTACAGAAGTTGGGTATTCATCCTTTCTGATGGAGGCATAATACTCTATCCCCAGGGGTACAGGTCTGTGAATCACCAGGTTTACACACTTCACAGCACTCACCAAAGCACACACCCTCCCCAATGTCCATAATCCCACCCCCTTCGCCCAACCCCCCTCCCCCCAGCAACCCTCAGTTTGTTTTGTGAGATTAAGAGTCACTTATGGTTTGTCTCCCTCCCAATAAAATCTTTTTTTTAAAAAGTTCTCTCTACGCACATATAAAAGAAGTAACTCTATGAGGTGACCAGTGTTTTAACTAACCTGAGTATGTTAATCATTTGGGATATATATGTTTATTAAGTGATCATTTTGTATATTAGAAAGTTATACAATGGTATATGTCAGTTATATCTTTTTTTTTTTTATTTCCAGCATAACAGTATTCATTATTTTTGCACCACACCCCGTGCTCCATGCAATCCGTGCCCTCTATAATACCCACCACCTGGTACCCCAACCTCCCACCCCCCGTCCCTTCAAAACCCTCAGATTGTTTTTCAGAGTCCATAGTCTCTCATGGTTCACCTCCCCTTCCAATTTCCCCCAACTCCCTTCTCCACTCTAAGTCCCCATGTCCTCCATGCTATTTGTTATGCTCCACAAATAAGTGAAACCATATGATAATTGACTCTCTCTGCTTGACTTATTTCACTCAGCATAATCTCTTCCAGTCCCATCCATGTTGCTACAGAAGTTGGGTATTCATCCTTTCTGATGGAGGCATAATACTCTATCCCCAGGGGTACAGGTCTGTGAATCACCAGGTTTACACACTTCACAGCACTCACCAAAGCACACACCCTCCCCAATGTCCATAATCCCACCCCCTTCTCCCAAACCCCCTCCCCCCAGCAACCCTCAGTTTGTTTTGTGAGATTAAAAGTCACTTATGGTTTGTCTCCCTCCCAATCCCATCTTGTTTCATTTATTCTTCTCCTACCCACTTAAGCCCCCATGTTGCATCACCACTTCCTCATATCAGGGAGATCATATGATAGTTGTCTTTCTCTGCTCTGCTTGACTTATTTCGCTAAGCATGATACGCTCTAGTTCCATCCATGTTGTCGCAAATGGCAAGATTTCATTTCTTTTGATGGCTGCATAGTATTCCATTGTGTATATATACCACATCTTCTTGATCCATTCATCTGTTGATGGACATCTAGGTTCTTTCCATAGTTTGGCTATTGTGGACATTGCTGCTATAAACATTCGGGTGCATGTGCCCCTTTGGATCACTACGTTTGTATCCTTAGGGTAAATACCCAATAGTGCAATTGCTGGGTCATAGGGCAGTTCTATTTTCAACATTTTGAGGAACCTCCATGCTGTTTTCCAGAGTGGCTGCACCAGCTTGCATTCCCACCAACAGTGTAGGAGGGTTCCCCTTTCTCCGCATCCTCGCCAGCATCTGTCATTTCCTGACTTGTTGATTTTAGCCATTCTGACGGGTGTGAGGTGATATCTCATTGTGGTTTTGATTTGTATTTCCCTGATGCCGAGTGATATGGAGCACTTTTTCATGTGTTTGTTGGCCATCTGGATGTCTTCTTTGCAGAAATGTCTGTTCATGTCCTCTGCCCATTTCTTGATTGGATTATTTGTTCTTTGGGTGTTGAGTTTGCTAAGTTCTTTATAGATTCTGGACACTAGTCCTTTATCTGATATGTCATTTGCAAATATCTTCTCCCATTCTGTCAGTTGTCTTTTGATTTTGTTAACTGTTTCCTTTGCTGTGCAAAAGCTTTTGATCTTGATGAAATCCCAATAGTTCATTTTTGCCCTTGCTTCCCTTGCCTTTTGCGTTGTTCCTAGGAAGATGTTGCTGCGGCAGAGGTCAAAGAGGTTGCTGCCTGTGTTCTCCTCAAGGATTTTGATGGATTCCTTTCGCACATTGAGGTCCTTCATCCATTTTGAGTCTATTTTTGTGTGTGGTGTAAGGAAATGGTCCAATTTCATTTTTCTGCATGTGGCTGTCCAATTTTCCCAGCACCATTTATTGAAGAGGCTGTCTTTTTTCCATTGGACATTCTTTCCTGCTTTGGCGAAGATTAGTTGACCATAGAGTTGAGGGTCTATTTCTGGGCTCTCTATTCTGTTCCATTGATCTATGTGTCTGTTTTTGTGCCAGTACCATGCTGTCTTGATGACGACAGCTTTGTAATAGAGCTTGATCCGGAATTGTGATGCCACCAACGTTGGCTTTCTTTTTCAATATCCCTTTGGCTATTCGAGGTCTTTTCTGGTTCCATATAAATTTTAGCATTATTTGTTCCATTTCTTTAAAAAAGATGGATGGTACTTTGATAGGAATTGCATTAAATGTGTAGATTGCTTTAGGTAGCATAGACATTTTCACAATATTTATTCTTCCAATCCAGGAGCATGGAACATTTTTCCATTTCTTTGTGTCTTCCTCAATTTCTTTCATGAGTACTTTATAGTTTTCTGAGTATAGATTTTGTGTCTCTTTGGTTAGGTTTATTCCTAAGTATCTTATGGTTTTGGGTGCAATTGTAAATGGGATTGACTCCTTAATTTCTCTTTCTTCTGTCTTGCTGTTGGTGTAGAGAAATGCAACTGATTTCAGTGCATTGATTTTATATCCTGACACTTTACTGAATTCCTGTATAAGTTCTAGCAGTTTTGGAGTGGAGTCTTTTGGGTTTTCCACATATAGTATCATATCATCTGCGAAGAGTGATAATTTGACTTCTTCTTTGCCGATTTGGATACCTTTAATTTCCTTTTGTTGTCTGATTGCTGAGGCTAGGACCTCTAGTACTATGTTGAATAGCAGTGGTGATAATGGACATCCCTGCCGTGTTCCTGACCTTAGCGGAAAAGCTTTCAGTTTTTCTCCATTGAGAATGATATTTGCAGTGGGTTTTTCATAGATGGCTTTGATGATATTGAGGTATGTGCCCTCTATCCCTACACTTTGAAGAGTTTTGATCAGGAAGGGATGCTGTACTTTCTCAAATGCTTTTTCAGCATCTATTGAGAGTATCATATGGTTCTTGTTCTTTCTTTTATTGATGTGTTGTATCACATTGACTGATTTGCGGATGTTGAACCAACCTTGCAGCCCTGGAATAAATCCCACTTGGTCGTGGTGAATAATCCTTTTAATGTACTGTTGAATCCTATTGGCTAGTATTTTGGTGAGTATTTTCGCATCTGTGTTCATCAAGGATATCGGTCTATAGCTCTCTTTTTTGGTGGGATCCTTGTCTGGTTTTGGGATCAAGGTGATGCTGGCCTCATAAAATGAGTTTCGAAGTTTTCCTTCCATTTCTATTTTTTGGAACAGTTTCAGGAGAATAGGAATTAGTTCTTCTTTAAATGTTTGGTAGAATTCCCCCGGGAAGCCGTCTGGCCCTGGGCTTTTGTTTGTTTGGAGATTTTTAATGACTGTTTCAATCTCCTTACTGGTTATGGGTCTGTTCAGGCTTTCTATTTCTTCCTGGTTCAGTTGTGGTAGTTTATATGTTTCTAGGAATGCATCCATTTCTTCCAGATTGTCAAATTTATTGGCGTAGAGTTGCTCATAGTATGTTCTTATAATAGTTTGTATTTCTTTGGTGTTAGTTGTGATCTCTCCTCTTTCATTCATGATTTTATTTATTTGGGTCCTTTCTCTTTTCTTTTTGATAAGTCAGGCCAGGGGTTTATCAATTTTATTAATTCTTTCAAAGAACCAGCTCCTAGTTTCGTTGATTTGTTCTATTGTTTTTTTGGTTTCTATTTCATTGATTTCTGCTCTGATCTTTATGATTTCTCTCCTCCTGCTGGGCTTAGGGTTTCTTTCTTGTTCTTTCTCCAGCTCCTTTAGGTGTAGGGTTAGGTTGTGTACCTGAGACCTTTCTTGTTTCTTGAGAAAGGCTTGTACCGCTATATATTTTCCTCTCAGGACTGCCTTTGTTGTGTCCCACAGATTTTGAACCGTTGTATTTTCATTATCATTTGTTTCCATGATTTTTTTCAATTCTTCTTTAATTTCCCGGTTGACCCATTCATTCTTTAGAAGGATGCTGTTTAGTCTCCATGTATTTGGGTTCTTTCCAAACTTCCTTTTGTGGTTGAGTTCTAGCTTTAGAGCATTGTGGTCTGAAAATATGCAGGGAATGATCCCAATCTTTTGATACCGGTTGAGTCCTGATTTAGGACCGAGGATGTGATCTATTCTGGAGAATGTTCCATGTGCACTAGAGAAGAATGTGTATTCTGTTGCTTTGGGATGAAATATTCTGAATATATCTGTGATGTCCATCTGGTCCAGTGTGTCGTTTAAGGCCTTTATTTCCTTGCTGATCTTTTGCTTGGATGATCTGTCCATTTCAGTGAGGGGAGTGTTAAAGTCCCCTACTATTATTGTATTATTGTTGATGTGTTTCTTTGATTTTGTTATTAATTGGTTTATATAGTTGGCTGCTCCCACGTTGGGGGCATAGATATTTAAAATTGTTAAATCTTCTTGTTGGACAGACCCTTTGAGTATGATATAGTGTCCTTCCTCATCTCTTATTATAGTCTTTGGCTTAAAATCTAATTGATCTGATATAAGGATTGCCACTCCTGCTTTCTTCTGATGTCCATTAGCATGGTAAATTCTTTTCCACCCCCTCACTTTAAATCTGGAGGTGTCTTCGGGCTTAAAATGAGTTTCTTGGAGGCAACATATAGATGGGTTTTGTTTTTTTATCCATTCTGATACCCTGTGTCTTTTGACAGGGGCATTTAGCCCATTAACATTCAGGGTAACTATTGAGAGATATGAATTTAGTGCCATTGTATTGCCTGTAAGATGACTGTTACTGTATATGGTCTCTGTTCCTTTCTGATCTACCACTTGTAGGCTCTCTCTTTGGTTAGAGGACCCCTTTCAATATTTCCTGTAGAGCTGGTTTGGTATTTGCAAATTCTTTCAGTTTTTGTTTGTCCTGGAAGCTTTTAATCTCTCCTTCTATTTTCAATGATAGCCTAGCTGGATATAGTATTCTTGGCTGCATGTTTTTCTCGTTTAGTGCTCTGAAAATATCATGCCAGCTCTTTCTGGCCTGCCAGGTCTCTGTGGATAAGTCAGCTGCCAATCTAATATTTTTACCATTGTATGTTACAGACTTCTTTTCCCGGGCTGCTTTCAGGATTTTCTCTTTGTCACTGAGACTTGTAAATTTTACTATTAGGTGACGGGGTGTGGGCCTATTCTTATTTATTTTGAGGGGCGTTCTCTGAACCTCCTGAATTTTGATGCTCGTTCCCTTTGCCATATTGGGGAAATTCTCCCCAATAATTCTCTCCAGTATACCTTCTGCTCCCCTCTCTCTTTCTTCTTCTTCTGGAATCCCAATTATTCTAATGTTGTTTCGTCTTATGGTGTCACTTATCTCTCGAATTCTCCCCTCGTGGTCCAGTAGCTGTTTGTCCCTCTTTTGCTCAGCTTCTTTATTCTCTGTCATTTGGTCTTCTATATCACTAATTCTTTCTTCTGCCTCATTTATCCTAGCAGTGAGAGCCTCCATTTTTGATTGCACCTCATTAATAGCTTTTTTGATTTCAACTTGTTTAGATTTTAGTTCTTTTATTTCTCCAGAAAGGGCTTTTATATCTCTCGAGAGGGTTTCTCTAATATCTTCCATGCCTTTTTCGAGCCCGGCTAGAACCTTGAGAATTGTCATTCTGAACTCTAGATCTGACATATTACCAATGTCTGTATTGATTAGGTCCCTAGCCTTCGGTACTGCCTCTTGTTCTATTTTTTGTGTTGAATTTTTCCGTCTTGTCCTTTTGTCCAGATAAGAGTATATGAAGGGGCAAGTAAAATACTAAAAGGGTGGCAACAACCCCAGGAAAAAATGCTTTAACCAAATTAGAAGAGATCCAAAATCGTGAGGGGGGAGAAAGGGGATAAAAAGAGGTTCAAAAAGGAAGAAAGAAAAAAAAAAGAAAAAAGAAAAAAAAAAAAAAAAAAAGAAAAGAATTAAAAAAAAAAAGGAAAACACCTGAGAAAAATGTAAAAAAGAAAAAATATATATATTAGATAAACTAGTAAAAAATCGTTAAAAAAGAAAAAGGTAACAGTTAAAAAAAAAAAATTTTTACCCGAAGGCGAGGAAAAAAAAAAACAAAAAATGAAAAAGAAAAAAATTAAATTAACTGCAAGACTAAAAAAAAAATCACAGGGAAAAAGCCATGAGTTCCTTGCTTGGCTTTCTCCTCCTCTGGAATTCTGCTGCTCTCCTTGGTATTGAAACCGCACTCCTTGGTAGGTGAACTTGGTCTCGGCTGGATTTCTTGTTGATCTTCTGGGGGAGGGGCCTGTTGTAGTGATTCTCAAGTGTCTCTGCCCCAGGCGGAATGACACCGCCCTTACCCGGAGCTGGGGTGAGTAATCCGCTCGGGTTTGCTTTCAGGAGCTTTTGTTCCCTGAGCGCTTTCTGTAGAGTTCCGGAGGACGGGAATACAAATGGCGGCCTCCTTGTCTCCGGCCCGGAGGAGCCGAGAGCCCAGGGCCGCACTCCTCAGTGCGCCCTCAGAGAATAGCGCCCAGTTACTCCCGTCTGCCTGACCTCCGGCCGCGCTCCGAGCTCACCGAGCCTGCAACCAGTTCAAGGTAACACCGAGCTGTGAGCTTACTGTCGGCTCTGTCTCTGTAGCCGGCTTTCCCGGTCCAATACCCGCAAGGTCTGCGACACTCAGACACCCCTGATCCTTCTGTGACCCTGCGGGACCTGAGGCCACGCTGACCCCGCGTGGGCTTCGCCCCGGTTTAGCCTCTGGAGCGATGTCCCTCAGCGGAACAGACTTTTAAAAGTCCTGATTTTGTGCGCCGTTGCTCCGCTGCTTGCCGGGAGCCGGCCCCTCCCCCCGGGGTCTATCTTCCCGTCGCTTTGGATTCACTTCTCCGCCAGTCCTACCTTTCAGAAAGTGGTTGTTTTTCTGTTTCCAGAATTGCTGTTCTTCTTCTCTTCGATCTGCCGATGGATTTTCAGGTGTTTGCAATCTTTAGATAAGCTATCTAGCTGATCTCCGGCTAGCTGAAGCAGTCTCAGCCTGCTACTTCTCCGCCATCTTGGCTCCTCCCTCTATTTATTTATTTATTTTAGAGAGAGAGAAAGAGGGCACCAGTGGAGGTGAGAGGCAGAGGGAGAGAGAGAAGCAGGCTCCCTGTTGACCAGAGAGCCCCATGTAGGGTTCAATCACAGGACCATGACCAGAGCTGAAAGCAAAGGCTTAACCGGCTAAAACATCCAGGCACCCCCTCAATGTGGTTTTAATTTGCATGTCCCTAATGGTTAATAATGTTGAAGATCTTTTATTTTCTGTATATTCTTGTTCTGTTCAATTCTTTGGTCTATTTTCCAATTGAGTTGCTTGTAGCCTACTGTTTAGAGAGTTTTTCTGTATTTCTAAGTATTCTGAATCCAAGTTCTTTATTGAGTATTTGATTTGCAAATATTTTCTCTCAGTCTGAAGCTTATCTTTTACATTTTCCTGACAGGTCTTTAGCAGACTTAAAGTTTTTATTTTGATGAACTCCAGTGTAACTAGTTTGTTCCTTCACAGATCTTATTTTTGCAAGATTTCTAGTTTGTTCTTTCACAGATCTTGTTTTTGCACAGATCATGTTAAGAATTCTTTGTCTAATTGCAAGTTACAGAGATTTTCTATATTCTTCTGAGAGTTATATATTTTTATATATTACATTTAGATATATACATTTTGAGTTAACTTTTGTATAAGACATGAGGTTTAGGTCAAGTTCTTTTTTTTTCTTTAGCATATGGATGCCTAATTGTTCTCTCACTGCTGAAAAGAATATCCTTCATTGAATTTCTTTGGTACTTCTCTCAAAAATCTAATGGCCATATCTGCTTGGGTCCATTTCTTGATTCTCTGTTCTGTTGCACTGATCTATGTGTCTGTCTCTCTGCTAAGACCACACTATCTTGATTACTGTACTTTTATAGTAAGTCTTAAAATCAGGTAGAGTGATTCCTTCAAATTTATTATTCTTTTTGAAATTATTTTGCTATTCTGTTCCTCTGTCCTTCCATATAAATTTTAGAATTATCTTGTCTCTAAACACAGAAAGCTCTGCTATAATTTTTATTGGAATGCATTAGGAGTATAGATAAATTTGGGGAAAATTGCCATCCTTACCATGTTGAGTCTTCAGATCCTTAAACATGGCAGTCCCTCCATTTATTTAGATCTTCTTTGATTTATTTCATTAACATTTTATAGTTTCTAGCATTATACACCTGGAAAATGTTCTGTTAGATTTATATCTATTTTATTTTGGAGGGAGCTATTATAAATGGTATTGTTTTTGAAATCAGTTTTCAAACATACATTGCTAGTAAGTAGAAATGCCATGGATATTTGTGTTTATTCTGTTATCTGGTGATCATGCTAAAGTCACTTGTTTAAAGGTTCTCTTTACAGACCTTTGCATTTTCCTTCAGATTGCCCTGTTGAAATGATAAACTTTTCCCGAGGCATCTCTTAAATACAATTCCTTTCTGAATCCTTTCCAGTTTCCCTTACTGGATGGGATTTCTCCTTCATTAAATATGCAAGTCATTTTGTCGCTACATGTTCTGTGCCTATTTTCCCTTGTGTTATGGTGAATTGGGTACTTCCCTTCCTCCTCCAGTATAATATGGGGATTATTATGGTGTAAATACTTTTAAGCATGAGTCTATTTCTTCTCACTCTGGGATATTGGGCAAGTTTCCTTATCTTTGTGAACTTCTAGTTGCTTTTCGCTTATAAAATGGGACTAATAATAAGTATTCCTTTGGTTTATTGCAAGGATAATGTGTTAAGAGCTACATAAATATCAGTTTCCCTTTGGCCTTTCTCTGGAGTTATAGATTCTTGAGAACCTATTGCTCTATACTTGCTTGAGTCCTCTGCAGTGTCTAGGATGGGATAGGCCCTATTTTATAGACATACATTTAATCGTATTGGCAAAACTTAGCACAAGGTTAGATATGCCATCTGTGCTTAGGAAACTCTTGTCTTAACAACTCTTCATTGTTTCTATGCCAAGTTTCAATTTTAAATGATAGTGAGGATCTTTAGGAAATTAGCCAAACTGTAGCATTAACATAAGCAAGCCACGTGGAGAAAAATTCTCTAAGCAGCTATTTAAAAACCTAAAGGGAAATCACCATTAACTGGGAGGGAGTTTAAGGGTAGAAGAGGCAAGAGAAATAGGCAGAAGTAACCAAAAGAGCAAATTTAACAGCAACTGCAGAAGGCTGGAATGTGAGATGGACTATCAGACAGAGATTATTTTGGGATTTCAGGTGGAAGGGGAAAGCAGGGGAGTACCATACCCCTTAGATTAGAGGAGATAGAGATTAGAGTAGCATCTCACCACCACCGGTCACTATGGAGTTCCCTGGTGGGTTTCGATTCTTGTTACTGCTATTGCAATGCTGCTCCGCTACCTCCCAGGACAATTTTAAGCATGCCCTTTGATGCACCTACAGAATTAACAAGAATGACTTTAACATTCAGAAAATCGCTTTCAGGGATGCCTGGCTGGCTCAGTGGGTTGAAGCCTCTGCCTTCAGCTCAGGTCATGATCCCAGGGTCCTGGAATCGAGCCCCGCATCGGGCTCTCTGCTCAGTAGGGAGCCTGCTTCCTCCTCTCTCTCTCTGCCTGTCTCTCTGCCTACTTGTGCTCTCTGTCTGTCAAATAAATAAATAAAATCTTTTAATAAAAAAAAAAAAGAAAAAGAAAATTGCTTTCAGTCCCTTCGTTCCCATTCAAGTTAACTAGTGTCTTAGCTCAGGCTGCTAACACAAAAATATCATAGACTGGGGGGCTTAAAGAAAAAACCATTATTTCTCACAGTTCTGGAGGCTAAAAGTCCAAGATCAAAGGGCCAGAACATCAGATGTCTGGTGATGGCCCATTTCCTGCCTTGCAGATAGGCACCTTCTTGCCATGTGCTCACATGGCCAAGAAAGATAATCTTTCTCCTATTTTTGCTTACAAGTGCACAACTCATATTCTCAAGGGTCCACCCTCATAATCTAATTATTCCCAAAGGCCTCACTTCCAAACACAATCACAATAGGGACTAGTCTTCAACATACAAATTTGGGGTGGGGGGGGGACATCCATTCAATCCACTGCACTGAGAAAGGACAAACTTTTGCACAAACTGTTGATATCTAAATATTTATTAGCTGGGTTAGTCTGTGAGCCAAGGAAAGGGAGGAAAATATTTTGGGGATCATACAGTATTAGAGACTATGTTTCACCTATCAATGTATATAAGAAGCTTGTCTAAGAGCAGGTGGCATTTCCAGAGGAGCCCAGCAGGGTGCACTAAGAGGCCAGGAAGGGACCCCAACAGGAAGTGTAAACACACCACCAAGTAAAAGGTACATTTAACTGAGTTTATTGGGACTTTTAAAGCAGAATTACCTGGGTGAGGACAGGAGAATATTGGGATTAGGAAAAGGAAAGAGTTAGCCAGCAGGTCAAATGTCACAGATTCAGGGGTTTCTGGAAAATTATTAAATCATACTATTTAAACATTGAATCTCTGTACATAGATTGAAAATACCCTGCAAAGAAGCATAGGCGTTGTTCCTAAAACAAGTTATAGTAATTTTATTCTTTACAATATGAACCTGCTGCATCCTAGGCAAGATGCTTTCCAGAGCTACTGGAAATGGCCATGGTTTTACTTTATCTCATCATTACAGGAAAGGACATGAGTATTTCAAGTAGTATTTCAAAAGTGATGCAGGCAGTCTTTCTTCCTGGCTCTGGTTAGGACCAAAGGGGGCTATAACACGGTTGTCTTTGGCAATGAATATGTATGTATGCTGCAATGCAGCAGCCTCAAGAATTACTATTAGACATACCGATGGGCTAACTGGACCTTGCTATCTCCCTCCCCTCCCTACAGCTACTAAGGGTCGCAGCTGAGAAACATAGTTTCCTCTTGGTCTGGGGCAGACACTCTCTGGGGACCACTAACCCTGCTTTACTGAATGCCTGTGGTTCCAGGAAGGTGGAGCAGGGCTGGGGTTCTTGGATGGCTCAGTCAGTTAAGCAGCTGCTTTCAGCTCCAGACATGATCTCAGGTCCTAGGATTCAGCCCCACATCAAGCCCCACATTGGGCTCCTTGCTCAGTGGGTGTCTGCTTCTCCCTCTCCCTGTGGTGGTGGTCTCTCTCCCTCTCTCTCTCTCTATCTCCCTGTCCCCGTGAAATAAATAAATAAAATCTTAAAAAAAAAAAAAAAAAAGAAAAGAAAAGGAAAAGGAAAACAAGGCTGTGTAAGGAAGAATGTTTACTGCTCACACCAAACATCTAAACATTGAACATACTAACAACATCTAGACTGGAAATATATCACACAGAATTGTGTGTCTTGATGCAGTCACATGTGAGCTGCATCTAAAGCAGATTTCCAATTCTAAAACCAGACGGCAAGACAACCATAAAATACAATGGAAAGAGCTAAGGACTTTCATAATGTTGAAATATGCAATTTAGGAGCTTAGAGATCACAGTCTATACACTGAGTTAAATGTATAAATTATTTAGCTAGATCAATGCTTGAGAGAAGGAGCTAGTGAGGTTAATCTGAGCTTAGCATCTTTATTTCACTGCTTTGGTTTACCAAGAAGTAGGAAGACAAATCAGAAGGGAGCCGTTGTGCCAACACCACTTACTGAATACTCTGTTCTTTTTTCACTGAAGTGAAATGTTATCTTAATCATATCCTGACTGATCACATATTTAGGTCTGTGTGTATATTTGAATTTGTTCCAATGATTTATTTATCTGGTCCTCTGCCTCTACCACACTGTTTTAACTACCCTTTACCACTAATTTAAACATGTTTATTTTTTAATTAATAAATGTTTACATAACACTATGTGCCAAAAATTACTTTTAGTGATTTATAACTATTAAATCATTTCATCTTCAAATAATGCCACAAAGTGGGTCCCATTGTTGCATCCATTTTATAGATTTGGAAAAGGCAGCATCCAAGAGGAGTGGCATAAAGTCTAGATCCCTCAACCCTTAGTGGAAATGCCAGTGTCCACTTAAAAATTTCTAGGAATTCTGAAGGACTGAAATTCTTTTTTTTTTTTTTTTTAAGATTTTTATTTATTTATTTGACAGGCAGAGATTACAAGTAGGCAGAGAGGCAGGCAGAGAGAGAGAGGTGGAAGCAGGCTCCCTGCTGAGCAGAGAGCCCGATGCGGGGCTCGATCCCAGGACCCTGGGATCATGACCTGAGCCGAAGGCAGAGGCTTTAACCCACTGAGCCACCCAGGCGCCCAGGACTGAAATTCTGATGGTAATTTTTTGGTCCAATTTTATGTCTCTTGCAAATTCTTAATTTCAATAGTGTTTCTTTTCACAGAATTGTTTTCTGCCCTCTTTCTTGTGTCTACTAAACTAAGAAAAACAGCTATTATTTTTTTCCTGATGTCCCTAAAATACACCTAGTCCTCTTTTTATGTAATAATCAAGCTGACAGAAAATTTTGCAAATTGGACTGTGATTGTTATGTCTCAGCATTGAAGTGTCCTTCAGTTCACTCTCGGGGATATGTTATTGTCTATTTCTCTAGTTCTAGTCTCTCACCTCCTCTGTCTCTCTTTGCTTTTCTTTTTCCTGTTCCCCTACCCAGTGCCATGTACACCAGTACACACACTTTTGTTTTGTATTCTACCCTCGTCAAAGTCATATCCAGAGAAGATTAGCTTTTTACATTCAAGGTGTCCTATTAAGGTGGCTGCCAAAATAGTAAAATGGTCATGGCCTCTGAATTGAAATTATGCCAACTCACTTAGGGACAGAAACATCTGTAGTAAATTGTAGCCTTAAGTAATAATTGACCACCTTTTCCTCATCATCATTAAAATACTGTTTGCTAAATTACATTTCTTTTTGCTAAACATAAGCTCATAAATGCTACAGTGGGAAGAGGCTTTTGATATCACATAGTCTGAGGTCTTTTTTATAGACCAGTCGTTCTGGACTTGGTTGCACATTGGAATCATCTGGAAATTTTAACAATTACCAATGCCTGGGCATACCCCCAGATATTTAGATTAAATTAGTTTGGGTACAGTTTGGTCAGTTCCTAGGTGATTGTAGTGTTCTCCCAGGTTGAGAATCGCTATTACAGATGCAGAAAAAGAAATCTGCACAAGGCCAAATTATTAGCGAGGGACAGAACTGGATTTAAATTCGACTTGATATTTAAGACTGAGTTCTATCATTTATTGTGTTATCTTGGATAAGTTTCTTTTTTTTTTTTTTTAAGATTTTATTTACTTGTCAGAGTGAGAGAGAGAGTGAGAGAGAGTGCACAAACAGGGAGAGGGGCAGGCAGAGGAGAGAGAGAAGCAAGCTGAGCAAGGAGTGTGACACGGGACTAGATCCCAGGATGCTGGGATCAGGGCCCAAGCCACAGGCAGCAGCTTAATGGACTGATCCACTCAGGCGTCCCTTGGGTAAGTTTCTTAACAGTCTTCTGACTCAATACGTACACCACTTGTACTCTGGATTTGGAGTTCAGTGGTGGGTGCTAACGTGGTAGAAACTATGGAAATACGTACAAGGACCAAAAAAGTCCCAGTTTTTATTGCTGTGTAATGAATTACCAAATCAGTGGCTTAAAACAGCAGCCACTTGGGGCACCTGTGTGGGCTCAGTGGGTTAAGCCTCTGCCTTCGGCTCAGGTTATGATCCCAGGACTCTGGGATCGAGCCCCACATCGGGCTCTCTGCTTAGCGGGGAGCCTGTTTCCCCCTTCTCTCTGCCTGCCTCTCTGTCTACTTGTGATCTCTCTCTCTGTCAATTAAATAAATAAAATCTTAAAAAACATACAAACAAACAAAACCCAGCAGCCACTTATAACTCACAGTTTTGTAGGTCAGAAGTCTGCCAGGGCATGCTGGATCCCCCACTCAGGTTATCACAAGGCTGAAACCACGATGATGACAATTGGTAAAATTCAGTTCCATTTAGCTATAGGACTGAGATCCTCATTTCCATGCTGGCTGTCAGCCAGGGACTGCTCTGAGCTCCTAAATGTCACCTACATTCCTTGCTACAATGTCCATTCAGTCTTCAAGCCAGTGATGATATGCTGGTCAATTCTGTCTTATGCTTTGAAGTTTTGTCTTCTTCCTTTGCCACTTGTCAGGAAAAATGCCTTGTTTTTTAAAAGGGCTCATGTGATTTGATAAGGCCCATTTGATAATCGCCTTATCTTAAGGTTGACTGACTTGGGATCTTAATTACATCTACAAAATCCCTTCACATCAATACCTAGATTAATGCTTGATTGAAAAATTGGAAAAAGTGTGTGTACAACAGGGGTTGAGGATCTTGGGGGCATCTTAAAATTCTGTCACCACATCCTATTTAAGGTTCACACTTGATTTGGAAGCTTTTTATTCCATATTCCATCCTCAATTCTGAGAGCAGCATTGCAACTTTTCAAAGACTTTCATGATACACTGAATAAAGAGCAAATCTGCCAAATAAAATAAACTAACCAATTTAATTCTTAAAATATAAGAAATAATTGACCTTCATCTCTGACAGATGTTACCGTAAGGAATTGTTTTCTTTTTACCAAAAATTTCTTATGGATAGGGATGGGAAGAGTGTGGAGGCCGAGAAAAATTAAGGCCATCCTACCTCAGGTTTAGCCTTAGCAGAAGTACAGCCGTCTTAACTCTGGCAGCCATCTCAGACTCTTGTGCCCAAGGGCTGAACTTTCCCCTACTTTACTTTAGTTCTAAGAACCCCCACCCTGCTTTGGTTCCAGAGACCCCCACCCTACTTTCGTAACAGGAATCCCCATCCTGCTTTAGTAACAGGAACTCATAAATACCCCTGCCTTAATTAAGCTCGGGGTCCAAGTCCCTACTCCGCTGTGTCGGGTATACTTGGGCCCAAGCTTAAGCTTGTCAAATAAACCCTCGTGTGATTGCATCAGTGTTGGCTTCTTGGTGGTCTCTTGGACGCAAAAACTCGGGTACAACAAAGAACATTCTGGAGACAGAGGAAACAACACACAAGAAGGCACAGAGGGTGAAACCAATTGGTGCTTTCTGGGAACTTGAAGTAGAGATATTAAGTTATTGAGTGACTTGAGCAGATTTGTATTTTAAAAATATCACCCTGAGGCCAGAGAATGGGCTGGTTTGGTGGTGGGGGGGGGAACTTTGGCAGCTGGAAGGTTTGTCAGGAGGTTTCCAAATGGGAAATGATGAGGGCTGTCTATGGTCACAGGGGAGGGGACAGTATTAAGGATGAGAAATAAACAGGATTTACTGATAGATCAAAATCGTGAGTGAAAGAGGGTGAGATTAGAAGGCTCTCATTTTCGTGGCAGCTTTCATTTGGCTGCCTCCAGAAGGGTTGTAAGGGGCCATTGGAAGTCTTGGTTGCTATGTTCTGGGGTAGGGGAGTACAGGGGAAATAAGAAGGGAAAATGAACCTTAGACCAACCATTTGGAGGAACGAACACTTGCTTGCATTTCTACAAGACTGGAGCGAACTCTGAATGGGCCTAGGTAGGCCACGGTAGAAAGGTGGCTTGCTTTGGCATCAGGCTTGGTTTGGAGGGCTTCACTTACTTTCAAACACAAACTTTTTTCCTTTCTTTTTTCTGCCTTCACTCATCTGCACACCTCAGCCACTTCCTTTTCTTGTGCTGAGAGGAACAGCACCTAATGAAAATTGGTTACTTATATTTTTACTCTATGAGGACATATTTAGTACTACATGCACTTAAACAAAGTATGTTGTTATTTTTGTCCGGTCTCTGGAGTTGGGAGTCTTTCACTGTTGTTCTAAGAAGAGGCTAGTAGAAGAAACCAGAAGAATAGGGCTGATCTATGGGAAATTCCAAGTTTCCTTGTGCTTCCTTCTATCTCTTCCTCATTCAGCAGGGTCCCTGAGGCCTCTCTGCTCAGGACACTGAGCTATCCTGGACTTCCCTCCAGGGTGCCACCCTCACATGAGCCCTAAGCTCTCCCAAGTACTGCTCCCTAAGTGACCTATGCATTAATCTCCCAATTCTCTTTACTTTCAATCAAAAGCAAGCTGATACATATATAATTAACAGCAAGGACAAATCCATACTTCTCACACATAAGGAGAATATGGTCTATTTTTTTAAAGTAGATTTTCCCCATGTTGACTTTATAATTACTATCACAATATTATTTTTAAAATCTATAAACATATTACCCAGTATAAATTTTTTATACTTACTGGTTTTAATACAACTATAAATTATAACCATAAAACATTTATAAATAAAATACAAACAAAGCCAGAAAATTCAAATAACATTAATATTATATAATGAATGATCTTTGGCTGAAATTAAATAATTGATGTTTGGTTTAATAGTAGAAAAATGTTATAGATGTATTTTTTTATTTCACTTGTTATTAGCTCAATCCTTCAGATTTTTGAAGATGAGACCATTAATTGTGTCACTTATATTTTTATTAGTTTTCTTTTTCAAAAGGAACTAATTTTTTTTTAACCATCAATCATTATTCTGAAGAGCCAATTCACTTAACAGTGTATCTCAAAATAAAACCCTGAAAAATATTTTTATGTTTTAGTGGTAATCAGCTGTTATTAGTTAACATATTAATGGGCTATCCAAAGTTAGTACTTACAACAACAGAGCCTGCATGGTACATCTATTCTTCTTGGGAAGGAGGAAGGGCTGCTGTGAGGAAAGTTCTTTGGAATTTGATCATTCCATCCCACTATGAGTTATGCAATGACTCCATTCTCCCATCAGCTTTATTCTACTTGAGCAGTAGAGAAAGTCTGTTCAAATCCTTGTAGGGATTCCCATTTCACTCAGTAATTGTCAAGTACTTACAAGTATCCATGAGGCCATTCACAATTTACTCCTCTTCCTCCATGTGTTACCCTTCTGATCCTAAGTCCCAATTTTCTCTGAAGGCCTCTATCTTTCTTTTTTTTCACTGTAGAATTTTATTGTCAGTCTTCTGCTATACTACGAGCTGCACAAAATCATGGATCATTGTCCATTTTGTTCACTGATATATTACAATAGAGTAGTGCCTGTAATATATAGATACTCACTTTGACCCAACCATTTACTTAATGATAGAATTTCCCCTGCTTACAGTATTTTCCTGGTGGATGACCACCTCACCTCTGTATGAATACTTCTAACGAATAATTTTCTTGTAAATCACCTCATTCCACCACTAAAGGGCACTGTGTGAAAGTCTTCTCTAATATAAAACTAGATCTATTCCATCATAAGTTCTAATGATTAATTCTCGCAAATTCTCCTAGAGCTACTTCTAATAATTTGAAGACAGCTCACATTCCGAGATACAGAAGAGGAAATACCAGGAAATGAAACAAGAAGCTACCTTATATTAATGGCTGGAAGGAAACAAAGGTACAGATTGACAGAACAATGAAAGGAAAGGAATGAGACTCAGAGCAAGACCAAAGGCATGAGATAATCTGATGAACTGGAACCAAAGAACATGTGGGAGTCCCGGAATTCACAGAATGACGCTTGACCTTTAGGGGGTAAAGCTGAGTGGAGCTCTGCAGAGCTTTATTGGGATATCTAAGGGAAAGCAGAATCAATCAGGTGGTTAGTGAGTAGAGTGACCATAGAAAGGGTGAGCTGATGCTTTGGTGACACAAGGTAGATTTGTCCAACAAAAAGAGATGTTCTGTGATGGTCATGGCACCCCACTGTCAAGGCAACTATATCATCACCTAGTGAGATTATCCGGAAATGTTTCTTCCTCTTCTTTAAGCAGGCATATGGAATGAGAAAGTGTCCTTATATACGTAAAGATAATGCATTTGTATTAGGACTATAATATCCTATATTGATATTCATGGCTATCAAATACACACACACACACACACACACACACACACACACACACACACAGACAACCAACAGACTGAATAGAGTTTTCTTTACCAAGAACATGTGGGCAAGCATATTTTGATGATGTACACTCTTTGAGTCATAACTGAGCTAGGCAGGCAATGACGCAGATCACACCACTATACGTCTGTATGTGTGGCTGTTTTCTCCTAAAGGTCTCTTCTCAAGAACACCTTCTGTTTCCTTGAATTTGGCAGCCAGCATCTTACCTCCACTTGAGTATTCTTAATCCCCAGAAGTAGGCTGAAGGCTGGAGGACACTGAAGACTTCTAATATAAAAGGCTTCTAATATAAAGAAGATCAGAAGTCCCTCAAGGACCTGGGATTATTTAATTTAGGTTATACTTAGTAATAGGTGGTCTAGGTGTTTATGATAAACACTGGCTCCTGAGAAAGATCCACATCCTAATCCCTGAAACCTGTAAATGTTACTCTAGATGGCAAAAAGAACTTTGCTAATATGATTAAGAATTTTGAAATTGGGAGAGTATTCTGGATCATCATGATGGGCCCTAAACGTAATTATTCCTTGTAAGAGTAATGCAGAAGATCAGGGCCAATACTAGAAAATGTAAAGAAGGAAGCAAGAAATCCAAATTGTGTGGCCAAAGGACAAGGAACGCAGGCAGCCTATAGAAGTTGGAAGTGTCACGAAACAGGTTCTCCCCTGGACACTGAAGGAGAAACAAGCCTTTTCAACACCTTGATTTTAGCCTTGAAAGACTTATTTTGGATTTCTGTCCTCCAGAACTATGAGAAAATAAATTAAAAATTTTTAAATCTCTAAGTTAATGGTAACTCGTTACAACAGCACTAAAGATAAATACCAACACAATATTTCATATGTTTTCTATGGACTTAACTTCTTTCTATGATTCTAGTAGAAGAGCATTTGTTTCTACATCAGATGTTCCCAGGGTGCTGTGAGAGGAAGTAGTTTGGAGGACTTTGCATTCAATCATACAACAGTGCATGAAACTAAATTGTATCAGTCAAGGTCCATTAGCTGTAAAGGATCACAAAGCGAATCTGACAGATTTAAGCAGAAAATGAATTTACTGAGAGGATATTGGGAACATTATTGACTGTAGGATTTGAAAAATAAAAAGAACAAGGAATCCAGGCATCAACTAACACCTAAAAGTTTCCATTAGGCTTTTATTTTATTCATTTGCTTTCTGAACTCTATCTAACACACTTGGTTTTGAGATAGTGTTTATTTAAAATTTTAGCTTGGGTATTGAGACAATTACAGTGGTACAGTGAGATCAAATTACACTTGCACATTTAGGTGGAGGGTGGGGAGGGTGCTGCAAAGTCACTTAGTGAATTCCATGATTCTCATCTAATGAATTAAATTGCCATTGAGGACTTTAGTACTTAAGAATATTTATAGTAGGTAAGGTATAACTCATTCTTTGCCCTTCCTCCTTTCTCCTATATTCTTTGTCAAAAAAAGCCAGGCTATGCTGGTTTTATTTCTTCAACTTGCTCTACCCTCCCAGCACATCTCTGAAAGTTCCTCAGACCTTGGGGTCTCAAGCTTCTCTCTCTCTCTCTCTGTGTGTGTGTGTGTGTGTGTGTGTGTGTGTGTGTTTGTGTACTGGGGGGAGGGTTTGAAATTTCTTTTTTGTTTTAAACTTTGTAATTGGAAAATATAGCATACATGAACAATAGCATTGCTAAATATCTGTACCCTTATGACATAATCATCTCCCAAAGTCCCCACCTTCAAATACCATCACATTGAGGTTAGGATTTTAACACATAAATTTCATGAGAGAGGGACACAGACATTTAGTCTATAGCATACACACCCAGTTCATCAACAAAATATACTCAGCATCTACCCATTTCTCATCATTCCTGCTTTTACAACCCTGTAACTAACCACCATCATCTTGCCTCTGGATTGATAGAATCATCTCCTAATTGGCTTCATTCATTCCCCATTCCTTCTTTATAAAACACAGTATAGCCAGAGGATCTCATTAGAAAAAAAATCAAACCAATCCTTCATTGAAAACACTACAACAGTTCCCATCTCATGGAGGGTAAATGCCAAAGTCCTTGCCGTAGTCTAGGAGGTCCTATTCAGCATGCTACTCTATCTTTGACTTCATTTCTTGTTATCTTTTCTTTGTATTGCACCAGCCATCTTGGACTCTCTGTTGTTCCGTGAACAGGCCCGAAGTGCTCCCACCATAGGACTTTGTTATTGGAATTCTTGTCTTTAAGGCAGCCTCATAATCCATCTTCTCAACTCTTTTGGGTCTTTACACATTCCATCTTTCCAGTGAGATTCTTTCTGGACTCCCTACTTAAAATTGTACCTCCGATTCCTACTAGTCTCAAATTGTATTTACCAAACCTTCCTATAATCTTAATAAAATGTATAAACTCTTCTCCCCAAGTAACCACTTTTTGAAAAAAAAGCTATCATTTATATAGTCAGTAAACATCTACTGAATGCATACCATGTATTATGTACTATGTTAGGTTTTAGATAAACTGAATGTATAAAACTTACTTCTTATCCTCCATCTTCTGGCATCACAATTTTTGGCTCAAACATTAGCAATATTATCACTATCATTTCATGGATGAGAAATTAAGACTTGGAGATTTTAAGTAATATTTACCCAGATTCCCATGGTTATAAATACAGATGCAAGATTCAAATTCAGGCCTGAATCCTCAGCACCTACATCAAATTTTTATGGAAATCTTCAATGATGTTACATTTCCTGCTTTTCTGCCCAGTGGAGAATTAGGTTCAATGGAGGATACTAAAACTTGTTTGTCTCCAAAAGTGATAAGAAATATTTTATCAGATTGGTATGTCTGACAATCACAATGTAAATGTAAAGTTATGATTTTTTTTTGTCTCAGATCTTGTATATAGGCAATTGAAAAAGAAGTTTCAAATATATATTGAGTACTGACAGCCTCCCTGGAATGAATATGTATATTATAGTTTTCCAAGGTGAAGTTTTCTTAGAAAAATAGCTTTCAGTAATATGTGCAAGTTCTTTGGTTTCAAAAAGATATCTTATTACTATTTA